>NC_053397.1:41542136-41849093 GCF_905171765.1 Bufo bufo | reverse complement strand
TGTTCTGAAGTTTTGATATCTGCCTTTTTTGGGGGCCTCCCGAATGATTTTTGATTGGTCTGTTGTTGTGACTCTACAATAGCTAGAATGTCTCAGGTTGTCTGTAGTGATACAACGCGATTGGGTGTCTTCTGGTATTACCATGTCATCACATGTTGTTTTTCCAGTCTTGGTGACACCTGAAAGCAAATATCTTAAACACATCACCCCCAAACTGAGCCTCATGCCCATAGAATATCAACTTTTTTGTTTTCCACGAAACTCCACTTAAAGTGTGGCAAACTGCCTGTAAACATGGTTTCCATTTAAGGGTCATAAAAAAGTGCGTGATCCGCCTCCTCGAGTCTACTTGCACAAAGACATCCGCATCTCAGTTGTGTAATGGATTTCCGCTGTCTCTCGTCTTGTGTTTCTGTCCAAGCTCCCCTGAGGTATTTCTCTTATTTGCCAACACATCTAAACACCCTGGATACGTCTCCCTGCCTCATATGTTCTTCATGATTCCCGCTCTGTTCACTATCATTTGCAGACAGGATCCATGTTTAGAGAGGCGATTAAATAAGAGCGTCTCATATATTTGTTTTATCTGCCTTTAAAAGCTTTTAGTGCTTCTATAAATTGTATATTTCAGGCCTTTCATCAGCCTGCAGAGCTGCTTGGTGCTCTTTGTGGTGAACTAACGTGTCATGGAAATCTAATATGCGTATTCGTGTCGGGGTGAGCAGAATACATCATGAATTCCGAGCCTTCACATGTATGGTTTTTGATAAGGTTGCTTCACCGAGCAGATAAAAGTTTGAGTGGGTTTTGATCGTTTCATCGCTACTCTCCGATGTTCAGTAGATAAATGGAGTCAGTTTTGTGGACCAACATGACAGGGGGCTGGATGAGGTACAAAATTTTCCCTGACACTGATAAGGTTTGATAACTTGAACCATGTTCTGTGTAATCCACCATAGAAGAAGTAGCTGACATAACCCATTATTCAACACATACTCTGTAGCAACATCTTTCAACCGTCTACACGCCAGCTTACGAAATATCAGTGTTACAAGGTTCTTGCTAGATTCTTTGTGCCATTGTATGAGATTAGAAAAAAAGGTTCTATCTTAAGCAGGTGGGCCTAAGCTGCAATACCAGACACAACCCATGGACAAGAGTGGTGCTGTTTATGGAAAAATAGCAGACTCTTTTTATCCATTGTCTTATCTATGCATTTAAGTGGTTGTCTGAGATTTTAATATTGATCATCAGACCAGGACATCAATATCAGATTAGCGGGGGTCCAACTCCCGGCACCCCTGCCGATCAGGTGTTTGAAGATGCTGAGGCGCTCTTCTTCCTAAGCCAGTGATGTCATGTTCATCGGTCATGCGACCTAGGCGCCTCTCCGTCCCATTCAAGTGAAAGGGACCGAGCTAAAATACCAAGCACAACTATCAGTGGACGGTACGGTGCTTGTTAAGCTATGAGGAGACCACTGTGCTCCGGCCTCTTCAAACAGGTGGTCCAACACCCAGGATGGGTAATGAATATCAGAATCTTGGAAAACCCCTTTAATGTTGATTGTTTATGTTGGCAGTGTTGGACTGAAGTTCCTTGGGCCCACCAGAGGAAAGGATTCTGAGGGAACACCCTCTGTGGTCCATTATATTGCCAGAACTTGGGCTCATCGGAGGGTCATCTGGTACTGTAGTGGGCAAGTCCGACCCTGTATGTTGGTATAAAATTTTAGTATAATTAAGCACTTTTAAGCAGTAAGCCGAGCTGCGGGTATTTGCAGTATCCTTTAAGAAGAAATGAATCTGCATGGAACTGCCGAATAGAAACTGTCAACCCAATGGCACCGTGATGACTGCTTAATTGTGAGGATTTCTTTTATGAAGGGCTCCATCAGAGTTTCATCACCACTTCCTGATGGTCTTATCTACTGGTAAACCACCATACTAGATCCATTAGTCAGTGCATTAGACATCTCACTAGCATTCTCAAGTAGTTTCAAAGTAGGTGGGAGACAAGCTGCAAGAAGGATGCTCGTTTTGTGGTCTTCTAGCAAATTGATTCTTATTGTAATTAATAGCATCTGTCTTTTACTTCATGGCCACTTCTTTTGTTGAACAAGACATTTAATCCAATGTTCATAGAATGATTAATCCGAGAAACTGCTTACATTTAGCCCCACTACTTGGTGGTACAAAAATGTGACGGGTCTCATATACACTACTTTATAACAGATGGGATTGTAAAACAAGTATATTAAAGGGTACTTACCATTTTTTTCAAACAACTTTGAAATGTCAGAATTTTTGAACCTCTATCGACCACTAAAACGAAGCTGCTTGAGCACTCAACTGAGCGCTGTGCCCCATAATTTCTGATGGGCTCTCCTCAGAGTCCAGAGGAAGCAATGTATAGGCTCTTAGAAAATGAAGGTCAAAAGGACTCAAGGTTTACTATTCAGACACTTTTACACTTCTAGAAATGTGGTTCATTTTAGCTTCCATATTACGCCCAAAATACCCATGGTTCTTACTTACTGTAGATCACCAGTAGAACTTGGGAAGGTCCAAGGATGGTGGCAGTAATGTGGATTCTAAACCATCCAAATTGAAACCATGTTAATGCAGCCTTAAATATGCCTTTATGACAATCCAATAAAACAGTATATGTAGACCCAGTAAACAATATGAATGATAAATTATCAGTCTTCTGTATTCAAGAAGGTGACTTCCTCAAGTTGTGGTCTACAAAAAGATTCCTATTATGTTATAATGTTACGAGATACACAAACTGTATTGAATCTGTGGTTAAAAGCTGCAGATATTGATGACCTATCCTCAAGATAGGTAATCAATAACAGGTTTCTGGGGTTCCAACCAGCAGCACCCCCACTGATCAGCTGTTTTGGGCAGCCCCCGCACCTATACAATATACAGAATGGAAGCAGAAGGTGCTGTACACTGTATAGTTTCTGGTACCAGCATACTGAAGCTTAGCTTCTATTCACTTGTATGGAAGCTGAGCTGCAGTACCCCAACACAGACACTGCACAGTGTATGGAGCCTTCTGCTTCCAGACTCCTACACTTTATAGTTTCTGATGCGTAATCAGCCTGAAACAGCTAATCACTGGGGGTTGTCAGGTTTTAAACCCACAACGATGTTGTATGGATGACTTGTCCTAAGAATAAGTCATCCATATCTGTAGCCTGGACAGCCCCTTTAAGGTTGGATGATTCTTTTACAACCAGCAACCTACTTTGCAACGTTTGAGATACTTATGTACAGGGAAGCATTTCTTGAAAATGAATGAGTTGACTTTTGATTCAATTGAGTTTTTTTTATTTTATTCACATATTTTTCATCCAGTAGCTTTCTTGCACCAAAAATATTAATGTAAAAATGAGAGGTTTCATGGTTTCTTTCCATCCTAATAATCTATGCAACTATGTAAGCAAGGTTCCCAATTATGTTCAGGGGTCCCAACATAAAGTGAGAAAAAGAGAAATAGCTGTTCGCTTGTGCTATAGATCACCAATAATATTTGACTTTTACTTACTAATACTTCCAGGTCCTGCTTTAATTGATTGTCTGTGACCACAACTGTTAGGTCTCTTAATACATGACACCTGGTGGTCACTGAGACAGGAAGTGATGTCATTTAATAAAAAAATTGAATGGGTTGTGAAGTCCTATAAATGTATACAGACACAATATTGTTATCACAATACAAATCACTTACCAATAATAAAGTGTTAGAAGTGTGACCTCCTTTTCTAATTCTCCCCCCCCCCCACCCCTATCATGTGACCTTCACTATCCAGCATACACTGGTGCAGCATAAAAGCTTTAACTAGTTTTCTTGGAATTTTTGTATTTATGACCTATCTCAGATAGATGGTCAGTATCAGATCGCGGGGGTCTGGCTCTTTCCATTAACTTATATTGGTTTGAACTGAGATAACCCGGCACTGCCAATACAATACAAAGCATACAGAGTTGTACCCGATTCCAGTGTGCTGCATGCAGTCAGCTGATCAGCAGAAGGTGCTGGGAATTGAACCCCTGTTGATCTGATGTTGATGAGCTATCCTAAGGATAGGTCATCAATACTCAAGTCCTGGAAAAGTCCTTTAAAGTAGCACTCCTACAAAATTGTTTTATTCCTTGACCGGTTAGAAAGTTACATGATGTATTCTGAAGTGAAGATAATCTTCTCACCAATGACTGTATTTTTGAGTTATAACCTCCCTTCTGATCCTCAGCTGTGTCATGAGAATGACATTGAGGCTCCCATAGAAATACATAATCCACACATAAGATGCTGCTATTTGAAAAGTGAGTGCTGGTCACATGGCACAGCTGAGGATCAGAAGGGAGGTTATAACTCACAAATACAGTCACTGGTGAGAAGATTACCTTCACTACAGTTTACATAATGTACATTTCTAACAGGTCAGCGAATGAAAATTTTTGTGGGAGTGCTTTAAGCAAATTCTAGCCGCCTCACAGTATGTTATAACATATATATATATCTTTTTGCACAAACTTTTGTATAGCACAGACTTCGAGTGTCCTTAATAACCCTTTAAACCTTTTTTGCTTTGGTCACATCTATTCCTAAGATGTGTTAGTAAAATGTGCCTGTTATTTGTGGGTGCGTGCCTGGCTTTTTATGGGGCTGAGTGTCAGGACAATGGCTTTTAGTCATTTTATTTGAATACCTATAAAGCTACGGGCACAGCTGATCTCATATCACTCATGTAGTATATTTTCTGTCAGAAATATCAACACTCGTAAAATACACTAACTTCTTCAATAGGAAACACATCCACGCTTGCTGTTAAGAAAATCCTGGAAGCATTAAGGGCCTGTTTTAAGCCAAATTACAGCATATGCTGAGAGTGTGTTTACCAGACACCAGCCAAGACCAGCCATTAACAATGATCATATGGAGGGGAACACTTCCTGCGGCTCGCGCTTCATCTCAATCGGTATTCTTGGAAGTGATGATTTGCTCTTTCTGAAATTTCTGGAAATCTTTCAAGCCAATACTATCGCATATTTCAGATATATTTCCTACTTGAACATGCTGAAACCACTCGGACATAATGCTTAAAACTCATTTCATGACTCATTCTTCTAAAATCATAACACTTAAGTCACCCACCCCCAAAGTCTTCTCTTGCTCAATTTCTTTGGAAATGTTAGCCTTGCAATTATGACTTACTAAGTTCATTAGGTTCTTTTTTCCAGATTCTTTTAGCTGTCATATTTATAGCGATAGATAGATGGATAAATAGATAGATAGATAGATGGGTAGATAGGCGGGTAGATAGTTAATAGTTGACCCCTATATGCAGTAGGTGTAGCCCATGTATCGGTCCTGTGTAATGTATCCATGACCCAACAAAAACATAGCATCAGTCATGTGACACTCCATATCATATAATCCCTGACATTCAGTAAGCAGCAGTGTTACATTACATACAATTGCTGGGTCAGCACACAGGACACATTTATTTCATAAGTAAACAGATGTAGTGGTGGAAACATGATTTTTATTGTGGTTATTACAAAAACTTCATTACTGTGTGTATTTACATGGCTGCCTGTTTGTAGGTGATGTTGTAAAATGGCTTCCTGTCTCTAGGTTTTGTTGTTATGTTGTTACTGATGTTTAGTATAAAAATCAAACACAGCACACACAGATCTGTTTCTACATAGACACTGCTCCTCAGTATGCTTCTATTCAGCTATTATATACCTAGGTAGTTAAAGTGGTTGGGCCATAAACTACTTTTTACTTGAAGTGTAATTTTATAAATTACTCTTGCTCCCATTCCTCCTTTGGATTTTCTAAATTTGCAGTTGTCATGCCCCACTCTGACGATGTGCGGAGGTAGGCCAGGATAGCAGCACGAGTTTAGTATTTGTTTTGGTGCCGTGCTGGATCCGCCACTCATCGGGTGCACTGGGTGGAGTCATTAGTTTAAATGGTCTCCAGCTAAGTGCTCTGAGCGGATTATACTGATCATTTTGGTCTGGGAAGTTTGGAGGGAATGTTGGCTGTCAGTTCCTGCTCTCAGAAGATAAGTGTCGTTTCTAGTTTGGTTGTTTGTGTCATCTATCCCATCCAGGTTCTGTGCGAGCAGGCTGCTCCTATCTCCCCACTTCACCATCTCAGGGAGTTCAGGGTTTTGTCAGTTCAGGCTGGAGGACACAGCACACCTACCTACAAGGTCTGCCTGTGGGCTGAGCAGTGCAGAGAAAGAGGTCAGGGAGAAACTAGGAGGTGACCCTTCCCCTGTCTCTCGTCCAAAGCCTGGTTGGTGTGTTATCTTTTATACTGTGCACGTCTGCCGTGACAGCAGTTTTCTCTTATCCCCCATGCTTGAATCCTACTTCCGGTCTTTGTCATGCGTCTGCTGTCCAATCATGCCTCAGGGCAGTGAAATGTGTCCGGACATTAGCAGGACATGTGACACCAACCAAGCTTTTTGTTCTTACCAACGACGCTTCCTACATTAAAAAGGATCCAGTGTAGGACGTAACCTACAGCAACTGAATTTTAAAAACAGATTTGCCACAGGGTGTGATGGCAGGCTAATAACTTTAGAATAAGACCATTTTGATAAATGTTTGGGTGGGATACATTTCTATTAGTGGCACAACCCCTGTAACTGAGAGCCAGCTTATGATACATGATGGGCCTTACTATTTTTTTTCTTTAGGACTAGGCTACTGTAAATTAAAAATGGATGTATATTAGAAAATTGTTCAACATCCTATTTTTTACATAAATAATAATTAAAACAGGAATACCTCATTATTCGATGTGAGCCTCTAGGACATTTATCAATTACGCAAAACAAAGGGTTGCAACAATGAGCAATTATCTCTTTCTCTCTCTGGAGGACCCAACACACCTTCAATGCTTCATTCATCCTGTGGTGTCGCTTTCACGGCCTTGGTGTTGTGCGCTGTGACACGTTTGCCGTACATGTGTGTGCTTTGCTCCCCTTCTCCTGGTTCCTCCTCTGTCTGGTGCTGGAGGGGTTAACTACCTTGCTGGGTATGGTCACTAGGTGCTTCTTATACCTGTGGCTTAAGGCCAGGGGTCAGTTGTACTCCAGCCTTGGTGTGTGCTGGAGTTATGCTCCTTGTCTGGATGTTCCATCTTCCAGTGTGAGGACCACCTAGTGGGACATCGATGTCTCCAGCGATGTTTTCCTTATTTCTCCTCCTTTTTCCCCTACCTTCCCTGTGTTGGTGTTTGGTGAAGGTTTATGTTCAGGGTGTGGTGTCTTGTCTTGTTGTTGTTACATGTCTGGTCAGTTGGTGTTATATGTCCAGCATGTATGCAAGTCGTGCCCTCTTTGTTGCTTGGCATTTCTCCTGTCTGTTGTGTCCTCCAGAAGGGGGTCTCATGGTTCCCCGGAGGGGGAACCAAAACTCAAGTCAGTTAGCTGTTTTTGGAGTGCTGGTTCCTATGTGTGTCAGTACGTACTGAGTCCAGTATGATATTCAGATTGCAGTATGTTTGCATGGGTTCCAGTTCTCCTTGGTGTGTCTTCTGTTGTGCCGTCCATTCTGGGTTTCTTGGTTCAGTGTTTTTTCCCGCCACTGGATACTTACCTGCTGTTCCATTTTGCTTTTCTCTGCAACTAGGCCGGTTGAGACTCCTGTTAATCCGTGTCTTGGAAGAACAGGTCGTCTCTCCCCTGCTCCTATGAGAGGGATTATCAGGGCGACTCAGGGTCCTAGGTATCCTGGGTATGAGCCGTCCTACTATCCAGGTTCCTCTCATACGGTGAGGAGTTAGGGCGAGGATTAGGGACGCTTTAGGAGGTGACCTGATCCCGGCATCCTGGTCTAGCTGTTTCCCCGCATACCCTTTATTGTACGGTGGGAAGTTTCCCCCACTCCCCACCGTGACAGTCGCTGCAGAAAAGTAAAATAATGTTTTCCAGGATTAGGAAAACATGGCTGCTTCCTTCCTAAAACATACAGGTTGTGCATGATATTGCATTTCAATGGAGTTGAGCTGCAATGCCAATCCCAACTCTGTGTGACACTGGTTTTAAAAGAAAGCAACCATTTTTTCTAATGTCGAACTAGTCTTTTAAACACTGGCTTCCAGACTCAACAAATTTATAGCTAGTCTAGGATTGTCCTAACAATTGGCTTATTTTTAGGGGACACTTTTCGGGGAAAAGGGGGTTATCCAAAGCAGACAAACTCTAACTACAAAGAATCAATTGTTAAGGACAACCTGCGGCCCTCTAGATGTTGCAAAACTACAACTACCAGCATGCCCTAATAGTTGTAGGTTGTCCAGGCATGCTGGGAATTGTAGTTTGGCAACAACTGGAGGGCCGCAGGTTGGGCATCCCTGGTTAAGCACATTTCCTTCCCCTCCTGATATAGCTGATGACCCACTTAAGCTATCTACTGCAGTGCTCCTAGGATAATTTTATTTCTGATTTCATAGGTGTCATACGGGACATACTGGGGGACATTTATCAAAACCAGAAATTTTACATGCCAGTCTTAAAGGGGTTGTGCAGTTTTAAACTTAAATAGACCTCACAGAGTGGCCAGACCCGTGGTGGTAATCATACTTACCTGGTCCCAGCTGCTGGGTTTACAGCTACATTACTCTACAGCCGCCTCCGCTAGTCTCGAGTCTCTGGGAATTGACATGCTTTTGACCACAGTCACGTGACTGCTGCAGCCAATTATTGGCCAAAGCGGTGACCTGTCATCCATGTGGTCCCTGACTCAGTGACGCACCACTTGGCTGATAGGTTGCTGTTGCGGCCAGTGATTGGTTGCAGTGGTCACGTGACCTCCGTCAACAGGATGTTGATTCCCAAACAACCGGTCGTGGAGCGATGGAGCCTGAACCCAAAGGTGGACACCAGGTAAGTACAATCACCACCATGGGTCCGGCCATACTCTGAGGTCTGTTATAAAAAAAAAAAACGTTAAAGTTTGCACAACTGCAGCGCGCGCCAAACTTTTGCGACTTTTCAGCGCCATATGTCTCCCACTGCGTTTTTCAGAGTTGTTGGAACAACTTAGTGTTTTGGATTTGTTGTTGTGGGCGACTGTTGGAAAAACTTTGGTTGTATTGTAGTCTTATTGAAAGTTAAAAAAAATTGGATTCCAGGTGACAGGCCATCAATGAAGCTTAGTAACTCGGTCTTTGGGAGAAACGAACAAGGCTACAATGACTGGATTTGCTTTTTAGTACAGCTAAAGTAGCGAGATACAAAAGCCCACAGACCTGGCACCCCAGCTTTTATTTCACATTTTAATAATTTATCACTATCCCGTCGCTGAGGAGAATTTTCACTGGAATGTCTGACTTCCTTCAGCAGTAAGTCAAAAATATTATGACAGCTATAATTTTATGGTGACCATAAAAGTTCCTGAGGTAAGTTTAGTGAGGTAATCTCAGTGTTGGAAGTTTTATTAACAAAAACTTTTAAGTATTAGCACATGAGTTACATTTCCCATGTGTTTTTAGAAATTTGCTGGATTCAAACTACAGTAAATCGTGAATTTCAGAGTAGTCCACCTAAGCCTCTGACTTGGCGGTTATAGTAGCCAAAGTTAAAATATAAAAGACGGCTTTATAAAATTGCTTTTACGTTTTTTAAAGTGGCCAGAGCGTTTTAACAGCAGATTTAGAATTTGTCACAAAGTGCCTGGCTTGTAGGCTTCAGCTAACTCTCAGTCTGCAAACGGTTTTCTTCTAGAAATGACAGATGTTGAGGAATATCAGGAAAAACTTTATAGGAAAATACATTTTTCTACAGTTACTTTTATGTTGAGTGTATGTATACAATGTATTTTAGGCACAAGATGGGACGTGAATGTGGCATTACTCTTACAGGCACCTGGGAAAGACAAAAGGAGCTTTTCATCATCCATTTTCTCTAAATGTCCACACATCAGTTGGTTTATGGTCTGCATCATAAATTGAAGTTGTGGTTAAATTTCTGAATATTTAGCCAACTAGAAATTTGCTGAGGGTACATACAGTGGAAGCACACATTTACAAAAATGTGTCGAGCACTCTACTCTGATGTCTGGGGATCAAGGATTTGGGCATGTTGGTTTTTCTAGTTTTAGCATAGTTTGGAGAGAAGCTCCTCCATTAGGGTCTAACAGTTGCTTGTTCCCCTCTTCCCCCTCATATTTCTGATGGAGTCAGGAGGCCAGCTGTCAAAATTGTCTAATTTCTAGTCTGTACTAGGGATAAAGATTTTATAGGACAAACTTTGTTGCAAATATGGACAATGATTGGGATCCACCTGGTCATTGAGCCATGAGATTCCCTGGCCAATAGGTGCTGGACTTGTTGGCAGCACTTGGTTATTTCCACGGCTCTGCAGATAAGGTATTGGTGCAAAGAGTATACTGCAAGGCTATTATGAGCTTTTAGGAGTATAAAAGACATACATATGGAGACCATGGTAATTTTCCATGTCTCTTTCATGATTTATTTTCATATGACATTGCACTCAAAAGTGAGCTCCATACGTGGTGTTGCCCAACTTTTGGTTTAGGTTGTTTAGTATGAATGATACAATTAGTTATAGGTAACAGTGTAAAATTATGGCTGTTGGGAGTTTGAAGCTTATGGCCGTCAGACTGCACCACCAGCGTACCAGAGATTCCTTTGGTAGACCTAAGTTCTAACACAATATTAGGGTACTAATACAACAGGGCTGCTAAGGTCCAGCTAATTACAACCCCAGTTGGAGCTGGCTTTAGAGCCAATCACTTAAAGCAGTTGTCCGAGTGTTTAATATCAGTGACTTATCCTCAGAAGCTAATCAATATCAGATCAGTGGGGGTCTTACTACCGACACCTCTGCTGATCAGCTGTTTGAGGTCTCCTCACAGCTTACCAACCACAGCGTCATTCATTGGATTGCAACTTGAAGGGGGTTGAGCTGCGCTTAGGCCATATAACTGATGAACATGACGTCACATGGCCTAGAAAGAAGCTGCAGGCTTACTGGAGCACCGGGGGCTCTTCAACAGCTGATCGGCAGGAGTATCGGGAGTGAGATCCCCATCAATCAGATATTGATGGCCTATGCTGAGGATAGGCCATCAATATGAAAATCTGAAGCAAACCCTTCAGTAAGAGGGTCTATTTCTTATGGGTTGATTCATAACCTGTTAGACCTTACTGATGATATATCCTGAGTGTGCAACAAGATTCACAATGCAATTAAAAGTTGATGTTCACTTGTTCTAAGAGTGTGCGTCTGGTGGACCCAAGGAACCCAGGAAATAAGAATCCACAGTAATCTATTGAATTGTTTCACTGCGTTGATGTTACTGCAATAACTGATGGCACCAAAGAAGTAGTTCCCAGAAGATTTAGTGCAAAACGACTTGGCATCCAGCATAGAACTTAAAAGGATTGTCCGTTTTGTTCAGTTATTTTTTTGTTAGAAGGACACCCACATTATAAGCTGAGCAGAAACCAGATACAAAGAGCATCTTTCTCCTCTCTCGAACACATTCCCGAGATGCATAGTCTCAATGCTAACTATAGAATGCTCATTTCTGTATAGGTGGAGCTGCAAAGAATGTGCCGCCAGGTTCACCTAAAGATTACAATTAAAGGGGTTGTCCTACCATACATATTGATGACCTATCGTCTGGATAGATCTTCTAGAGAGAAGGAGAAAGATGCTCTTTGTATGGGGTTTCTGCTCAGACTTATGATGGATTTCCAGAAGGATGGACACCCTGCTAGGGTGTTTGAAAACTGGTGTTCCAAACAACTTTGAACTGGCCCACCAGCACCAGAGGATCTTCTGATGGGCCCTGTCTCAGATACCATAGTGGGCCCCAAAGGTCCATGAGAAAACCAACATTTGGAGGTGCCTTTGGAGCACCTAACTTGCCACTAGGGTCTATTTCTTTGAATAAAAACCTTTTGATGACATGAAAATTGGGCCCCAAAAATGATTTACTCTGGTGGACCCAAGGAATCTCAGTCCAACCCTGGTTATAAGCCAGATAACCCTATTTTAAAGCATAGGGGGAAAAAAAAAAGTTTTGCTATAAAATCATATGAATTGGGTCTTTGACATCTTTGAGCTCCTTCGGTGCATCTCGTTACCACATTTAGAAAGTTGTCTTGTAACTCTATCTATTATGTGTAAAGGTTTAATGAGATCTTTTTTTTTTCCCCTGTTACATTACGTTTTGTCAAACCGGCTGCTGTATCTCTCAAACAGAAAACGTTCTGTGTCCGGCATCGTGCTATTTGTGAATAGCAGTAAGCTGCATTAAGAACACATTTCCTTCCAGTGCTGTAAGTCATGTGTGAAGTATCACATACTGTATCAAGTTAGGAAACCCAGTAACACAAGTCATTTTTGGAGCTGAGCATAAGCGGCTGGTTATGGCTTGGGGATTATTAAGATTAATCAAGATTTACAGTAAATTTGGCCATTTCTGTCACTTTTCACCAGCTGTCACTCCGGAATACCTCTTTCCAGAGAGGGAAGGAAACGGATACTGTACAGTGTGCAAATTAACCCTTTGCCTGCCGACCGCGGTAAATGGTTTGCAAGGGGAAAACTGGCCGAGGAATGCAAAGAAACCATCCAAGGGTCCTTTTTTAGAAACTAAAGGGGAGAGGGTACTTAGATCTAATTTTACTGTTTTCTGCAGTTGATTGCCAACTTTTATGACCAGCTGAGCTGCCAGATCTGGAGAAAGAGGCGCAGGCTTCCAAAATTATGTGGTGTTGAGTGAAAAGTCGGAGAGAGTGTTCTTGTGTACAAAGAAAGCACATGTTTTATGAATGTACCTGAAGACGCGGTGTAAGCCAGGTCTCTCCGCTTTCCTATTTTCTAGTGCCATATGCTATACTTTGAACAGACTCTCCCCCCCCCTCCTTTTTTTTCTCTGTTAAAGAAAATTAATGAGCCATTTTAATATAAAATGTTTATACGGCCTCAAATCCAACAGCCTACCTAGACTTCCTAAATGAGTCTACAGCTATGTTTTATGAATGCCGTTATAAATTTTGCTCCAGCGTTTTTCATGCAAGCATGAGAGAAGGGGGGAAGAAATCTGCTCCGGGAAGGTCAATATGGCATTCATGGTTTCCTCCATGCCATAGAATTAGCTTCCATGGCAAGTTTATAAGGACGGCTAAAACAACAAGCATGTGAATTCTTCTCTGTATTCAAATGCCGTGAAGTAATCGGAGCAGACGTCAGCTCGCCGCCCTGTACGCTGCAAAAGCCTCCTCCGTTCGAGGCACAACCAGTATAAAACACCTGCCTTTTCATTTTTAATCCAAGCAAAACACTTCAATAAAAGCCAGCAAGTCTAATATATCACTGCTTGTCGAGGGTGTAGTCTCTTTTTCTTTTTTCTTTTTTATGAAACTTTATCCTCTGCCTTTGACTTTCTATTCCTGCAAAACTATGAGAAACATAGACTTGTAAATGTATAATTAACATTAATGGTGAGAAGAATGGGCGCCTATTGTGCGGGATGGCATTGTCGATGTTCTGTATTCCTGCTCCTTAAATTGCTCAATAACATAAAAAAGGATACCCCTCCTGAGCTGCCAGCTTGAAATAAATCTAGAAGAGTAATGAATGGTGAGATTTCTAGATCCATCTGAGGGACAGGGCTTGTTCCATAATTGTAAGAAAGAGATTGTCATGTACTGTAGGATGTCTGATTTTCATTTTTTACATCAGTCATGGCATCCCCGCTTTAAATGAGCACTCCATGGCTCTTGCATCTCATCATAAGCTGACATTTTGGTACAAAATAAAACATTTGCAATGACCCAGTGGTTCACTGCTAAAGGGTTAATGCTCTGGTTGACTTCTAAGAAGTTAATGCTATGGTTCACTGCTAAAGAGCTAATATTATATTGTGGTTCACTCACATATTGCTCAAATGTTTACTGAGATGCTAACTATACTTTTTCGTTGGTGCCGATGGCTAATGTGACTTGACTGTGTACTTTGTATTCCAAAAGGCTATGTATATGGGAAGGATATAGTTAAAAAGTTTTTCCAAGATTTTTCTTTTACTGATGACTAGGGATGAGCGAATCGACTTCAGATAAAACATCCAAAGTCGATTCGCATAAAACTTTGTTCTAACACTGTAAATAAAAAATAAAAAAACATTTCCCGAACTCTGGTTTGGTTTCAAGGTACCACTTG
Organism: Bufo bufo; assembly: GCF_905171765.1. NCBI lineage: Eukaryota > Metazoa > Chordata > Amphibia > Anura > Bufonidae > Bufo > Bufo bufo. Next base: position 41,834,857 of record NC_053397.1, on the reverse strand, counting down.
GAACCAAATCCGAGTTTGGGAAATGTTTTTTTACAGTACAGATTAATTAATGAAGTTGTTGTGCGAAGTCTCGCGAGACTTTGCGAAGCAATAACTTCGGCTCATCGGGACCAATACATTCTAATACTGTACGAAGTTTTATACAAAGTTTTATGCGAATCAACTTTGGATGTTTCATCCGAAGTCGATTTGCTCATCCATACTGATGACCTAGCCTCAGGAGTGGGCTCGGTATGCATGTTGGTACCTGCATCCCCTGGAAGTAATGGAGGCTATTATGGCACCAAAAATGGTAAAAGGCAGAGTGGACCCAGCATGCATGTGGAACCAACACTTCCTGAACTTTATGGTGGCCATTATGTGTCACGGCCTTTTGTTTGCGCTGTGACACTGTTGCCACACTTGCGGTTGCCCGTGGCAACGTGTTGCTGTGAGAGCATGCGGTGGCAGTGTTTTGACCTTCTGGGTGATTGCCGTGACATGGTTGCCACACATGCTGTTGCCGGTGGTTACGTGGTTTGGCATGCTTGTGTGTGCACTTCCCCTTTAAGTGGCTTCCTTCCTGTGTCTGGTGTTGGAAGGGTTAATTCCCTTCCTAGTGTTTTGTGAACACTGGGTTTGTGTTAGTGTAGGTGTGGCTGCTTGGGCTATTTAGTCTCTGATGGAAGCCTGTAGCTGAGTGTTCCTCCAGGCTTGGTGTGTGCTAGTGGTTCACTGCTCCTGGCTTTACCATCTTTCCAGTGAGGGCCACCCTTGTGGTCATAGACGTTCAATGTTATCCCGGTGTCTCCTTCCCTTCCTGTTCTTATTTGTATGGAGTGGGTTATGTTCAGGGTGTTGGTATGTTTAGTTTGGTGTTTCATGTCTGGTGGTGTTTGGTGTCCAGCATGTTTGGCTAGACATTCCCCTGTCTTATGTTTATTGCAGCTATGGGTGTCCTGGGTCCCTGTGTGGTTTGTGGTGTGTGCTGTGTCCTCTAATGTTGGTGTGGACACCAGCACTTGTGCACGGGTTGCAGTCGGTGTGTCTGTGGCAGGTAGTGTGTTATGGGTTTCGCTTACCTGCCATCTCTATAGCTGTATGTTTTCCCCTCTCCTTACAGCCTGGCCTCAGATAGAGACTCCTGTTCCTCCATTACTGGGATGAACAGGTAGTCTTTTCCCTGCTCCTAAGTAAGGGATTTCCAGGGTGACTCAGGATATTAGGTATCCAGGGTATGAGCCGTCCTACCATCGGGGTCCGCTCATACGGTGAGGAGTCAGGGAGAGGATTAGGGATGTTGTAGGAGGTGACCTGCTCCCTTATTACTCCTTTTGGCCAGGCTGATCCCCTTTTACCCTTAGACACCGCACGGTGGGGGGTTTCCCCCACTCCCCATCGTGACATTATGGCGCATAACAGGTAGTATTTAGTGTTAGGTTCCCGTCTTACAGAGATCGCCTTGACCTGTGGCAGACAGGCCCAAATGGTTTTGTACAAAATCCATTTGCCAAGCATCTCACTTTATAAAATAAGCGTAACGTTAGCACCTGAATATTTTTTATAACTATGGCATTATTGTACTTTATTTGGTTTGCAGAGTGCTGTTGCATTGTCTTTTTTTCTCTACCTATCCTCAGGATAGGTCATCAGTATCTGATCAGTGGGCATCTGACACCTGGGACCCTGCCGATCAGCTGTTTGAGAATGCAGAGGGGATCCTGTGAGCACCGCTGCCTTCTTGCAGCTTACCAAGAACAACGCCAATTGTATAGCAGCTGTGCTTGGTATTGCAGCTCAGCCCCATTCACTTTAATGGGGCTGAGCTGCTCCTAGGCCATGTGATTGATGAATGTGAAAGTAGAGAGAAGGCTGCAATGCTCACAGGAGCCCCGCTGCCTTCAAACAACTGTTGGGCGGGTATCCTGCTTGTCGGACTCCCACCGATCAGATACTGATGACCTATCCTGAAGAAAGGTCATCCATAAAAAATCTCTGAAAACCCCTTTAACTGACAGTTCTTAGTGTTAGTGGCTGGGTAGTAGGCTGGCCCCACCCCCTGGTTAGTAAGTCTTCTGGTGAACAAGCAAAAGAGAGGGTTTGTCTACTGTGTGCTGCTGATAAGTAGACCAAGCCAATAGACTGTGTCTAGCTGAAGCAGAATTTATCCAGAGAGGCGCAATCCCTTTGTGATTTCAATCAGCAAAAAAAAACAACATTGCTAAGCTTGTAAAGGAAAGAAGCATTTAATTATTCCATAAGGTTGAGGACCATAAAGGGACAGTGCTTGAGCAGAAACAGTAAAGATAATGCAAGCATATGGCTTTAGACTTAACTGCACATGGTCTGGGTATATTGCTTCTGGTGCCCACCACAGTGACCTGGCCATCCGATCTAGGCCTGCACCCCACAGTTGGGCATTGCAGAAAAATATTGAAAGTGATTGCACGTTTTTGGTCATTTGGGAAGATTGCATGTACCTATAGAAAGAGACTCAGGGAGGACCATCACCATAGCCATCCCTATATACAACCTTTGGGCAAAGTTTAAAGTGTGAAATGCTTGAGAACTGTGCCTATAGCTTTCCTTATCCTTTATTCAGTAAAAGTGAGATTTTCTTTTGCTGTAATCAAGCCTGGTCTCATTATCCAATCCAGTCAACTGCTCTCCTGCCTTGCAACCCGCCACCCATTCACCCAGCAAGGGCACCCCAGCCGCCACAGCAGGAGACCCCAAAGACCAGGGTGTGCCTTCCCAAAGGGAATAAGGGTTGTGCCACTCCAACCTATGCAAGCGCGGCCTGGAAGAGCACTGGGGCGGAGATTAGCCACTGTGAGGACTATGCCCATCCAAATTGCCATCACCATCACTCCTAACCTCTCGGCTCTCTATCCCATGATCCCGTTTTCTGGTGGTCTGCTAGAACCAGATAATCCTTAATGATAGCATTTCAGCAGTCATTTACAGTATTGTATACTATAACATGCTAAAATATTAGAAACCTTGTAACCTGTAGATTTTCTGTGCCAGGTGGATGCATTACGGCTGAGACTGGAAGAGAAGGAATCCTTTTTAAACAAAAAGACCAAGCAGCTTCAGGACCTCACAGAAGAGAAGGGCACTTTGGCCGGAGAGATCAGAGATATGAAGGATATGCTGGAAGTCAAAGAGAGGAAAATTAATGTCCTTCAGAAAAAGGTAATGTTTACTGCAAACCCCTATTTTTTTTGTGTTTACTATCATTGGTATCCTAATGCTTCATACATAAGGGAATTGGTATTAAAGGGCTTCTGTCACCCCCCTAAAGTCTTTTTTTTTTTTTTTGGGCTACTTAAAATCCTTATACTGCGATATATCAATATATAGTGCTCTTACTCATTTTCGTTCAGTAGTTTCTTCAAAAAACGGACTTTTATAATATGTAAATTACCTGTCTACCAGCAAGTAGGGCGGCTACTTGCTGGTAGCAGCGCATCCTCCTTTCATAAAGACGCCCCCTCCTCATGTTGATTGACAGGGCCAGCGAACGCGGTCGTCCTCTGGCTGGCCCTGTAGTGCGTTCAAAATCTCGCGCCTGCGCCGTACCGGTCTTCAGTCAACGCAGGCGCACTGAGAGGAGGACGCTCGCTCGGCCGCTCCTTCCTCAGTGCGCCTGCGCCGGGTGTACATGTGACGTCATCGGCGCGTTCGCTGGCCTGTCAATCAACATGAGGAGGGGGCGGCTGCTACCAGCAAGTAGCCGCCCTACTTGCTGGTAGAGAGGTAATTTACATATTATAAAAGTCAGTTTTTTTAAGAAACTACTGAACGAAAATGAGTAAGAGCCCTATATATTGATATATCGCAGTATGAGGATTTTAAGTAGCCCAAAAAAAAAAAATGACTTTAGGGGGGTGACAGAAGCCCTTTAATATTGAAAACTTGTGAGAAGGTCAAAAAGAATAAGGTGCTACAATCTCATTTAACAACCACTTATGCCTAACCTGCTACTAACCTCTCTTGTCCCATACTAATACAATTTAACTTTTACTTGTTTTATTAAAGCATGTGAGAAAAAATGTAACAAGTGAGCTAACTAAGGGATTAAAAACACTGTACCCCATGAGAGATGCTATAAATGATTGATAAGTAACGTGTATAAGCAGGCAGGAGTGCACTAACACCGCACTGCCTACCACCACCGTCCCTGCTGTATTCGCTAGGGTATTGTACCGTGCCTGATGTCTGTTATACCCCCATAATTGGGGTGTAAATTATGGTATAGACCTGTTGGAAATGAGTGTTTTGCATCAAGCACACAATTTTCAATCTAGCTCAATGGAGTGCAGCAAATTAAAACCTAAATTCCGCACCCCAACATGTTTTGCCAGATACTCTGGCTTCATCAGGGGTATCAGACTGCCTGATACCCCTGATGAAGCCAGAGTATCTGGCGAAACATGTTGGGGGGCAGAATTTAAGTGTTAATTTGCTGCACTCCATTGAGCTAGACTCAATACCAATACCAACTGTGAAGTATATCAGCGCATGCATAGTCAGCATCTGTTATGCTTAGGCAGCAGTAGCAGACCCTCAGTGCTTGCGCTGCTATTTAGAGAAACGGCGAAGGATCGAAATTGGCAGGGCCAGGCGAGACATCTGGTCCTCTCACTTTAGTGGGAGAGGAGATGGGGCAGCCCCTCGCTACTCATGGAGGCTGACTTTTCAGTGATTTTCCATTTGCACAAGTCGAGTTGCCCATCTCAACCTGTGAGCTCTCCATGCCTGCTTTAGTAAAAACTTGTATTCCCCATGAAATGACAATTCTAGAGCATCTAGTCTTCTCACTCTGCATTGTGCTCTTCCCCTGTGATTCTTCCTGGAAATTTTTGAATACCTAGACAACGGAGCGTTACCATTTCCCTACATACATAATCTAAGGGTCACATGAAGCTGAGACACAACTAAAAACCGTGTAGCAGTCGTGCAGCTTTACAGCAAATCAGCCTAGTTTTCAGATTGATTGCTACCTGCAAAACTCCATGGTCATGAATATTAATGAGCGAAGTTATGAAAAATACGGTTCGCCTGCTTTGCCGAACTTCACAAAGAAATCACTTTGTCACGAAAAGCATTCCTTTGTAAATAGTGGGTGCCTTGACGGGGAACGGCGATCATGTCACCCCCTGTCATTGCAACACTCAGGTACCACGTTCATCGCTGATCGCGGCTTCTGAGATTGAAATTAAAGCCTTTCAGGGGTTAATCAGGTTAAAAAAAAAAATTCATAATCACCTCATCCATTTGCTTACGAAAAGACCATCAATGCCATCTTGATTGAAGACACCATGCAAAATCTCATACAGTGACTTGTTGACATCACGCTGGCCAGGCATGGTGACGTTGTCACTGATGACATCACTACGCCCGGCCAGCGCAGTGACGTCACACGTCACACGTCACCCCATGCTAGATTTTCAATGAAATGGTCGCAACAGCCTCTCCGCAAGCAAATGGAAGTCAGTATGTTTTTTTGTTTTTTTGTTTTTTTTACCAGATTAACCCCTGAAAGGCCTTAATTTATATACAGTACAGACCAAAAGTTTGGACACACCTTCTCATTCAAAGAGTTTTCTTTATTTTCATGACTATGAAGGCATCAAAACTATGAATTAACACATGTGGAATTATATACATAACAAACAAGTGTGAAACAACTGAAAATATGTCATATTCTAGGTTCTTCAAAGTAGCCACCTTTTGCTTTGATTACTGCTTTGCACACTCTTGGCATTCTCTTGATGAGCTTCAAGAGGTAGTCATCTGAAATGGTCTTCCAACAGTCTTGAAGGAGTTCCCAGAGATGCTTAGCACTTGTTGGCCCTTTTGCCTTCACTCTGCGGTCCAGCTCTCCCCAAACCATCTCGATTGGGTTCAGGTCCGGTGACTGTGGAGGCCAGGTCATCTGGCGCAGCACCCCATCACTCTCCTTCATGGTCAAATAGCCCTTACTTTCAAAGTTTTCCCAATTTTTCGGCTGACTGACTGACCTTCATTTCTTAAAGAGGACCTTTCACCGATTCTTACCCTATGAACTAAGTATACAGACATGTGGAGCGGCGCCCGGGGATCTCTCTGCACTTACTATTATCCCCGGGCGCCGCTCCGTTCTCCTGCTATGCCCTCCGGTATCTCTGCTCACTAAGTTATAGTAGGCGGAGATACCAGTCCCTAAGTTATGGTAGGCGGAGTCTGCCCTAGCGCTGGCCAATCGCATTGCAGAGCTCACAGCCTGGGAGAAAATAACCTCCCAGGCTGTGAGCTCTGCGCTGCGATTGGCCAGCGCTAGGGCAGACTCCGCCTACCATAACTTAGGGACTGGTATCTCCGCCTACTATAACTTAGTGAGCGGAGATACCGGAGGGCATAGCAGGAGAACGGAGCGGCGCCCGGGGATAATAGTAAGTGCAGAGAGATCCCTGGGCGCAGCTCTACATATCTGTATAGTTAGTTCATAGGGTAAGAATCGGTGAAAGGTCCTCTTTAAAGTAATGATGGCCACTCGTTTTTCTTTACTTAGCTGCTTTTTTCTTGCCATAATACAAATTCTAACAGTCTATTCCGTAGGACTATCAGCTGTGTATCCACCTGACTTCTCCTCAACGCAACTGATGGTCCCAACCCAATTTCTAAGGCAAGAAATCCCACTTATTAAACCTGACAGGGCACACCTGTGAAGTGAAAACCATTTCAGGGGACTACCTCTTGAAGCTCATCAAGAGAATGCCAAGAGTGTGCAAAGCAGTAATCAAAGCAAAAGGTGGCTACTTTGAAGAACCTAGAATATGACATATTTTCAGTTGTTTCACACTTGTTTGTTATGTATATAATTCCACATGTGTTAATTCATAGTTTTGATGCCTTCAGTGTGAATCTACAATTTTCATGGTCATGAAAATAAAGAAAACTCTTTGAATGAAAAGGTGTGTCCAAACTTTTGGTCTGTACTGTATATATATATATATTTTTTTTTTGCTGAGATTTCAGGGAAAATAGATTCGTTACCATGAAGCACGAGGAAATTCGGTTTTGCGGCAAATAAATTTTTCCTGAAATTCAGATCAAAGTCAATTAGTTTAGTTTCGATTTGCTCTACACTAGTAATTAACAATCGGATTATAACCTGTAGGTATAACCTGTTCCCAACCTCCTTACAACTACAGTCAGGTCCATAAATATTGGGACATTGACACAATTCTAACAGTTTTGTCTCTATACACCACCACAATGGATTTGAAATGAAACGAGCATGATGTGCTTTAACTGCAGACTGTCAGCTTTAATTTGAGGGTATTTACATCCAAATCAGGTGAACGGTGTAGGAATTCGAACCGTTTGCATATGTGCCTCCCACTTGTCAAGGGGCCAAAAGTAATGGGACATCATACTAATCATAAATCAAACTTTCACTTTTTAATACTTGGTTGCAAATCCTGGAACGCATAGACATTTCCAGATGCTGGGTTTCATCCCTGGTGATGCTCTGCCAGGCCTCTACTAGAACTGTCTTCAGTTCCTGCTTGTTCTTGGGGCATTTTCCCTTCAGTTTTGTCTTCAGCAAGTGAAATGCATGCTCAATCGGATTCAGGTCAGGTGATTGACTTGGCCATTGCAGAACATTCCACTTCTTTCCCTTAAAAAACTCTTTGGTTGCTTTTGCAGTATGCTTTGGGTCATTGTCCATCTGCACTGTGAAGCGCCGTCCAATGAGTTCTGAAGCATTTGGCTGAATATGAGCAGATAATATTGGCCGAAACACTTCAGAATTCATCCTGCTGCTTTTGTCAGCAGTCACATCATCAATAAATACAAGAGAACCAGTTCCATTGGCAGCCATACATGCCCCCGCCATGACACTACCACCACCATGCTTCACTGATGAGGTGGTATGCTTAGGATCATGAGCAGTTCCTTTCCTTCTCCATACTCTTCTCTTCCCATCTCTCTGGTACAAGTTGATCTTGGTCTCATCTGTCCATAAGATGTTGTTCCAGAACTGTGAAGGCTCTTTTAGATGTAGTTTGGCAAACTCTAATCTGGCCTTCCTGCTTTTGAGGCTCACCAATGTTTTACATCTTGTGGTGAACCCTCTGTATTCACTCTGGTGAAGTCTTCTCTTGATTGTTGACTTTGACACACACACACACACCTCCTGGAGAGTGTTCTTGATCTGGCCAACTGTTGGGAAGGGTGTTTTCTTCACAAGGGAAAGAGTTCTTCGGTCATCCACCACAGTTGTTTTCCGTGGTCTTCCGGGTCTTTTGGTGTTGCTGAGCTCACCGGAGCGTTCCGTCTTTTTAAGAATGTTCCAAACAGTTGTTTTGGCCACGCCTAATGTTTTTGCTATCTCTCTGATGGGTTTGTTTTGTTTTTTCAGCCTAATGATGGCTTGCTTCACTGATAGTGACAACTCTTTGGATCTCATCCTGAGAGTTGACAGCAACAGATTCCAAATGCAAATAGCACATTTGAAATGAACTCTGGACCTTTTATCTGCTCATTGTAATTGGGATAATGAGGGAATAACACACACCTGGCCATGGAACAGCTGAGAAGCCAATTGTCCCATTACTTTTGGTCCCTTACCAAGTGGGAGGCACATATGCAAACTGTTGTAATTCCTACACCGTTCACCTGATTTGGATGTACATATCCTCAAATTAAAGCTGACCGTCTGCAGTTAAAGCACATCTTGTTCATTTCATTTCAAATCCATTGTGGTGGTGTATAGAGCCAAAAATGTTAGAATTGTGTCGATGTCCCAATATTTATGGACCTGGCTGTATATATATCGGAGTTTGGGACCTTAAATATGGCACCCATTCGCGAGTGCAGCAAGCTTCATGGCCGCCAGGAGCCTGATGTTTTAAACAGCAGGCACCTGGAGCTAATGTATGTGATCGCCGATAACATCGGTTGCATACATTTAACCTTAACATTTAACCCTCAGATTGCCTGGTCAAATATGACCATGGCTTCTGTGATGATAAAAACGGGGAGTATGCACTAATAATAATCTAATAATTGCTTTTTTATAGTTCCCTAAGGGTACTATTAAAAAGTGTAAAAAAAATATAACAAATTTAGAAAAGAAGAAAATGTTTACAAATATTAAATAAATATGAAAATTCAGATCGCCATCCTTTACCCCAAAAAAATAAAAATAAAATAAACAATAAAAAAAAACAAAAAACATGGGCATCACCCCATGCCAAACGCCTGTACTTTTAAAAAATATAAATATTTATGCCGTACGGCAATGGTCCTGCATGCAGTACTTTTAGTCCGGCTGCTTCTCAACCGAGCGCTGCCATGCCGCCGCCGGGACTCCGCCCCGTCCCCATTATAGTCAATGTGGACGGAGTGGCAGGACGGATCCGACAGGCTATTCACCCGCCGGAGTCCCCTGCCGCTAATGTAAAAGTATCCTAATAAAATATTCTACATTTTTATCTGTTTATTGTTTTCAAAATAAGGTAGAATACGGCATAACAGAGGAAATAAACTGATAGCATCATCACTGCAGAATGAGTTACTTGTTAATTGCATGTAATTGAAAAATTAATATAGCCACTGAATTAGGGCTCATGCACACGAACATATTTTCTTTCTGTGTCCGGTCAATTTTTTTGGCGGACCGTATGCGGAACCATTCATTTCAATGGATCTGCCCAAAAAAATTTTTGGAAGTTATTCCGTGTGCATTCCGTTTGCCTATTTCCGTTCCGCAGAAAGATAGAACATGTCCTATTATTGTCCGCATTACTGACAAAGATAGGACTGTTCTATTAGGGGCCAGCTGTTCCGTTCCGCAAAATACGGAATGCACACGGACGTCATCAGTATTTTTGGCGGATCCGTTTTTTTGCGGAATGCAAAATACATGTGGTCGTGTGCATGAGCCCTAATTCTCTGAAATCTATCTGTATAGCTCCAGTTGTTTTTTTGCCCTTTCTCTAAAATCTCTGTCCAGCTCACCGAGGTTGACATACATCCTCAGAAAGGACACGTCCCCTGAGAAAGTGCAAGTCCCCTGAGCTGCCAGCCTGAAATAAGTCTAGCAGAGTAATTCCCACAATGAAAAGGTTAGATCTCTGGATCCATGCCGGGTACAGGACTGGTTCTAAGTTTGTCAACATCCAGCACAAATGGATATATCAAATATATTGGGTTAAATGTAGAAATAGAAGGTCCAGCTGAGGTATAACCCTAAATTATAGATAATCTTTAATAGTATTACCAAGACAAACATAAGTCCTAAAGTGTCCAAACCTAGGCGTGTCCACCAACTAAGTATAGTGGGGAATGGATAACCCTGATAATGGTCCTAAACATAGGCCCTGTGCCCAGGGGCGACTCCTGAAGGTGGAGACCCCCTGTCCTCGAACCTAACTGACAACTCCTAGTTATCCCTAACGTGGAAGGGCAGATATAAAAAATAATTGGTGGACAGGTCAGGTATGGACAGAAGAGGATACAAAAATATGCACAATGTATACAACCCTATTGGAAAAAAATATCCAAAGGTACACGGTGCAAGAGACTACAAAACACTAACGACACCTGGAAAAAATGACACAGACGCATCTGTGTAAAACCCCAACGCGTTTCCCCCACGGTGTGGGATCATCAGGGGGTGAATGAGTTATTTTAGATAATACTTATGAAAACATGTCTGATGGTAGGAAGCCCACATTTGGACATCACCAATGCAACCATGGGACATAGAGGGTGTCAACTGACGGTCAAATGGAGATGTCAAATGACGGCCAATAATTAAAAGATTGGACCAGATGACCTTGCTGGGAGAAGCGAAGGGAGGCACAGATGGACAGCACCAGTCTAAGGGAACCTGTGGGCAAAATAAAAAAAATCCACATGTATATAAATGTATACAAATGCCTATAGCCAAACACCCAGGTACATAATAGTGAGGGACCGTCACCATAATAGGGGGCCTCATTCAAGAGGGTCACTCACTGTATCCAGGCACAGTGCTCAGTAGATATAGACACGCTTTCTGATAAACCTAGATTCGCCCTCCTGAAAGGGTATGACCAAGTGGCATGATCGATTCCAATATACTTATGAAGGTGATAGACTGAAACGAGTAAGAATGGCCAGTGAAACAAAGGATATGTTTATTCATTTATAAAAAATTTATCCCAAATTGAACAAGTAAGCATACCACTGTGGAACGCATGTCCATTATTGATGACGTTCCTAACCGACGCCTCACGCAGGTCCCAGCATCCAATACTTCGCTGCGCTTTAGCTCGCAGCGATAGTTCCTGACGTCACTTCCGGGGTTCGGATACCGGAAGTGACTCGGGTGGCGTGCGTTCCACAGTGGAACGCACATGCACCATAGGAACGTAGCGCGGCCGCCACCTGCGGTGGTTAAACTAATCAGCATCATTGTTGGGGAGGAGATACACTATATAAGGGGAGGGCCTTCAGAGGCTCAATGTTGGACCCTGGGAGAGGTCACATCCAGCATGGGAGGATAAGCGCCCTGGTAGCACCCACAGTAAGTAACCATAGTTTCCATATGATCCTCTGTATAGGTGGCCACTATGTTTCTAGGGTATTTACATCCATTCACTTACTTTTGGTACTTAGGGCACGCAGGATTTATGGCCTGTGTATCAACAGGGACGGTGCGATTTGACTCAGCACGCCCTTTAAGGTATGCTTACTTGTTCAATTTGGGATATATTTTTTATAAATGAATAAACATATCCTTTGTTTCACTGGCCATTCTTACTCGTTTCAGTCTATCACCTTCATAAGTATATTGGAATCGATCATGCCACTTGGTCATACCCTTTCAGGAGGGCGAATCTAGGTTTATCAGAAAGCGTGTCTATATCTACTGAGCACTGTGCCTGGATACAGTGAGTGACCCTCTTGAATGAGGCCCCCTATTATGGTGACGGTCCCTCACTATTATGTACCTGGGTGTTTGGCTATAGGCATTTGTATACATTTATATACATGTGGATTTTTTTATTTTGCCCACAGGTTCCCTTAGACTGGTGCTGTCCATCTGTGCCTCCCTTCGCTTCTCCCAGTAAGGTCATCTGGTCCAATCTTTTAATTATTGGCCGTCATTTGACATCTCCATTTGACCGTCAGTTGACACCCTCTATGTCCCATGGTTGCATTGGTGATGTCCAAATGTGGGCTTCCTACCATCGGACATGTTTTTATAAGTATTATCTAAAATAACTCATTCACCCCCTGATGATCCCACACCGTGGGGGAAACGCGTTGGGGTTTTTCACAGATGCGTCTGTGTCATTTTTTCCAGGTGTCGTTAGTGTTTTGTAGTCTCTTGCACTGTGTACCTTTGGACATTTTTTTTCAATAGGGTTGTATACATTGTGCATATTTTTGTATCCTCTTCTGTCCATACCTGACCTGTCCACCAATTATTTTTTATATCTGCCCTTCCACGTTAGGGATAACTAGGAGTTGTCAGTTAGGTTCGAGGACAGGGGGTCTCCACCTTCAGGAGTCGCCCCTGGGCACAGGGCCTATGTTTAGGACCATTATCAGGGTTATCCATTCCCCACTATACTTAGTTGGTGGACACGCCTAGGTTTGGACACTTTAGGACTTATGTTTGTCTTGGTAATACTATTAAAGATTATCTATAATTTAGGGTTATACCTCAGCTGGACCTTCTACTGGTTCTAAGTTTGTTACAAAGAGATTGGTATGTACTGTATGATGTCTGATTTCCATTTTTTTTTTTTGCATTAATCGTTACCTAACCCCTTTAACTGTATAAATAGTAAGTTATATTAATTCTTTTCCCACAAACCTATACATCAATCTGCTCAGCTCGTCCTGCTCTATAACATGCCTGCAGATCAGACACCGTGTTCTGTCCAACATGACAGGTTCCCTCTAAGGAAGACTATTTATGCATTTATGCTGGATGGTTCATAGAAAAATAGCATTTGAAAGGACATGTTTGCTTTGAAAGTACAAATTACGTTCCAAGGCTACATCCCTCGCAGGCAAGCTCTAGCTTCCGCACAGCCAAATGCATACTTCTAGGCTCGGCTGATGTGGAAGACAATAGACACGAACATTAATTTACTCCTTTTTATATCCGTCCTCCTCCCTGGGGATAGATTGATGCGCAATCATGAGATACAGAAGATAGGTGGATAATGACTTCCTATTCTAATATGAGCAATAATTGAAATAGTCACATTTCATTTATATATCTCATCGCTTGTCGGAGCCGCGCTGAATGTCATGCAGTATTGATTTACAGCGCCAGGCATCTTTCCTTTCGAGAACATAGAGGAAAATAATTGCGGCTTTTGTTGTGCGCTCCAGCTGAGCCGTTTAATGGTTCATTACAGCAGAATGTGGTAATGCCATTTCTGAGCCTATTTCCCAATGTGTTCCATCTATCCATAATGCAACGTAATAAAAATAGGGCCCGGAGTAAAGGAGCCAATGGAAATTAAGGATGGATCCCGCCAAAACCTTGCTGCTTCAGCACATGCTTCATTACTGCCGAAGTTTCCCAAGGAGGCAATCTTGAAAGTTTTGATAGTTTAACCTCGTAAGGGTTCATCTTAGTTATGTTGGCGTTGAAATTGTTAGCAGATTAATCACAATCAAAATGTTCCCCGTGTTTTGCTGGTCTGCCCATAAATCATTTCCGTCACTCTTTTTATTGTTAAGAATGGACTTTATTTTTTAGAGAATTTTTCTTTTTTAATATGCATCTTTGGCATTGTGATCATCTAAGGAATGAAGACCTTTTTTTTTATGACCTTGGTCTAGCTACGAAACATGTCATTTAGTGCATGCTGCAGGAATATTAGTGAGAGGCACGCTGAACCCAAGCTCATATATAAAACCAAAAGCAGGGATGAGTGAATTATCTATAGGAATTCATCAATGTATTTCATCACCTAGAAGTAGCCTTCCTTCTGTTTTTTAAAGCAAGCAATTTCCTACATACGCTAGGCCGATTTATGATTGCTTCTCTTTCCCGTCAGTAAATGTGAGCATGTTATATTCATTCTAAATCTAAAGGTCAAAAAGCCATAAAATGATAAAGTACTACACGTACCCCCCAAAAGCTGTAAAATGGACGAGTGCAACACTTTAATGAAAAAATATGAAAAGTTCTCTTTATTAAATTGGAAAAAAAGTGCATGTTTCCAGGGCTGTACACATTACATTTTTCCGTGGTCCCTCTCTGATTATTTTGTGGTTTGTCACAATTACAGCCAACATTCCACCCTGTTGTTAACATAAGAAATACAATGAATAAGTGCTATGCAAGCTTCATTGTTTCGGTAACTCAGAACATGCGGAAACAGTCTGTCATGTTCTGCTGAATTGTCTCTGTAGCTCCTATTGACTTCAGATCGGCTGTTCTCATAACCCTGGCCAATTTTGGCCACCATATATCAAAGTGAGAGTCAGGAATCAGGCAGAGGTAGGTACATGAGCAGACAAACAGAACAGCACACCTTTTCAGGAACTATCCAGCTAAATACAATTATTTCTCCTGTTGGGGAACATGCCTTAAGTATCCCATGGTTGCCAGCCATTGGCTGGTGAAGATTAGGGTACATGCACTGGTCCTTTAAGACCTGGAAAGCACATGCACACCCTACAGGCAGATAGGAGATGCCTAGCCAGCAAGCGCAGGCAATGGCCTACAACAGATAACATAGAGACAGATCTCTGGTGGCTGGGCCCGCTGCTAGAGCAGAGCCAGACTGTCTGGAACACTGGATTCATCATAAAGGTACTTGGAGTGTCGCCTGGCATGGGCTGCAGACGTAACAACAGGAGATTCTGCTTCTTAACTTTCTCATTCAGAATCAACCAGAAGCTCCATATAGGATATTATTGAGGGATTACTGAACAGAATAGACGTAAATAAAGCACTTTGGGTGTGATATAACACTTACTATTAGCTGCTGAATTTTCCAAATCATCATGTCTGTCTCTTTTCTGTCTACTTGTTTCTCTCGGAGCTTCCTCCATCCTCCTCTCCCTCTCCATAGGAAAGGTGGGAAAGGGGAAAAAAAAAACAAGCAGCTGATAAATCTAGAAAAAAAATTCTCTGATAAGAGACAATATGAAATTGACAGTTACTGCTTTTACCTTTTCAGCATTCTCAGTAGGCTGGAATAAGTGTTATAAGCAAAACAAAATAACATTCAAAAGGATGAGCATCATCATCCCCATTATCTCAGTTCAACAGATCTCTTTTGAGGCCTTGTGCACATTAGTGATTCCACACTTTTGGGGTATTTTACACAGATGTTAAATTATTCAGTCATTTCTGATATATTAATGGTAAACTTGAATACAGTAGTAAGGAAGCAACTCTCTTGTTCGGAATTTACCTAGTTACATGACAAGAGACTAAACTGCACAGACTAAACTGAGCATCTTTTACTGATCAGAGCATGATTCCAAAAATATCCAGCACTCTCTCATTTCTTTATTCCACTTCATAACTATAAAAATCAATGAATCTTATGCATTTCAGACTTTGGCACTCCTGGTCCATGATATCATTATTTCTAAAGTGCTAGTAATTTTCAAATAATATCAAAGGTTTTGTCCATGTGTTTGGAAAACTATAGAGGAGCAGCATGTGTTCTAAAATAGCCATTATGAATTTGCCGTTAGAAAAATATTACCAAAATCTTTTTGAATTTTTTTTCAAATTACAGATACATGTATATAACATTTATAATTAATAAATGTATAATACACATACCGTAACACCCTGTTGATAATAAAATGGTGCAAAAAGTTTGGGCCATGGTCTGTTGACTTTTGTTGTATAATGATTCGGCGTCTTGAAGCTTACAGATAGATGATTAGCTTGTATACTGGAATGTATGAAGTCCACACACACAGAAGAGGGCTCCTGGACAAGAAGGGTATATGGGCCCCTTGCTGTTTAATAGCTGAGGTAAAAGTCATGACGTTCTCCCTCTTGGTTCTTCTTCAAATCCTTCTCTAAAATGTCATTTCTTCTAGGGGCTCACAATTCACCAGTAATTTTTAACCTCCAACGTATGAGACAGCAGGAATTACTTTTGTTGTGGTAGTGGGGGCCACTTGCCAATACGACCCTTGCTCAGCTGTACAGACTGCATATAGGGTCTGTCCACCCGTGAATGTATGGGCCTCCAGTATTTATTTTTTTATTGAATGCCATGAATAACATTTCATATATCTTTTGGTCTCTATGATAATGAAAACTGGGATCTTAGTGATAGAGGAGCAGCAGATGTCCTGAACCAGGAAGAATACAACTTGTTTATTTTAGCATTCAGGTACCAACCATGAGGGCTCATGAGAACCATAGACATCATTCTCCTTTTTAGGTTCTTTGTAGGAATGCATAAAACACCTGTTAACTGGTAGAGATGACTTCTTACATAAGACTTCAACGAAGGTTTAAGTTTAGGTAATGGTTTTAAAATGTCTCATGAGTTGTATAAAGCCCTTCAGATTTACAGCAGATGCCACAGCAACAACTTAAAATCCATCCAAAGGATGCTGATGTTTTACTGTCCTTTTCCCCATGCTGAGAATTCCAACCTGCTCTTCCTTCTACGGGGACTGCATTAGAATAACTTTTACATCTGGAAAGGAAGGTGTAGGGCCAGACAAGAATAGTACTCCAGCCATCCTTGATGATTTCCATATGGGTTGGGGTAGTGTGCCGGTAATGGGAGAAGACTGCGAGTAGATGGAGATAAACAAAGAAGACAAATTCATTATATCATTATGTCATATCTACGCCGAATTCCTGGAATAACTGACACAGTGTTATGGCCCAGCACTTACGCTTTACTGATGGACCCATTCGAGTTACATAATAGCTCGTTTGGACTGTAAAAGGCCGCGTCGGAATTAGACATCTTTTGGGGTCTACACAAGTGTATCCTGAAACGTTCCTTTTTCTTTTTTAAAACTTTGCAGTAAAGCTATCAGTTTTGGACACCTTACGTCTGGATTAGAGAGCATTAGAGAACTAAATTACATTAGGTGACTTTTTGGCCTTGATTTATCTGCAATTGCCAGAGTCTTAATCTCCTTCATTCCTGCTCTTCTGAGAATGAGATATTGGGTGCTGCAAACTTCAACCTCTCTTGACAAATCGAGACCTTGATGTGTTCAGACAAACTGTTCAGAAAGGCAAAGGCCCTTATAATATGAAACACATGTGAGTTAATGTTGGGTAACATCCTCGGTTAATGGAGCAGATTGTATTTTTTGTACATATCGATCTGTCTGACTTGGTTTTGCTATTCCATATCACCAAATATTTTTACTAAAGAAGTTCCCATGACAAGTTGAGGTTTTGCAGAGAAAGCGATATTGTCCGGACAAATCTGGACAGGATTACCTAATTATAATAACCCTTCTTGGTTGTTTAGTTCAAGTCAGTATGATTTTCCAGTGGAAAGAAGCATTTATTCTGCCACCTATATTACTTTATTGGATATAACCCTTTTATATCTTCTTTGGGTATAAGTTCATATCGTTATTGCTGAAGATTTATCATAATTGGAATTTTTAAAGTCAGTTTTGCAATAGTCTGCCAAAATTTGTATCAAATTTTGCACAATTTTGCCTAAATTGCGTGTCTAAGTCTTGAGATGTTACTCCACTATTTACGCTATTCCTTTACTGGAGGCTTTAAAAAAGTCACAGTTGATAATATCTTGCATAAAGGAGTTGGCTAGTTTCCTATATTGATGATAGGACATCAATTTAGGAAAACGGCCAGCCCCTTAAAATCATCTCGACAGACAAACCAAGCCAACTTACCATCCATTTTTCAAAACTGTAGGGAGTAGTGTAAAAATGTTAAATTTTGCCAAGTTTTTTTTCACAAATAACCCCAACACATCTCAAAAACTTAGAGGGGTCATTTATTTGTTTTAGACGCCGGTCTTAATAAGGCCCTGCGCTGGTGGTGGATCCGCCGGAGTTATGTAGAGGCGTCGGCTTCCTTGCTGTCCTACATTTAGACCATTTCCTTCGCGTGCCAGCCTGTCCCCTTCCCCACCTATGCCACGCCCACTTTTTTTTAGACCAGGGGTGAGTGGGGAGAAGTCGCAGATTGCGGCTAAAAGGTCCTAATATAGGTGTATTTCCTGTTAATAAATGACCCTATTAGTTTGTTACTTCTTGAAGCCAGAATTCTGAAATGGGGAACATGATAAATAACCTCAATGAGTCCTCCAAAGGGGAGGGCTGCGTCTTACTGCAGCTGCCCACTCTGGCTCCATGTGTGATTGATTTGCTGCAAATTTTCTGCTGCAGAAAATCCGCTCCGTTTCTTTTGGAAATCTGTAGCAGAAGAAACAGCACCAAATTGATTTCTTGATTTCATTGTGGAAATACTTGCAAAGTCTCTTCTGCAAAGGATGAAATCTGCAATGAAAATCTCCAAAATAAATTGACATGCTGCAGACGGAGGATAGGTCCACACATGATTAAAATACTGTGGATTTGCCTTCGCGTTATTTTTTCATCTGACAGTTCCAGAGTTGTACATTACCAACAAAGTGAATGAGTTTTTAGCAATTATCAACATGTTACGGAAAAAAATTATCAGTCGATAATGCAAAGAGTGCAGTGCAATTAGTTATCAGTGCAATGCAAAGAGTGAGATCTGTGTCAAAGCACCAGAATTTCTGCAATGAAATCTGCAATTTTCAGTAAATTTTAATTTATTATTACTTTTGTAATTTTAAAGTTATTTAGGTGTCCATTGTGGGTTTTTTTCTGTAACGGAAGGGTACCAACAATTCTGTCTATGTGTGTACTTTGTGGAGTTTTTCTACTGTGGATTTCCAACAGAGACATTGCAGTATTTTGGTAATTTGTAGACATACTCTTAAAATCTGCAACACAGGTCAATTTAGGTTACAGAGTTTTTATGCAGCATGTGGATGAAATTTAGTAAAATCATTGCAACAAAAAATTTGCAGTGAAGTTGCTAAATGTGAACATACCGAAAGGACCAGTTCACACTGAGTTTTTTGGCACTAATTTCTAATAGAGTGTTTCTGCCTCAAAATCAGCTTCAAATCAGCTCCAAAAATGACTCAAAAACAGCCTCCCAATCATTTTAATGGGAAGCAGCACATGTATAAGAAGGAAGCGTTTAAAAAAAGAAGCAGCATACCCTATTTTGGGGCAGAATCGGCGCTGAATCTCCTATTGAAAAGAATAGGAAGCAGAAAAAAAAGCCAGCTCTGTGAAAGTCTTTTGACTTCTCTAAGGCTACTTTCACACCTGCGTTTAGGTGCGGATCCGTCTGGTATCTGCACAGACGGATCCGCACCTATAATGCAAATGCTTGTATCCGTTCATAACGGATCCGTTTGCATTACCATGAACAAAAAAAAAGAAAAAAAATGTATTTATTTTTTTGTTCATGATAATGCAAACGGATCCGTTTTAAATTACATTGAAAGTCAATGGGAGGTGGATCCGTTTTCAATTGCACCATAATGTGTCAGTAAAAACGGATCCGTCCCCATTGACTTACATTGTAAGTCAGGACGGATCAGTTTGGCTCAGTTTCATCAGACGGACATCAAAACGCTGCAAGCAGAGTTTTAGTGTCCGCCTCCAGAGCGGAATGGAGATGGAACGGAGCCAAACTGATGCATTCTGAAAGGATCCTTATCCATTCAGAATGCATTGGGGCTGAACTGATCCGTTTTGGGCCGCTTGTGAGAGCCCTGAAACGGATCTCACAGGCGGACCCAGAAACGGCAGTGTGAAAGTAGCCTAATGGTGACTATATATACAGGTTCTTCTCAAAAAATTAGCATATTGTGATAAAGTTCATTATTTTCTGTAATGTACTGATAAACATTAGACTTTCATATATTTTAGATTCATTACACACAACTGAAGTAGTTCAAGCCTTTTCTTGTTTTAATATTGATGATTTTGGCATACAGCTCATGAAAACCCAAAATTCCTATCTCAAAAAATTAGCATATTTCATCCGACCAATAAAAGAAAAGTGTTTTTAATACAAAAAAAGTCAACCTTCAAATAATTAAGTTCAGTTATGCACTCAATACTTGGTCGGGAATCCTTTTGCAGAAATGACTGCTTCAATGCGGCGTTGGCATGGAGGCAATCAGCCTGTGGCACTGCTGAGGTGTTATGGAGGCCCAGGATGCTTTGATAGCGGCCTTAAGCTCATCCAGAGTGTTGGGTCTTGCGTCTCTCAACTTTCTCTTCCCAATATCCCACAGATTCTCTATGGGGTTCAGGTCAGGAGAGTTGGCAGGCCAATTGAGCACAGTAATACCATGGTCAGTAAACCATTTACCAGTGGTTTTGGCACTGTGAGCAGGTGCCAGGTCGTGCTGAAAAATGAAATCTTCATCTCCATAAAGCTTTTCAGCAGATGGAAGCATGAAGTGCTCCAAAATCTCCTGATAGCTAGCTGCATTGACCCTGCCCTTGATAAAACACAGTGGACCAACACCAGCAGCTGACATGGCACCCCAGACCATCACTGACTGTGGGTACTTGACACTGGACTTCAGGCATTTTGGCATTTCCCTCTCCCCAGTCTTCCTCCAGACTCTGGCACCTTGATTTCCGAATGACATGCAAAATTTGCTTTCATCCGAAAAAAGTACTTTGGACCACTGAGCAACAGTCCAGTGCTGCTTCTCTGTAGCCCAGGTCAGGCGCTTCTGCCGCTGTTTCTGGTTCAAAAGTGGCTTGACCTGGGGAATGCGGCACCTGTAGCCCATTTCCTGCACACGCCTGTACACGGTGGCTCTGGATGTTTCTACTCCAGACTCAGTCCACTGCTTCCGCAGGTCCCCCAAGGTCTGGAATCGGTCCTTCTCCACAATCTTCCTCAGGGTCCGGTCACCTCTTCTCGTTGTGCAGCGTTTTCTGCCACACTTTTTCCTTCCCACAGACTTCCCACTGAGGTGCCTTAATACAGCACTTCGGGAACAGCCTATTCGTTCAGAAATTTCTTTCTGTGTCTTACCCTCTTGCTTGAGGGTGTCAATGATGGCCTTCTGGACAGCAGTCAGGTCGGCAGTCTTACCCATGATTGCGGTTTTGAGTAATGAACCAGGCTGGGAGTTTTTAAAAGCCTCAGGAATCTTTTGCAGGTGTTTAGAGTTAATTAGTTGATTCAGATGATTAGGTTAATAGCTCGTTTAGAGAACCTTTTCATGATATGCTAATTTTTTGAGATAGGAATTTTGGGTTTTCATGAGCTGTATGCCAAAATCATCAATATTAAAACAAGAAAAGGCTTGAACTACTTCAGTTGTGTGTAATGAATCAAAAATATATGAAAGTCTAATGTTTATCAGTACATTGCAGAAAATAATGAACTTTATCACAATATGCAAATTTTTTGAGAAGAACTTGTGTGTGTATATATATATATATATATATATATATATACACAGTATATAAATATTTTTTATTTTTACAGCGTTTTACAGCAGATTTCCAAATTGGTTCAGAACATGCAAAATATTTTGGGTAGGAAGATGAAATTCTTTACTGTCAATCTTCTCTCACCCAGAGAGCTTTCAGCTGCTGAATCTGGTTATGGTTCAGTACCTTTGACTGCATACATTGAAGCACACCTGTTCACTGTAAGTGCGCTCACATAAATGAGCAGAAATGGCACACACAAGGGATCTTTTCTAACAAACACTCTGTAGTTTTGTTTTGCACGCTTAGAATATGTTCTTTAGGCTGAGTTGAGAAGTGCTTAAAAATCCAGCGAAAACGCAGCAAAAACAGCACAAAAAAAGCTTCAAAACCACATGTATTACTTTTGCCTTTGAAATGCCAGCAGATTTCACCCTCTCCATTGCAAAGTGTAAAATCTGCAAGAAAATCTGCTGTAAATAAATTGACATGCTGCCGATTTCAAATCCCCAATGCTGCAGCTTTGCCACTTTTTATTTTACGCAACGCGTGGCATTTTTTTTATTGTTATTGCATTTGAACTCATTTTGAACTAAAAATCTTTTTTTTTTATTGTTTTTTATTAAAAATGATGAACCGTTTCTGAAATTTCTCTCTCCTCATTCTAGTGATCAGTGGAGTGGCGCTCAGAATCTTTCATATGTTGCTGTGACATAGCAAATGTTTTTTGGAAAAGCTCTGTGACCCTTTAAGATAAAAGTTCATGGACTTTCCCAGCAACAAACTAATAGCAAAATAGACTATAGGAGAGAGTGAAAGAAGTCTAGCCTATGTAGGTTAAGAAGGACAGAAGCAGGTTGGTCCCAGCAGGACAGAATGTTTCACAAGATGACAGGAGTAGGGCTTCTGCATGAACACCTATGACAGTGTCATATAAAACATGGCTGGTGGAAAGTGTATGACAGGAGGATGGTCCTATGCTGGAGGAGCGTGACATCTATATTGGAGGAGTGCGACATTTATATTGGAGGAGCGTGACATCTGCAGTGACCAGGAACAGGTTCGCTGACACCACTTTTAGTGCAGTAGCCGGGTCAGGTGGATAATATATCCTGTATTTGTCGTGATGCCATTTGCAGCGTGCGCAGGGTACTATCCCAGGGCCCTTTCAAGGTGTTATAACGCACGTCCCAGATTAGGAATGCCAGAGTGGTGTAATGGCCAATAATGTCTCTATAGTTGGATGTTAGTTGTGTCACGGTGTCTCCTACCTGGGTACGGCCGGACTTCTGGCTCACTTGCAATAAATTTGAGTGTAGTGATAGTAGGAGTAATAGAGGAACTTGGCAGAATAAATGATGTCCAGACCTTTTAGATGAAGTTCAAATGTTTCTTTACTTGAAATAACTTTCATCTAAGGAGTATACAGCTTTGGTCTCTTGGTCCCAGCAGGTTTTGGCAATCATTGGCAGGAATGGGTACTTCTGCTTTAAATGTGGAGATTGCAGGTTAAAATGTCTGCTTGGTAACTCTGTAACTGTGGCAGGATTAGCTTCTGCACTTATCTGTAACTTCTGCTGTATGAGGACAGACTAGCTGAGGAGGAATGAGCTTCTCCTAGGTCTCTGGACTTATCTCACAGATGGATTCTCAGGGGATGCTTTCTTCTTGGAACTCTCGAGGTTGTCTGTAGTTTTCTGCTTTTCTCATCCAGCTGAGCTGAAGGTGCCCAGACTGGGTCTCAGCCGAGACTAGGTCCTTGCTGCCTTCCCTATGAAGGGGTTCTCCTGGACACTATCACACAGCCTTCCCCAACAGGGGTGGCTTGTACACTAACTCTAACTTCCTTCTCCACCTATGCTGCAGGATGTGGGACCAGCCCACCTCTCCACAGAGGGGGAGCTAAGCTGGAATAATCCATTCCAGCTCAAATACACTAAACACTAAACCTCACTTGCCAATGGGTTGCTGCCACCTACTGGTAACCAGGCAAATTACATGAGCAATTGCATTTAACATGGCTTTGTATGCACGTTTGTGGAAGACATAATGTAAATTATATCTGATGACAGTATAAAGGCTCTTAGAATATAGTACCGGGGTAGAGGCGTGTAGTAACTCAACTCTGGTGTGTTACACATCTACATTGGTGGACCGTTACATCTACATTGGCAGTAAATAAATAGCATAACACTCTACAGATTGTCATCAGTCACATCGGTCCCTGTGCTCTATCAGTGTGCTTTTTTGGAATGCATTCGGATAAAACTGCTAGATGGTTCCAGTCCAGCACTTGGAGGAGACCCAACTTTTATATGCATTAGTCCTAACAAAAGTAAAGTGATTGAGTAATAGTATCATAAATAATAGCACCATATACATACATTTGAGAGCGTAAGATTTTCATCAAGAATGAAATAGTCCTAGCAGTTGAACAGTGCTCTAATTAAGACATAATAATGCTGCGATAAGAATAGATGGGAAATGGTCCCACCGATGCTGGGACCAAAGAATAGCCACAGGAACATCCACTTTAGTCTCAATGCCAAAAGAAGCCAAGTCCCGTTAGATAATAGTTTCTGCAGAAAGGACCAAACAGGAGTAAAGTGACATCTGCACAGGAGCAGTAATAACAGAAGACTGATCAATGAGTAGACCATTTACAACCAACCTAAGTAAAAGAACATTTCCATTAGTGATAGTGAAAGAGAGAGAATCTTCTAAGGAGTGACTGACGGGAAGGAGCATCCTAGGAAGTAGAGTAGGAGCTTGAATGAGTCTCAGCAGAAATAAAAGAAGAAAGAACCCGCGCTGACCTTGTTCCTACCTATAGGATACACTACTAATGAAACACTGGATATAGTAGACACTGCCCTAAAACTTTCTGGTGTCTGTTATAGTATCTCTATTGTCGTTCGTTTATGATCAATCACAACATGCGTTTTTGTTCCAGGAATATGTGGTGAATATTGTACAATGATATAGTACTACTAAGGTGGTCTGCAGCGGCAGTGATTAACACTTACTGTTATGTGCCCCGCTCAGTCCGTTCCTGAAAAAACCACTGTTGTGGATAAAGATGCTGGTAATCCTCTTCTCTTGTCCTGTTCTATCTTCAGCCTGCTTTGTGTTGCGTGCGCAGCTCCGGCCGGTAGCTTGCACGCGCACAGAGCAGCCGTTGTTAGGTATGTTGTCCTGGAGACCTGCAGTGTGATGTCACACCCGAAGCTATGGAAGCCTCTAGGGTCCACAATTCCTCCGACGCGTTTCGGAATAGCCGTATTCCTTCCTCAGGGATGACTGTAGAGCCTATTCAGCCGATCTTTAAGCTTGCAGGTTTCCATGGAGACGCTTTTTTGTTTACAGGACAATCGAGCAGCAGTACAAAAAACTACAAGGAGTATGGGGGGACATAGAAACAAAAAAAGGAGCATATGCAGTTGTTGTGTGATGTATATAGTGTTATTATAGGTCCTTTTGATTCTTTTGAACTATTATTCCCCAAATTACCAGATTCCATAGTGTGGTTGGGGTGTATATTAATTGGTATGGGGAGAAGGCCTGAGTATTTAAATAGTCTTTTTATTGTTATTATTTTATTACATAATAGTATCCTGTTACTTCATATATAAAGAAATTATAGAAATGCGAACAATTCTATTTCTTGGTTCAGGCCTGTAGGGGCCAGGGTATTTAGGTTGTAGATCCACTCACTTTCTTTGCGGGACATTGCTTTTATATAGTCTCCTCCTCTGGGATCATGGCTCATTTGCTCTATACCTCCGAAGGATGAGCCCTCGAATTTGCCCTTATGTTTTTCCGAGAAGTGGCGTGATAGTGGATGGCCCACAAATTTTTTACTTATGTTTTTTACATGTTCCCATATCCGGACCTTTAGTTCGCGTTTTGTTCTCCCTACGTATACCTTCCCGCACGGGCACTTGATATAATAAATGACCCCCTTTGAAAAACAAGACAGATGGTTTTTTATTTTGTATGAATTTTTTTCACTAATAATTTCCTTAATAATGTCTTTTTGTTTGGACGCAAGGCACGCCTTACATGTTCTACACGGAAAAAAACCTTTTTTATCGTCTGGTATAGTGGCCTTTTTGTTTTTCCCTTTAATTGTAGTTCTAATTGATGGGGCTATTCAATTTCCCAAATTTTTTGATTTTCTAAAAATAAATTTAGGAGCCTTTGGTAATTTCTCTCCAATAATTTTATCGTGCTTTAGGATCTCCCAATGTTTTTTTATTATTTTTCTAAACTGGTATTCTTTTTCATGATATTGGGTTATTATGGGTATATCAAAAACGCTATTTTCTTCTGGTGTGTTTTTTTCGCTATCTGAAATTGTGTCTTTCTTTTTTTCTTTTTGGTGTTTCTGAATAAGTGATTGCCGCTCTATTTTCATAACTTCATTTTTTATTTCTTCTAGTTTGGTGGCATTGTACCCCTTTTCCAGGAATTTTTGCTGTAAATTAGTTGCCTCGTGTTCGAACCGTTCATTTAGGGTACAATTCCTCCGTAAGCGGATGTATTGGCTCCGTGGAATAGTGTTAAGCCAGACTGGAAGGTGGCAGCTATCTAGAGCAATGAAGCCATTGCTGTCTGTAGGTTTTGCGTATGTTTGGGTTAGTATTTTGTTATTCTGAATTTTAATGGTTAAATCCAGGAAGTTGATTTCCTGGGTACTATAGGTGGACGTGAATTGTAAATAAAAATCGTTTTTATTTATATCATTTAAAATTTTTTGTAGGGACGGCATCTCCCCTTTCCATATAAAAACAATGTCGTCTATAAATCTCCGCCAGAGAGTCTCAGCAGAAGCACAGAGGTGGAGTCAGAATATCTGGAGAGGTGAACCTATGGAGGCGGAATACAGGCTGTAATAGAGGCAGCAGAGACTGTGGTTAGAAAGCTTTCTGCTACGCATTACTGCCTTTTCATCGACGCAGGCGCATTGAGGATGGAGCGGTCGAGAGAGCAGCCGCCTCTCAGTGCGCCTGCGCCGATTGAAGACAGGTACGGCGCAGGCGCGAGATTTCAAATTCTAACAGCGCCAGCAGAGAACGAGTCCCTTCCCTGGCCCTGTCAATCAGCATGCCGAGGGGGCGTCATTACCATCGGAGGATGCGGCTGCTACCAGCAAGTAGCCGCCCTACTTGCTGGTAGCAAGGTAATTAGCATATTTTAAAAATCGATTTTTAGCAAATTCTACTGAACCAAAATGATTAATTTGCTTATGTATCATGAGATCGCACTATAGGGAATATTAGTAAAGAAAAAAAAAAAACGGTTTAATGGGGTGACAGAAACCCTTTAAAGGGATTTTCCAAGGCAAGTTCTTATATATGTATAAAAGAGGTAATATGGGTTAAAAATAATCATTACTCAACTAATGTATCCCCCACTGCTGTCCTGGTCAAGGTTAGTTGTGCCGCAATCTGCAACTTCTTCCCACTCATGCCAGGTCTGTTTTAGGGGTAGAAAATGGTCTAAATGTAAGACAGCTCGGAATCTGTCTAACATTTAGAACTTGCGGGGGATCCGCTGAAGTTATGGAGAGGCCGGCGCCTCTTCATAACTCCGGCGGATTCACCGCCAGTTTAGGGGCTTATAAGATTGGAGTCTGAAACGCCGGTTTTAATAAATGTGCCCCTATGTTCACATATGGGGAAATATGGGCCCCATGGCTAGATATGAGGTTTACTCCTTGTATCTCTCTCTAGAGACCGGCCGTTATGGGTTTGTTGTTTGCTACATATGTGGCTCAAATGATACACTCTTTGTCAATGACCTCATGTGTTTTAATGGGTCATGGATGTCTTAAACTTTAAAACTAAGGCTCTAGATTTCTGCTCCATCATAAGAACAGAAAAATAAAAATGACAAAATGTTGGATCCTTACAGGGTACCAAGGGTTTCCTTAGACCCATTGGATCTGTTGGGTTTGCGTCATGGTATGGGAAGAATAGCGCAGATATAACAGCATTTTTAATGGAGCCTGCAAAAGAACAGAGCCTTATCGGCAAACATGAGAATTGTTCATGTATCCCGCAGTGCATGTGAAATACCGTCATGTACATGTTTATGAAGGTGGGATCGGTGTTGGGGGAATTCTTTCAGAATTTTACAATAAAAAAAGACTTCATCATTATTATGACACACAGGAGACCAAACCTCTGCATCAGGATTATATCTATAGTATGGTTAGCCTCTGCTTAAAAACAGACATGGGATGCAGGGTTTCACTGGCCCACCTGGTGATCCTCCTCTCACACTAATGGACCCACAATGTTCAGCAGAAGACAACCCCATTTGGTGGTGACTCTGTATCATTTTTTAGGATCTATTTTTATGGGAAATGTCATTCACACCCTATGGAGATAACTCACAGAATAATGTGACTTGCGTTGCTAGTGTTCAATCTGCAGCATGTCAATTTATGCCGAGGGTTTTACCCACAGCTTTCAACCTTTGCAATGTAAAAGGTTGAAAGCATTGAAGAACCCCTGCCATCCTGGCAGCAATGCCGCTGCAAAAATCAGCCTATTCTGAGTGTTTTTGTAGTGACGGTTGTACACCAGTATTACGGCTGACCAGCTATGTGTGACCATACTCTACAACAGTAGAACAACAGTACAACAGTAATTTGAGCCAAAAAAGGTGCAAGACTTCTCATTGTCATGGCAACACTTTGTGCTGAACGTCATCCTGCTATCCGGGGCAGGCACGAGCTCCACATCACTCCTCTAGCATCTTCCCAGGGTCAGCCACCATACTCTCGTGTCCCATGCTGCAGTGTGGCTGCTTGGTCTCTTTCTGTGTGTGTGTGTATTAGTGTCTATTCATTGAACGTCACCCTACAGCACTGCAAGAGTTAATTCACCTTTTTGCTCTGTGCTCAGCTGTTTGACTAATGAGCTCATCACCTCCTATATGTGATGGGCAGTTTGTTCCACCCCTTGCCTGATCAGTCTTTTAAATTACGTTTGGCTTCACTTGGTTGCTAGGTCCTGCAAAAGAGCTATAATTTGTTTGTCTGTCTGTGTACAGACTTATGCCTGTTTCCTGGATTCTTACACTCTGCCACCTGAAATAATCTCAGCCTCTTCACCATACTGACCCCAATCTGCCTGCCCTGACCTCTGGACTAATTTCTGGATTTGTACGTATTCTGCCTGCCCTGACCTCTGCCTGTTTACTGACTATGAGTATTGCCTGACCCCATGGTGCTTTCCAGTGGGTGAGCAGCCAAACGCACCAGGACTATTCTAAGAAGTAGTGGCCTGGTGGCTCCCCTGCAACAAAGACCAGGTCCCTGTATAGGAGTTCAAGGGTGAAAACCAGGAAGCATTATTAACACGTTTTTCAAATGTTTTGAGACAGTAGTAGGTCCTCTCATTTATTCTATTCTCTCTAATCAAACTAGGGCCCTTTTTAAAATATACTTTTTATTATTTATCTTTAAAATATATGCCCCATATTGGTGGCTGATACCATGCAGAAGTGCAGACCTTTAGGCCGGCTACTTATTACTACGCATATAGCATCCACCACATTTGTGACGTACATACAATACACAAATAATTGGGATGGAAGGTCGTCGGCTAGTATCCTTATATACGGGGAGTCTTTCCTTAACAGTCCTCCACTAGCCTTTGCCCAGGGACCACCCCTGATGGTGGGGTTTCCCTGTCCTCGTGCCTTCCCTACTTTCCCTATAACACCCTAACCGTGAGCGTGAAGAGTGAACATTTTAACATATAAACATGATACTGCCGCAACAAAGATGGTCGTTGCCCATAGGTCAGATAACAATAAAGTACCCCACAGTTGGATTTGTACGTATTGTGCCTGCCCTGACCTCTGCCTGTTTACTGACTTTGAGTATTGCCTTACCTCATGGTGCTTTCCAGTGGGTGAGCAGCCAAACACACCAGGACTATTCTAAGAAGTAGTGGCCTGGTGGCTCCCCTGCAGCAAAGACCAGGTCCCTGTATAGGAGTTCAAGGGTGAAAACCAGGAACCACCTTATAATGCTCTCAGGACAAGCCCCAATTAAGACTGGTTGGTTGGCACACTGGGTCCGCACTCACTGCCTGTTACACTCATAAACCATCTCTCTAGACAATTTCTAAAACACATATAGTTGAAAACACATGCATTCTTGTAAGCCATTTACGCCATGTTTTTGGTGCAAATGGTAACAGCATTCTTGCACATTTTGCTTAGTAAATCTACCATGTGCCCCCAAAAAGGATGACTTTCCCCACCACAGATTCCGTGCATCCCTGATTTATTCATAAAAGCTGCTTTTTCTTTCATGGAACGACACTGTACTTCTTAGCCTCAGCTCCTCATGTGCTGTTTCCTACATAAAGTCCACATTTGTATTTAATGTAGCTGCAGGGCATACGCCTTCCTCTGCTGCAGTGATTTCATGGTGACCTTTACTGGGCTTCGCAATTCAAGACGCATTATTTGGTCTATGTTTGGACTTTCGTGTCTGTTTCTAAAGTAACTAATGTATCAAATGAATAAGTGCATTGTCTCTTTATTATCAGTATTATATTACGTCCTGTCAGGAACTGAGCTTTGCGTTAAGTAACATTTGGAGAATATCAGGTTTTAAGTTTAATTCTGATATAAAACTTGTACATGCGTTGGCCATATGTTAATCCAGGAAAGCCAAACACAAAAAAAAAACAGGACAGCTAACAATATGTCACATTGGGCTGGCTCTAGTGGATGCTGCTTTTATCCATCATAAATGTAACAGTCTAGCAGTAAATAAAATCATTGGCCCAAAATGCGCTTCCCGCTTCCTGGAATCCTGACGTAAGATCGTCTTGTTTTGTTCTTGTGTCCCTTCATTTCATGTGGTTGTCGTGTTTCCTACTCCATGGATGTTAATGATATCCCTGTTTACCATCATTTCTCATATGCTTGTTAGGTGGCCCAAAAATTAATGAGAAACATGAATAACTAGGGTGTGTCACGCTTCTTTGAATTTACTATAACCATTTCCATAACTTGAAATGGCTGTGAATGAAAATCTATGGATCTCAAGAACACGGCCTGCTATGAATGGAAAGCATGCTGTGCATGCGTGGCTTTCTCCATGCACTGCTATGGAGCTTCCAAAAGTAAGCAAGCACCAGCTCAGGTATTTTTGTGGCGTGTATGCATTGTCATCCCCATTCACTGCTGTGGAACTTTGGAAGTCCCATAACAGTGAAGAGAGAGGACACTGCGCATGCGCGGCATGCTGCCTATTCATACCGGGGTCTTGCTCTTCAGATAAGAGTGGGTCCCAGAGGTGGGGCCCTCACCTATGGGACATTTATGGCTTATTCTGTTACTATATGCTTTAAATGTCCCGAAGAGACAACTCCTTTAACACCCTCAAGGGGGTGTGGTCTTTTCTGAATGGATTAGTTCACAGTCCCCACAATAGTTGGTGTTGGATGTGCTATAGTGAAGAACTTGTAACACAGAAACAATGCCAAGAGTCGTAAATTAAATAGCAGCCAGCTAAAACCATCTGTGTTGGTCCGATGTTTATATGTGCCAGCATGGCTGAGAAAAATGATGTTTTGATATAAGCAAATGAGCCTCTAGGAGCAACGGGGGAGTTGCCGTTACACCCAGAGGCTCTGTTTCCACTGTAACTGTCATGCCCTTTCCACTTTGATTGACAAGGCCAGGCGTGATGAAATTTTCCACGCCTTAGGGGCATTTGCCTACCAACTAGATGGAGCCATCGTCACGAGCCACAGCTGCTCAAGGAACTGGATGAGGTGAGTAACACCCCAGGCATATGTAACTTGATGAAGGAGCGTTGAGGCTCCGAAACGCGTTTGGGGACCCCAACAGTGACATTTGAAAGCCGGACAAACCATCTTTATCTCTGCCTTCTTGAAAACCATTGATCCTACTACTCCTGTAAAGACCAGATAAGCGGCAATAAGCCGACTCTTATAATTCAAGTTAACCCGCTCGTAAGGATCCAATAATCCTTCACTACCGACATCACGTCTGACGTCAGACACACGTGAGACATACGAATTCGGAATCCAGCTACCAAACGCTAGAGACCGCCTTCAGGAGTGGTAAAGTACCAAATACTTGTTCTTATGATAATACAACTTGGTCATAAGGCACATATACAATCGCATGATACATGAGAGATACCTTGTTGGCAATCACTTATTCTGGTTTTCTCCCGTATCGGATTGAATTGTCTGTGATGAATAAAAATCTATCCAACGCATTCAAGTGTCTTACCTAATAATATCTGCATATGCGAAGAACTAGTGATTGGTTGGACTACTAATAAGTTAGGTTTGACTAACAGACGCTACCTATTTTCTGGATGAAACCTAAGGGAAACCTATACTGTATAAGGGAAACCTATACCTATACCTATGAAACCTATACTCCAGATTGGACAGGACTCTGATCATATTTTATGATTGGTACCTACCGCATTTAGAATTGCGCATTTTTATACAGCTTATTTTTATTCTATTCCATGTTATATGTTGTATGTTTTATGTCTTAGTTTTATGGTGTATGGTTCTGTGATACAATCAGATCCTGGTTGCTTAAACCACCATTTATTTATATTGTACCTGCCTAGTATTTTATTTATTTTTTAATAATAAATTCGCCCCACGTTTTGAACTATATTTTGTAATAAATCCACACGAAATGGTGTTCTAATGGTCCATGTAGGAACGGATATTTGAGTGCCCCCCTACCTGTTCTTTACTCAATATGTAACTTTAAGACTACAGGTGCATATACAGTATGTGCCATTGATTCCCTTTGTAAAAAAAACCAAAATAATGTAACTCGTAATATGAAGCAAGTTGGAAGATCAAAAAATTTAGTTGAAACCGGTTTTTAATACTAATGTGTGCCCACCAAACCCTTGCCAGTGGGACACTCTTTTTGCATATGTTTGGCTAATGAAAGTCCATGAACACATCAGACATCATTTTAAATACAATGTGCAGTTTGGACACATTAAAACTGAAAAATCTGCGCCAAACTTTAGAGCAAATAACGTAATAAGGAGTAATTGGTAATAGAACGGCTGTATTTATTACTAGGCTTGGCCGTATCACTATCCTGGAAATGTTCCTTCTACCAGAGACTTGTCACTCATTGTGAGCGGCAGTGCTGATGTGGTTGTTCATTCCCTTATTATATTGTGTTCGGCTCTGACAAATTGTGGGTGGTTTGTGGTTGTGCAAGATCTTCTCATTGCTTGGCAGCAGAGGGAGCCTCGCGTATGTGAAGTGATGTCTAGCAGTCAGGATTTCTAGTCCTGGGAGAACTTAATATAAACATCTGCGAAGAAGTGTAATTCTTCAAAGCTATTCAAGCAATAAACCTAGATGGATTTAACCTTTCACAGGGGTTAGCTGTTGTCTCTGAAGGCATCTCCGCAGATTTGTTTTCACTGTGTCTTTTAAAGAGTTTCTCCTCTTCCTTTTTCCTCTCAGTAATGCGCCGGTTCTGATGCAGCAATTTCCAGATTCTTGAGTTTTTAGCTTAAGGAGAGATAATGGAGGCAATTTTCCTTTTGAGAACTTAGGTTTCTGTCGAATTACAGTGTCTGTCTTCAGGTGCGATCTCCTTTAATCCCCCAAATTCTTAAGGAACATTCCTGAGACAGACGCCAGAATAGTGTCAAGATTAGCACTTTTCTGAGTTGGCAAAAGCGATATAAGTAGGAAAAGCTCACGCAGAACAAGCAAAGGCTTAATTGCGCTATGCCAACTTGTACAGAAGATGACACATTTGTTGACCAGCCTTTTGCCGGGCCAAAGCTTTAACACTATTTCCTTTGTCATGGTGTGTAAATTCAACCTGCACCGAGGCCTCGTGACTGCCCTTAATAATGGAAGCCAAGACATTGTGACAGAGCTGTCGTACAACACTTCCAAACCCAATGGGCTCCGTTGGGTTTCTGTCTCGGTTTGCATCATTTTTTTAATGGCAAGAATCGCACTGTATGCTGTCGTTTTCTTGTTCTCAAATAACAGAAACTAACGCTTGTATTACACCTGCAGATAATACTGAAGATCATCGCTAACGAGTGTTCACAGGAAAGCTCGTTCGCGATGATCTGGCAGTGTGATACTGCTGCCGATTACCCTATGAATAAGCAAACTTCTTCATCGGGAAATTGGAATCTTTGAGCAGGTTTATTATTATCTGTCGGCGGCAGATTGTGCTGTGTAATCATAATCTGCTGCCGGTAAACAGTGATTCATTATAGGGACGAGCAATGCCATAGCGATCACTTCTCCCCATCCTGAGGAGGAGATCACTGCATGTAATAGCAGCGGTCTCCTCTGCTGACGAGCAGGCGATTGCCTGGAAGGGACGCTTCCCTCCGGAAAATTGCTTGCAAAACTTCAGGTGTGATATAAGCTTTACTAGTGTCGAATGTACTAAGTTAGGATTGATTCATGATTTCATGCTGCTTTTTAAATTATTTTTAAAGACAGTTAAAGATTGGGCTGAGCGCTCAAATACTGGAATACTGCATATATAAGGTAATACATTAATAACATTTATTCTCTGCAAGGCATACACAATAAAAGCGATATAAAACTGACCTATGTAACAAATACGCACATATACGTCCTAAAATAAACTCTGCATTAAATGGATCCAAATAAATGTGGCGATTATATTGCAATGTAGTGTCAGTTGATCCTCTCACATGAAGGGGTTAAAATACGTGAAGTAGTAGAATCCGCAAGGTTTGGTATGTATCCACCTCAGGTTTAAATGGTGAGTGTGTACACACCTCAAGTTCAGTTTGCCAGTGTCATTAATTAATTAATCAACAGGTGTGTTCGTCCACCTGCAGGAAAATACCCGCACTGTTCCAGGACAGGTTAGTAAAATGTGAAGCGGTCATATAATAAACTGTAAGGCCGGGTTCACACGAACGTGTGTGACCCGTGCCTGTGCAGCGGCCCGCAAATAGCGGGCGTAATGCACGATCGCCGGCCGTAGGTCAGCCGCATCGGATCGCGGACCCATTCACTTTAATGGGTCTGCGATCCGGCCGTTCCGCTAAAAGATAGGACTTGTTCTATCTTTTAGCAGAACGGAAGTACGGGACGTAACCCCACGGAGGCACTCCGTAGTGCTTCCGAGGGGTCCTGTCCCGTGCGGCCGTTCCGCGATTCCGGATTAGCGGACCCATTGAAGTGAATTCACACGGAACTGTGGCCGTGTATTGCGGCCCGCGATTTACGGGCCGCAATACGGCCACAGATCACACACGTTCGTGTGAACTTAGCCTAAAACAGTCATAAAATAAGGCGATATGGCAGAAGGATTCGCGGTGTATTTGTGGCGTCCCACTGTACCGCGCTGCCTAAAACGCCTTTTACCTTTCCGGACGGCTTCTATTGCTGTGAGTGTCCTTTGTGAACGGGCCCGTTCATACAGTCCTCAATTGACCAAGTTTGTGATGAGTGATACGTTCAGATGTTCGCAGAAATATCAAGGTGTGTAGTACAGCCAGTGTCCGGCAACACCAGGGAGTCGGTGGGATTCCAGAGGGATATCTTTCAATCTGCAATTCTTCAAAGAAGACGGTGGTCTGAGGAAGGGGTATAGTGGAAACCCCGTAACGCGTTTGGTCAGGACCTGCTATATTCACGGATGAGCAACTGTATATTTGCCTTTATCCACCGTCTTCTTTGAAGAATTGCAGATTGAAAGATATCCCTCTGGAATCCCACCGACTCCCTGGTGTAGCCGGACATCTGAACGTATCACTCATCACAAACTTGGTCAATTGAGGACCGTACGAACGGGCCCGTTCACAAAGGACACTTACAGCAATAGAAGCCGTCCGGAAAGGTAAAAGGCGTTTTAGGCAGCGCGGTACAGTGGGACGCCACAAATACACCGCGAATCCTTCTGCCATATCGCCTTATTTTATGACTGTTTTACAGTTTATTATATGACCGCTTCACATTCTACTAACCTGTCCTTTAACAGTGCGGATATTTTCCTGCAGGTGGACAAACACACCTGTCGATTAATTAATTAATGACACTGGCAAACTGAACTTGAGGTGTGTACACACTCACCATTTAAACCTGAGGTGGATACATACCAAACCTTGCTGATTCTACTACTTCACGTATTTTAACCCCTTCATGTGAGAGGATCAACTGACACTATATTGCAATATATCGCCACATTTATTTGGATCCATTTAATGCAGAGTTTGTTTTAGGACGTATATGTCCGTATTTGTTACATATGTCAGTTTTATATCGCTTTTATTGTGTATGCCTTGCAGAGAATAAATGTTATTAATGTATTACCTTATATATGCAGTATTCCAGTATTTGAGCGCTCAGCCCAATCTTTAACTTTCTCTATATATAATTGTGTTGGTTGGGTGGAACATCGGGGATTTGTAGCCCCACTCCTTTGTTAAAGGTACAGTGAGCTGCTATTACCTTTGTCTTTTTAAATTATTTAGTTCTGCCCTCTGCCAATCCCGTCACTGGGAGAATCCAGTACAAAACACTAACTATAACATGCAAGGCCATCTACAAGATGTCCCCTCCACACATCTGTGACCTGATCTCCCAGTACTTTCCCATACGGAATCTCCAATCCTCACAAGAACAGATGAGCAAAGTATTGAAAAATTTAATTCGGCTGCTTCGCAGAATTTTAGAAAAAAATTTGCTTTGTGACGAATTACCGTACTTTGTCACAAAGCGCATTTCTTTGTAAGTAGTGGGTGCAATGACGGGGAGCGGCGATTGCGCCGCCCTCTTCATTGTACCCCTCAGATGCCACGTTCATAGCTGCATCTGACAGTAATAAAACAGTGTAAAATAAAAAAAATCATACTTCCCTCCTCCATTTCATTGCAAAAGCCGGCCACCCCCAACTTGGTTGAAGATCCAGCGCAAAATCCTGCACAGCACTTGATGACGTTGGCCGGCATGGTGACATCATATGTCACCTCGTACAGGATTCCACGCGAGATCTTCAATCCAAATAACGGTGGCCGGCTCTCTGTCCACTTTGTGGACTTCAATTCACTCAACCCTACTTGCAAGACATCCTTCTCTACTCTCCTCATATCTGCTCTTCACACAGTCACCTCCAAGGTTTCTCCCATGCATCCTCCATACCTGGAGCTCCCTACCCCAACGCATCAGACTCTCACCTACCATGGAAACCTTCAAAAGAAACCTGAAAACCCATCTCTTCAGACAAGACTACAACCTGCAGTAACCCTGCCCCCACTATAGTGCCATATGAGCAGCTTTACACTCACCTACTGTCATCTTCCCCCATCCCTTGTAGACTGTAAGTCCTCACAGGCAGTGTCCTCTCTCCTTTTCTACCAGTTTGTAGCTCATTTGGTTCATGCTTATTGTACGTACTTGTTTTTGTATTATCTACTTACGGTATGCCCTTTTCATATCTACAGTGCCCTGGTATAAATGGTGCTTTAGTAATAAATAATGAGAATAATAAATACAAGAATTCCATTAACAGATACACTCAAGTTCATGTCATTGTCCACCCTTTTTTAGATATTAAATGTTAAATGTCTACAAAAGAGTCATGGAATGGAGTGACTTAAACAATTGATATCCAGAAAAGCATCAACTTGAAAAAAAAATCCATAGCACAATCACATATACTGTAGGTTGTTAATATGTGATAAAAAATGTTATGATAAATGTGTCCCTTTTAAGAACCATTCAACAAGCATCTCGGTGCTGCATAAACAGTAGCTGCAATATCAGGCCACATGAAGGCAATAGCGCTCTACTACCTTGATACTCTCTGTTACTCTCTACCATGGCTTTCCCTCTCTAGAGCCCCTCAGACCAGGTTGGGCCTGATCTTTCTGTATCTGTGTGCCGCTGACTCTCCCAGTCGAAGTCGGTGTGATTTCTCCCTAGGTTTGGCCCACTTTTTCGTTGCATGAGGCTTTGCTCTTTTCATGGCATCCCATGCAGCTGGCACTACAGACAACTGGGCTGCCTCCCCAAAGCACCCTCCACACCACACCACACGCTGTCCACTGGGTCAGCAACTATTGCTGCATTCTGTCAGGAGATACAAACTGCTACCCCCTGTAAGGGCTCATGCATGCGACCGCAAAAGACGGATCCGCAAAAAATACGGATGACAACCGTGTGCATTCCATATTTTGCCGAACAGAACAGCTGGCCCCAATAGAACAGTCCTATTCTTGTCCGTAATGCTGACAATAGTAGGACAAGTTCTATTTTTTCGCGGAACGGACATAAGGAAACGGAATGCACACGGAGTAACTTGCGTTTTTTTTTTTTTTTTTTTTACAAACCCATTGAAATGAATGATTCCACATACGGTCCGCAAAAAAAAACGGAACGGACACAGAAAGAAAATACGTTTGTGTGCATGAGTCCTTAGGATGTGCCCAATTGCGCCCCACTGCGCGAGGCCACATTCACTCCTGCTCCCTGTTACAAGTCATTCTATATGTAACAGTGTCACCTAGTGTCAGAATTGAGAACATCACCACAGCGTATATGCAGTAATACAGCATAATAAAACGTGCAGAATACAAAATGACATCTGTGCAAACTGTGCGCAATTTAAACATCATTTATCCCAGCGACAATTTACAATCTAATTGACTCAATATCTCCTCAATAGCTTTCAGCCATTTGCATGATAATTTGCAGTTTTTGCCCTTAGTATGCATGGCTGGCATTAGTCATATTAATATAGACATTGCCACAACCAGCAGGAGCCAGGTAGCTTGTTCGGAAAGCAAGTCATCCTCTCCCTGGATTATCCCGTGTCATTTGTGAAAGGTGGACTCTGATGGGATAATGGTAATCCTGATGTATTGTGTCCGCTAAGTACTTCTTTGTGAAGGAGGTGTCGATTAGAAGAGAATGCTCTTTACAGTTAAGCGAGCACAGGATACACGGCTGATCCTTTCACACAAGAGGACGGGAGTGGCGTCTGTATATTAAACAAGCGTTGAAAATGTATCACTGTAATATAAGGAATAAGCCCTGACAAAATACTGGAGCCCTTTATGAATAAAATAATCACGGCAGAAACCGTATGGTAGTTGTCACTCGCCAATTTACATATTTCAACATATTAAATATTACTAAGTCCAATAGAAATCAGACACTTTTTTTCCCCCCATTCTTGTACAGAGTATAGAACACAATGAGTAACTATGGAAACACAGTTTTTTTTTTCCATGAGAACCTTTCGATATTTTATTTGCCATTAAGTTAAATAATGGTCTGGGCACAGGGTCAGATTTTTTCCCTCTTTTATGTGTTAATTATTAGGTAATTGGGTTTGTTAGGTTCATTGCTGTCGCTGCCCAAAGTGGTTTGATCATGGGAAGTCATGGTCTCCACATTCCAGTATTATTACTGAGATTACTTGTGTAAATTGACCCTTTTTTTTTTTTTACACAATTTATAAAGATATATAGAGATACTGGATAGAGTAAAATGTTTAAAGGGGTTTTCCGCGACTTTAATACTGATGACCTATCCTCAGTATATGTCATCAGTATCAGATTGGTGGGGGTCCAAAACCCGGTACCCTGCCGATCAGTTGTTTGCGCCACGGCCCTCTCTCAGCTTTTCCGAGGCCAGTGACCACACATTCAACGGTCACAGCTCAGCCCCGGAGGATAGGTCATCAGTTGTAAAGTCTTTGAAAACCCTTTTAATATGAAATATTGTGATATTCTTTAAAGAGCATCTGTCAGCAGATAGATTACTCCTAGAGGCTCATTTGCATATAGTAAAACATCATTTTTCTCGGTAATGCGGACACATATGAAAATAGGACCAACACAGATGCCTTCAGCTGCCAATCGCACATGTAACAGGTCAGCCAGTGTCATAGGGACAAAGTAACTGGGCAGCACTGTGGCTCAGTGGTTATCACTTGTGTGTTGTAGCGCTGGGGTCCTAGGTTCGAATCCACCCAAGAACAACATCAGCATGGAGTTTGTATGTTCCCCTCGTGTTGGCATAGGTTTCCTCCGGGTTCTCCGGTTTCCTCCCACATTCCAAAAACATACTGATAAGGACCTTAGATTGTGAGCCCCATTGGGGACAGGTTGATGCTAATGTCTGTAAAGTGCTAAAATCACTGCAAAAAAATGCACTAAAATGATACGCAACTAACAATACTAGCTAATTCCTCAAGCCAATGTTAAAAGCTGAGAACTTTGCCAATATCTTCCAGTCAGGAACATATCGGAGCCACGCATGCACCATGGGGTCCTACCACTAAACTGCCCGTGGTGTGTGAACAAGGTCTGAACAATGCTACAAACCAACTCACAGCCAGGCTCTCACAAGCCTCCATAGTGGTATCACCAATGCACTGTGAGGTAGGATAAAGCTGTGAGCCGCACCCACAACAGACCATGTGACACAGAAGCCGCACCCACAACAGACCAGGTGACACAGAAGCTACCAGGTGCAAAAGAACGTTACCACCAAAATGAAGTGGCACATTCCATACACATAAGGACAAAAACTTGTGGCCTAAATGGGTGGAAAAGCTCCAAACCCAGACACTGTATCGTGTCTATAACCGGGGGAACAATTCCTCCGCATGCGGTCCGCAAAACGGCGATCCCCAGCCAAAAATGTCTGTAAAGTGCTACGGAATATAACAGCGCTATATAAGTGCGTAAAATAAATAAATAGGGTAGCCAATTAATGGTACAAATGCCCACCTGGTTGCTGAAGTTTACTTTTCACAAGCCATTTAAATTTATAAGCAGCATGCTCATGTTTTTGTGTTGCCGATCTCACTAAGATAGTAGACCTTCCATGCCATGGGTTTGACACTGACTAAACTGGGGTGCAAAATGTAAGGAACCCACTGTTCTTCACTATTGACCTCCAAGGAGTAGTCACCAAAGGACTCCTTATGCATAGTTGATTTCTGACATCTGACTGACTTGTAGTGTAAAGTTCTGTGATGACCCCACTGATCACAAGAATAGGTGTCCTGTGTAATGGTATAAATGGTGTAATGGGTTTAGAATGCCATGGGTAATCGACAGGACTTCACTTCTGCTGTGGATGGGGCCAGGACTATTCTCCTCTCTGGCACATGGATCCCGTTTGCTCCTGCGACAGCTAGAGTAGTAGATCCAGCCTCGTTCACAGAGGAAGTGACCGGTAAAAGACGTGACTTTGGCAGAAGCTGGATTTTCAGAAGCGGAGCGCCACAAGGCCGGGTTCCAGAGAGGCTGTTTCACATGGCTTCGAAAGTATAAGTTACAAACTTTCTCCAACAGATGTGTTATGGTTGATAGAAGCTGGTTTCCTGGAAAACCCCTTTAAGGTTGTTGTCTCATTAGAAAACCCTTTGTCAAACACCCTATTAGGGTATTAGGGAATTCTAATTAGCAGTTTGACCCTTCTAACACAAAAAAATCCACATAGGACAAACCTTTAAGTTAAATGGCTCTGAATCCTAGAAAGTGAGATTAATATCCATACTGAGGTTCTTTAGCCCTTTTGTCATGTAAGAGCTACGCAACATGGATAAACGGTCATTTCCAATTTCCACCAGGATGCTTCAATTGGAAGAGAGATTTCTGGGGATTTTTGGTGTCCTATAATCTAATCTAATATTAGCCCAAATAGGGAGGTTTCTTTCATTGTATGTACTAATTTATGGTACTTAGGCTTCATGCACTCAACCATCTTTTTGGTCTGTGTCCGATCCACAAGTTTTGAAGTTCTGACACAGACCCATTCATTTCTATGGGACCACAAAAAATGCGGAGAGCACACACGTCATCCATGTGCCGTCTGCATCCGTGTGTTCGTCCTGCAAGTTATAGAACATGGCCTATTCTTGCCTGTTTTGCAGACAAGGACAGGCATTTCTACTATTGGGTCCGTGAAAAATGCAACTTGCACGCGGCCGGTATCTGTGGGTTGCATAGTCTTGGTTTGTGGGTTGCAAAATACATACGGTCGTGTGCATGAGGCCTTAGCTGCAGAATCCCATTGTCTTTTCCTGCGCTTGCTATTTTCACCCTTTCTTTCCTGACCTTTGCAGTGTAGCATTTCTTTGGAGCACAAACATTCAATTATATAAAGGAGGAAGAGTTGGCGTTCTTCCTACATTGTAAAGCTTTGTAATACTTTTAAATAAAGCAGGTATAATTCTATTTCAGTAATGAAACACATTGCTCGTAAGGTTCTGAACTCTCAGTCTGGGCTTTTGTTCCAGGGCCCTGAAAGACAAGACTCAAGATGACTTTGATTTCATCGTGCCGTGCATGCAGCAGCAGGGTTGGCAGCCTGCTTTGATTTCAATCACATCCCCCTTTGGGTATTATGGATATCATGTGTATGTTCCTGTTGCACAGTAACCTAATTCATGTCTGGTTAGATGGTAATACCTTGTTTTATTCCCATACGGTATCTACTGACTCTCCTTCTCTTTTGTTAAAGACATCACTATAACATAACAGTTTAGAAGTACCGGGTTTTCTTCTTTTTTATTTGATAAGCAGTTTAGATCATGCTGACAGCGCTAGGTAGGGGTCCGGGGAGAGCAGGATAAAACATACCTTTTGTAGAGCTTTTATTATCAGGAGTAGTGTGCATATGAAGTTTTATTCTGCCAGATTCTGCTTCTGCAGGTGCACTGAGAGTAGAGCTTCGCTGTGAAGTGCTGGCTGCATTATGCTGCTGCACAGCCTCTCCCCTCTGTGAGTGGCAGCTGTAGTAGTCTCCTGGTTGGATGATACAGTTGTCACTCAGGAAGAGGGAACCTGAAGCAGCTCAATATAGAGAGCACTTTACAGTAAAGCTCTGCCTTTGGATGACTGCAGCAGCAGAAGCTGGCAGAATAAAACTTCATGTTCTCACTATTCCTGATTATAAAAGCTCCATAAATGTATGCTTGTACTGCTCTCCCAAGCCTCTATCTAGTGCTGTTAGCAGGTTCTAAATTGCCGTTAGACTCCCTTTAAGGGTGCGTTCACACGACCGTAAGTGTTTTGCAGTCTGCGAACTGCGGACACGCAAAACACGGATACCGGCCGCGTGCGTTCCGCAATTTGCGGACCGTACATGGCCAGCGCTATATAGAGAATGCCTAAGCTTGTCCGCTAGAATAGGACATGCTCTATCTTTTTTGCGGGGGCCACAGAATGGAACGGATGCGTAGAGCACACGGTGTGTGGACCCATTCATTTCTAAGGGGCCGCAAATAATGCAGACAGTGCACGGATGTCAACTGTGTGTTGTCTGTGGCAATTCTGCAAATTATAGAAATGTCCTATTCCTAGAGACTAGAATAGGCAGTTCTAATAGGTAAATGTGGCATGCACACGACCGGTATCCATATTTTGTGGATCCATGGTTTGCAGACCGCAAAATGCATACGGTTGTGTGCATGTAGCCATGAATGGGTTGTCTAGTTGTAAAAACATATTTTGAATACCCTGTTATTACAGGGTGCCCATCTGTGTAATGCATCATTTGCCCTGTGGTTACCAGTGTATATGCTTCCTGAGTGTATACATTCCTATGTTTGAGCTCTTGTATATGCTAGTACACAGAAAGTGTATACACCTATTGTATATTTGAAGGGGAAAATGTTCTTTGAATGGTTTGGTGGTTTGATTGTTGTTGTGGTATGAGTTTTACAGGTCAAAGCTGTAGGACCAGTATTTAAAGGAGTTGTCTCATCTCACCATTACTAAGTCGAGTTGAGACTAAGACCTGACTACCAGGTGGCCGGGAAACAGTGCAGCGGGCCGGTGTTGTGCTGTTTTATGTAGCTCCCATTGCAGTGCATGCAAGCTGTGCTACCTAGGGAAACAGGTGGACTCATAAAGGTGTAGATACATCTCAAAGATGCTCAAGAGAAATGGGAGACCCCAGAGCTAAATGTCAAGTGTCACAGGACAGAACTTTGCAGATTTTTTGGTGTTTTTTAAAAGAAATTAGCAAAAATTCTGTTTTCACTTTCTCATTATGGGGGATTGAGTGCAGAATGATGGGCAAAAACTTAATTTTTTTTTTATTTTAGCACAAGGCCACAACATAAAAAAATGTGAAAAAAGTGAAAAGGTCTGAAGGCTTTCTGGATGTGCTGTATTAGTGATTGAA
Organism: Bufo bufo; assembly: GCF_905171765.1. NCBI lineage: Eukaryota > Metazoa > Chordata > Amphibia > Anura > Bufonidae > Bufo > Bufo bufo. The sequence goes on along the minus strand of NC_053397.1, from coordinate 41,791,157 downwards.
TTTGATTCACTGACCTGTTCGTTTATGATTTTTTATTTTTTATAATTGAATAATAGATTGAAAATCTTCAAGAGCAGCTTAGAGACAAAGACAAGCAACTTGGGAACCTGAAAGATCGAGTCAAATCCCTGCAGACGGATTCCAGTAATACGGACACTGCACTTGCAACCTTGGAAGAGGCCCTCTCTGAGAAGGTAATCAGGTTCTCGAATTTGGAAATATATTTGTGTTGGAGCAAGATCACAGACAGCACTACAAGAATTGGGGATCCAATACGAACATGCTCTGATTGGTTTTTCCAACTCTTCCCGCCCAGTGTTGTGTTCTGTACTGCCCACATCACCTTTAAGGAACTAGTAGTCATCTTCCCCCATAGAATGCTGAGGGCATTTTATGGGGGAAGGTGGCTAAGCTAATGTTGAAGGGGGGATCCAGAGTATTTAGCTGTGACATCAAGACCTGTTAGAGGGCAGCCACCTGAATGTGTAGCAAGACCAATTACTGCAATTACAATTTAGAAGTAACTATAATGAGAAACTCCAGTTATCACCTGAGCTTCCTAATAAAATGATGTATTCGAAGAGTTACCTTATACAAAAACGTAATTATTTACTGCCCTAAAATCTATGACTGTCATTATCCAAAGGCTGAAATGAAGTGAGGACATATTGACTTGTACTGTTTGACTTGTTGGCTTACTGTTGTTTCACAACACACCTCTGCCGGTATTTCCTTGGCCATCTTTCTCCACCTGCATCGCATCTCTTGGTTGCTGCATCAAGCCTGTGCTCTGGCTTCCGGTCTCTTAAAGTGGTCGTGCATTCTAAATGCCCCTGCCAATCCCAAGTTCCCCTAGGCTTCAAAAGGATCTTTCCCACCTCACTTTTGACCAGAGTAAGAAGGTCCATTTGGTTGTGTCTGCAGTGATATGTTTACTCCTGCTTCATAAAGTTAAAGAAACTAAATTCCGACTTATGTTCCTGACCTTATCCACTTTTTCTGCTCCTGCCCTCACCTCTGCCTGTTCTCTGCTTAAGATTAACTATGTCAACCTCCACTCGTGCTCCATTAAACTAAGAGTTCTGCTTTCTGCCCTGGTACCACAACTTGGAAACTTCAGCTCTTCTACGTATCAGCTATTGTTAATAGAGACTATTCCAGTGTAACAGCCTGAGGATTCTCTCTGGGAAAGTCTGCAGGTCGTTACGGTGGTAAAGGGTGAAGAATTCACAATTCCTTAGGCTAAGTTACCTAATTTTAGCCCCAAACCATATATGTTAGCGAACCAGTGGGTCCATTTCTCAGTTTGCCATCATTACATATTAAATCTTTCCAAACATATCAGTGTTACCATGAACCCCATAAGCTCCCCTTCACTTCTTGTTTGCACTCAGTGCTGTGGATCCCCCTCCCAGGATGTGTGTCGTCCCAGGTCCACAAGACACCTGACAATATAAGGAGATTCTCTTGGGGAATATGTAAACCACCATTAATCTTTATTAATATAATGAATTAATACACAAAGACCCAATTCCATAAAACCTTGCTAAAAACAGAAGGGATAACATAATATGATGATCATAGTATATCCACCAAACTCCCAATATGTTTATAAAATGTTTTACTATACTCAAATGAATATATATTAATATGCTGGAATTTACATTCAAGGTGAGTAACAGTATAAGAGTATAAAGGCATGATGACCAAAGTTAATCTTTACTAACCAAGTTGAGCTTTAGTAACATCCTTCTCAGACCTCTACGCGTTGCACCTTTCGACCTCCTCTGGAGGTAGAGACCTTATAATATAATTGGCCTCTTAACTCTAGTGAACCGTTCTTAGGGTCCTTTCACACTAGCGTTTAAGTTTTCCGGTATTGAGATCCGTCATAGGGGCTCAATACCGGAAAAAAAGCTTCCGTTTTGTCCCCATTCATTGTCAATGGGGACAAAACTGAACTGAACAGAACGGAGTTCTCCAAAATGCATTCCGTTTTGTTTAGTTGCGTTCCCATACCGGAGAGCAAACCGCAACATGTTGTAGTTTGCTTACCGCCCTGGGATGCGGAGCAAGACGGATCCGACATGAACCCCAATGCAAGTCAATGGGGACGGATCCGTTTTCTCTGACACAATAGAAAACGGATCTGTCCTCCATTGACTTTTAATGATTTTTAACGGAGTTCCTGACGGATCCGTTTTGGCTATGTTAAAGATAATATAACCGGATCCGTTCATAACGGATGCAGATGGTTTTATTATCCGAAACGGAAGCGGTTTTTCTGAACCCTGCCGGATCCAGTAAAAACGCTAGTGTGAAAGTAGCCTTAGTATAGTATGGTGCCTAGCAGTATTCTATTATGTATCTCTGAGCAAAATGACATATTGGTAATGACCAATAACCTTCTTCTAGAGGACTCTCCATATTAGTATCCTCATCAATGGTATATATTGGTCTCAGTCTATCTGACATGTGATGCCAGTTCCTGCTACTACAAAATTTACATAGTTACCAAAATGTCCACCCAGCTAAGCCCCTGAGATCAACCCAAAAGACACACAGAAAATTCCAATAAACCATCTACATTGGGGCAAATTTTCACAAGCCACGCCAATTCCTGCTACTTTCCCAGGAGTGTTGGCTACCATGCACGTAATCATGTAAAGAAAACAGAAATCTGTTTATCATACAATACAAATGCATCTGAAACAGAAACCTATTTTTACAATTTCTTCATGTTGAGGACCATTTACCGATAACTTGCCGGTGTAAAGGTGCCGATGCACTTGTTCATCGGGTAATCGGATCGTTGGTGCAGACACCGAAATCATCGTTTGCCGGCAGCAGATTGTGCTGTCTGAACTTCACTCTGCTGCCAGCAAACAATGATTCTGTATGGGGACAAGGGATGGCATTAGTGATCGCTCCTCCCCATACTGCATGTAAATGCAGCTTTCTTCTCCGCTGATGAGCAGGCGATTGCCGGGAATCACTTGCTACATCAGGCCTTTTGCTGTTAATTAAGCAGAACTCTAGGACCAGATGTGTTTGACATCTCTGCTCATACTGATGACACGCCCAGCCACCAGTTTCTGACTGCAAGGGCCGAGAACTGTTCACTATGGGCCCATTATATAGTTCTGTTTTCTCTAAGCACTGTACAAGAAGGCCACATGTAAGCCACATGTTTTTTAAAATGCTAATAAATTATGTAAAGGCTTGCACATGTGGACAAAATTGTTGGTACCCTTTCGTTAAAGACAGAAAAACCCACAATGACTACTGAAATAACTTGAAATTGACAATCAACTCATGAAAATCAGACATTGCTTTTGAATTGAGGTTCAGCAGAATAATTCATTAAACAAATTAATGAAACTGGACAAAAATGTTGGTACCTTTAACTTAATATTTTGTTGCAGCAATCACTTAAATCAAGCTATTTCTGGTACAGTTATTTTGGCCCACTCCTCGTCAGCAAACTGCTCCAGTTGTCTCAGGTTTGAAGGTTTCCTTCTCCAGATTGCATGTTTCAGCTCCTTCCACGGATGTTTAATAGGATTTTGATCAGAGCTCATAGAAAGCCGCTGTAGAATAGTCCAATGCTTTGCTCTCAGCCATTCTTGGATGTTTTTAGCTGTGTTTTGGGTCATTGTCCTGTTGGAGGACCCATAACCTGCCACTGAGACCAAGGTTTCTGACACTGGGTAGCACATTTTGCCTCCTCCATGCATCACCATATGTATGCTTCATTTTGTCGTCTGTGAACATATAGCTGATGTGACTTGCCAAAAAGCTCCAATTTTTGTCTTTCCTAAGGACATTCTCCCAGAAGCTTTGTCAATATGCATTTTGGCAAATTCCAGTCTCGCTTTTTTTATGATTTACTTTCAACAGTGGTTTCCTCTTCGATTGTCTTTCATTAAGTCCACTTTGGCTAAGAGAGCGATGGATGATGCAGTCTAACACTGATGTACCTTGACTTTGGAGGTCACCTCTAATCTCTTTGGAAGCGGTTCTGGGCTGTTTAGTTACAGTTCATATTATCTACGATCAAAATGATTCCTAATATTATATAACCAAAATAGGAGTACTCAAGATATCAATATATTACCAAGAAAATATCACTTTATTTTAAATCATCATAAAATTAATCAAATACATATAGTAGGGAGTCAATAATAAGGTGCCACTTGATCTCTACAAAAAACTGACAATGAGCTAGGTAAATAGGTGTCAAGCAATATCAGTATGATTATAGGCGTGTAGCCACAAAGGCTAATCTGCCAGTATAAGTATAACAAAATGGCGTACAAAAGGTGCTAAGTGCATCCTCTTATTATCTAAAAGTAACGACCGGTAGCCTATAAATTGAATGACATTGGAATGCAGGACATGATACACAATAAGAACCTAAACTGACATTACCTTTTAGGAATGGGAGAGATATAAGTGGCGCCTTCCCCTCTTCGCGTATCTGCTTCGTTAGGAGGAGATGCTAGTCTGGGTAAAGGTGGATTGTCTTAAAGATAGATCTGGCCAATCTGGGGGCCTTTAGTAGCACATGTGACCTGATAAGATGAGCCATGACTAGTACCTGACGGCTATCCTAAACGTCACTTTCGCCCGTCCCCTGAGCGTCACCTCAGGAAGGGCAATCCGACGTCATAACCAGACGCGAATTGACGTTTACGGCGTCCCTTCTCTTTGGAGACGGAGCGAAAGCACCATGGTCGCAGCACCAGTCATGCGCTCCCGGCAGTACTTATATCGATGTGAAAGATGGGAACATGTATGCCTAATGCGACAAAAGGGGGGACATGGATATGGATAAAATAACCCTAATTAAAGTTCATATCATGTGTCTCTTCAATTTGTCATCAATTTTCCTCTTGCGGCCACGTCCAGGGAGGATGGCTACAGTCCCATAGTCCTTAAACTTAGTAACAGGGACATCAAGCTGTTTGAAGATGGTCTTATAGCCTTTACCTTTGACATGTTGGTCTATAATTTTATTTCTAATCTCCTCAGACAACTCTCTTCTTAGCTTTCTTTGGTTCATGTTCTGTGTTACCCACTATGATACCAAAACGTACAGTGACTACTTTTCACCCTTTAACCCCTTCCCGACATATGACGTAATAGTACATCATGGCGGCAAGTGACTTACCACATTTTGATGGACTATTACGTCATGGTGATCGGGCGGGCACCAGAGCGGTGCGTGCCCGATCACTGCAGGGGCCCGGCAGTCCCTGATAGCTGGGCCCCTGCTGTATCCGCCGGCATTGCAGTAAAAGCCGAAGCCGGTGGATTAACCCCTTCTATGTCGCGGTCAGCGGGGCTGCTGTGGCGGTGACCCAATGGGTGACAAGGCAGCCCGATGCCATGCATAGGCTGCCCAATGCCTTGCACGGCATCGGGACCTGCCTTCTACGGGGGCCCAGGAGATCCAGCCCTAGGCTCGTCTCCTAGGTAACCTGTTAGTGTATTACTCTGTGTAATACACTAAGGCTACATGCACACGACCGTATGTGTTTTGCGGTCTGCAAATTGCGGATCCGCAAAAAAAACGGATGACATACGTATGCAATCTTTTTTTTTGGCGGATCCATTGTAACAATGCCTAAAACGGAGAAGAATAGGACATGTTCTATTTTTCTTGCGAGGCTACAGAACAGACATACTAATGCTGACAGCATTAATGGGTCTGCATCCTATCCGCAAAAAAAACGGAACGGACGCGGAAACAAAATACATTCGTGTGCATGAGGCCTCCCCATGCATCCGTAACGACCGGCTCTATAAATATATCACATGATCACATGATCCACCCTGATCCAACCTGTCCGATAAACACCCCAAAAAAAAAAGGGTAAAAGAAAGCAAATTTTTGTCACCTTACATCACAAAAAGTGCGACACCAAGCGATCAAAAAGGCGTATGTCCCACAAAATAGTACCAATAAAACAGTCACCTCATCCTGCAAAAAATTAGCCCCTACATAAGAAAATTGCTCAAATAAAAAAACTATAGCTCTCAGAACATGGAGACACTAAAACATCATTTTTTTGTTTTAAATATGCTATTATTGTGTTAAAGTGAAATAAAAAAAAGTATACATATTAGGTATCTCCGTGTCCATAATAACCAGCTCACATGACCTAACCCCTCAGCTGAACACCGTAAAAAAATTAAAATAAAGTGCCAAAAAAACAATTTTTTGTCACCTTACATCACAAACATTGCAACACCAAACGATCAAAAAGGCATATATGCCCCCAAAATAGTACCAATCAAACCGTCACCGCATCCCGCAAAAGATCAGACCCTACCTAAGACAATCATTTGAAAAATATAAAAAACTATGACATGGAGACACTAAAATACGATTTTTTGTTTGCTTCAAAACTCCTATTATTGTGTTAAACTTAAAAAATAAGAAAAAGTATACATATTAGATATTGCCACATCCGTAATGATCTGCTCTATAAAAATGTCACATGACCTAACCCCTCAAGTGAATGCTGTAAAAATAAATAAATAAAAACTGCCAAAACCACCAATTTTTTGGTCACCTTGCTCCATAAAGTGTAATAATGAATGATCAAAAAATCATATGTACCCAAAAATGGTACCAATAAAAACATCAACTCTTCCTGCAAAAAACGAGCCCCTGCACAAGATGATCGGCAGAAAAATAAAAAAAATATGGCGGTCAGAAAATGGAGACACGAAAACATATTATTTTTTTTCAAAAATGCTTCATTATGTAAAACTGAAACAAACAAACAAAGAAAGTAGACATATTTTGATATCATTGTGTCCGTAACAACCTTCTCTATAAAAATAGCACATGATCTACCCTGTCAGATGAATGTTGTAAAAAATAAAAATAAAAAACCGTGCCAAAACAGCAATTTTTTGGGTTACCTTGCCTCATAAAAAATGTAGTATTGAACAATTAAAAATTATATGTACCCCAAAATAGTACCAATAAAACTGGCACCTAATCCCCTAGTTTCCAAAATGGGGTCACTTTTTTCTGAGTTTCTACTGTAAGGCCCCTTTCACACGGGCGAGTATTCCGCGCGGATGCGATGCGTGAGGTGAACGCATTGCACCCGCACTGAATACCGACCCATTCATTTCTATGGGGCTGTTCACATGAGCGGTGATTTTCACGCATCACTTGTCGCAGCATGCTCTATATTCTGCGTTTTTCACGCAACGCAGGCCCCATAGAAGTGAATGGGGTTGCGTGAAAATCGCAAGCATCCGCAAGCAAGTGCGGATGCGGTGCGATTTTCACGCACGGTTGCTAGGAGACGATCGGGATGGAGACCCGATCATTATTATTTCCCCTTATAACATGGTTATAAGGGAAAATAATAGTATTCTGAATACAGAATGCATAGTAAAACAGCGCTGGAGGGGTTAAAAAATTTTTAAAAAAAATTTAACTCACCTTAGTCCACTTGTTCACGCTGCCGGCATCTCCTTCTGTCTCCTTTCTTCAGGACCTGGGTAAAGAACCTGTGGTGACGTCACTCCGGTCATCACATGGTACGTCACATGATCTTTTACCATGGTGAATCACCATGGTAAAAGATCATGTGACGTACCATGTGATGACCGGAGTGACGTCATCAAAGGTCCTGTTCCTGTAATTAATGCTTACCACAGGTCTTATTCAACAAAGGAGACAGAAGGAGATGCCGGACCGCGATCAAGTGGACTAAGGTGAGTTAATTTTTATTTTATTTTTTTTAACCCCTCCAGCGCTAGTTTACTATGCATTCTGTTTTCAGAATGCTATTATTTTCCCTTATAACCATGTTATAAGGGAAAATAATACAATCTACAGAACACCGATCCCAAGCCCGAACTTCTGTGAAGAAGTTCGGGTTTTGGTACCAAACATGCGCGATTTTTCTCACGTGAGTGCAAAACACATTACAATGTTTTGCACTCGCGCGGAAAAATCGCGGGTGTTCCCGCAACGCACCCGCACATTTTCCCGCAACGCCCGCGTGAAAGAGGCCTAAGGGTGCATCGGGGGGGCTTCAAATGGGACATGGCATCTAAAAACCAGTCCAGCAAAATCTGCCTTCCAAAAACCATATGGCGCTTCTTTTCTTCTGCGCCCTGCCAAGTGGCCATGCATCAATTTACGACCACATGTAGGGTGTTTCTGTAAACTGCAGAATCAGGGTAATAAATATTGAGTTTTGTTTGGCTGTTAACCCTCGATGTGTTAAAGAAAAAAATTTATTAAAATGGAAAATCTTACAAAAATGTGAAATTTAGAAATTTCTTTTCCATTTTCCTTTAATTCTTGTGGAACACTTAGGCTGGGTTCAGACCTGAGCGTATTTGATATGCGCTTTTGTCGCGCGTTTTTATGCGTGTTTTTTGCAATAGTAAACGCGCGTTTGACTGATTGACTGCAGTGTCCTATGGCCACAAACGCGCGTCAAAACGCCCCAAAGAAGCTCAAGAACTTGTTTGAGCGTAGGGCGTTTTTCAGCGCGTTCAAACGCGCTGTAAAACGCTCAAGTGAGGACCAGGTTCATAGGGAAGCATTGGTTTTCATGTGTTGAGCGTTTTACAGCGCGTTTGAACGCGCTGTAAAACGCTCAAGTGTGAACCCAGCCTAAAAGGAGTAACAAAGTTTGTAAAATCAGTTTTGAGTAACTTGAGGGGTGTAGTTTCTACAATGGGGTCATTTATGGGGGTTTCCACTGTGTAAGCCCCATAAAGTGACTTCAGACCTGAACGGGTTCTTAAAAAGTGGGCTTTGGAAATTTTCTTGAAAATTTTTTAAAAGCAATTTTAAGAATTGCTTTTAAAATTCTAAGCCTTCTAACGTCCTAAAAAAATAAAATGACATTTACAAAATGATGCCAACATAAAGTAGACATATGGGGAATATTAAGTAATTAAAAGCAGAGAAATTGAAATTTTGAAAAATTGCACATTTTTCAAAATATTTGGTAACATTGGGATTTTTTTTTATAAATAAAGGTGAAATATATTGACTCAAATTTATGACTATCATGAAGTACAATGTGACACAAGAAAACAGTCTCAGAATGGCTTGCATAAGTAAAAGTGATCCAAACCTATTACCACATAAATTGACACATGTCGGATTTGCAAAAAATGGCCTGGGCAGAAGGGCGAAAACTGGCCCGGGCTAAAAGGGGTTAAATAGGCAGACTGTGTACAAGTTAGAAGAACCACTGTGATGCTAATTACAGAACACCCCTTGGCTTGACATGTCCCTATGGTCAAATTATCTTCAAACCATTTTTGTCCAGGCCAGTTTCATTAGTTGTTTTTTTTTTTATTATTATTATTCTGTTGAACCACAATTCAAAAGCATTGTGTGATTTTCATTAGCTGATTTTTTGTAAAGTTTTATTTATTATTACTTTTTGTCAGTTTCAAGTTATTTCAGTGACTGTTGTGGGTTTTTCTTTCTTTAACGGAAGAGTATCAACAATTTTGTCCACGTGTGTCCATGTTTTATTGACAGCATACTTAGATATTATTGCGTATTTCATTTACATGTTTGGGCCACCAGTTTTAAATAGCATTTAAAGTGAAGATATTCCTAAAGTCCAATGGTATAGTGTGTTGTTTGGGCACCCAAGCAAGAGGTGTCTAACCATGCGAGTCTATATAGATCCACATATCTAGATGTCATTTAAATTGGCTTTACCAGGACTAGAAGAAAGGATCTTCATTTTTTTTAAGAATCAGCGCAACACCTGTCTTTAGGTTGTGTCTATCATTGCAGCTCATAGCTACAGTATTCATGCAAATGAGCTGCCGTACTAGACAGAGTGAATAGTCTTACCTGGCACTGTGTTCCAGCAGAGAAGGTATGGTTGGCAGGTACAGGGCTAACTACCCTGTTCCTCCCCTCTTTCCCAATTCATGCCAGAAAGGGGAGTTGGAGTCCAGACAGAGTGGAGGAAGAAAGCGCATGCTAGACCTCCTACTCCAAGGGACCATATCCAATTCTCCTGCAAGACCATCACTCCAGAGTGATCAGAGCCAGGACAGTTTTGGAAGCTTCAGCAGCAGAATAATCAGCAAAACCACAGCTTCACAGACCCTGCTGCCAGTACGGGAAAACAAGTCAAGACACCCATCACCTAGAACAACCACCAGGCCAGGCAAACATAAACCCTATATCACACAGTGGACACCTATACCCATAAGTACCATTAAATTACCACACAACCAGCCACCATATCTCATCTTCTGCCACAAACTGCACTTTGTAGTTAATACGGCCTGATGTGCTATACGTTGTATTCTGCAAGTGAAGAGAGACTTTTATACACTTACTTCTGGCCTGATTCTTCAAACTACCTTTCCACTGCAACGAGCCCAAGAGCGCAATGGCCTGATGGAGCACACGGTGACACAACATCTCATCAAAATTATCCATGCTGGCCAACTGTGGACTTACATATTAAGGACATTTTACTTATTGGTGCAGAAGTTAGTGTAGAATTCAGAATTGGTCCTGCTGGACTCCATCGGAAGGGTACAGTACATCTACTCTTCCTAGGGATTCAGCGACGATCCATCGGTGGACGTGAGGACAATTTTCAGTATGATAATGAATTTTCTATTTGCTTACTTTTGTTAAATCCTTAGGAGAGAATTATCGAACGTTTAAAAGAACAAAGGGAACGAGATGACAGAGAAAGACTAGAAGAGATTGAAAACTACAAAAAGGAGAACAAAGATCTAAAAGAAAAAGTGAACAGTTTGCAGGCAGAGTTGACGGAAAAAGAGGTGGGTTGCACTTGGTAATTGGATTGCTTTATCTGGTCTAGAACATTGCCAGTTGACTGTTTTCTTCTGACATGTCTGTTTAGAGTGAAACATTCCCCAAATGAAATAACAGTTCTGTAGCATCTTTTATTTGAACTCTGTTTTGTTCTATTCCTCTGTTACTCCTTCAGGTAAAGCAAAACAGCTCATTCCTGTCAAGACCTATTTATAGACATTACTGTTTTGGGGTTCTTGCCCTTCGTCCGTACACAACTGGGGACTCGTTGGCTGAAATGCACTGCAAGGGGGTATACTGTTTCTCATTGAGGAGACTCAGCAGTGTATGGAGATTTATCTTTCCAGCAATGCTCCATGGGAAACAAAATATGGAAAATAGCTTGAACCTGCCAAACCAGAGACACCCCTCTGTAAACAGCACTGTTTCCTATGGAGCATTGCCTGTAATGTTTCCTTCCACCGATGACCAGAGAACATTTTATTTTTATTCTTTAATTCTCTCACAGATGATAGCTGTAACATAGAGCAAGGCATGAGAGGTGGCACATGCAATGGAGACTCTCTGGTGTACTTGAATTCTTGTTTCATGCACTGCTACCTTCAAGTGGATGGGAAATGAGCTGCAGTACCCAAGAATGCCCACTACACTGTGTATGGAGCTCTGGTGTTATGGCTCCATACACTGTTTATTTCCGTGAACCGTGGCTGTGGGTAAAAGCTGATTGATGGGGGTGCTCGGTGTCAGGCCCCCACCAATCTGATATTCATGACCATGGATAGATCATCAATTTCTTACGCCAGAAAAAAAAACTTTAATACATCTATCTCCAGTGTCTCCTTGCAAGCCTTGTAGCTGGATGTTGAACAGGAACAGCTCTGTACTGATCCTAGTGGCTGTTCCTGGTACTGCAGCTCACTGCAACTTTGGTTTAAGTAAATAAGTCTATACCAGGCACATTCACTACAAAAAGTATGTGGCTCCTTTCAGTCAGCTTATCAGCAGAGTGTCAGGAATCAGTCCCCCACCAATCTGATATTAATTGGACTGACCATTAAAGAGCTGTTTGACAAGGACCAGGCGCTCCTTTGAGCACCGCAGCCTTCTCGTAGAGTACCCTAGGCATGTGATGGCTAACCTCCGGCACTCCAAACTACAACTTCAAAGATGCACACTTGCTCGGCTGTTCTCAGAACTCCATAGAAATGAATGGAGCATGCTGGGAGTCGTAGTTTTACCGCAGCTGGAGGTTAGCCATCACTGCCCTAGGCCATTCACGGTCATGTAGCCTAGGAGCTGCTCAGACCCATTAGATTGAATGGGACTGTGCTGCGACATGAAGCACAGCCGCTAGTCTACGTACGGCGATGTGCTTGGGAAGCTGTGAAAAAAGCTGCGGTGCTCACAGGAGTGCCAATACCTTCTCAAACAGCTTGATTGGTGGGAGTTCCGGGTTTCAGACTCCCACTAATCAGATACTGATGATAGGTCATCAGTTAGAAAGAGTCTGAAAGTTCCTTTGACGTTCTAGTCTTAGAAAATCCCTTATTTTTTTTCTCTATAGACCAGCTTAATTGATATGAAGGAACATGCATCTACTCTGGCTTCATCAGGAGTGAAGCGAGACTCCAAGCTGAAAACTCTAGAAATGGCCATCGAGCAGAAGAAGGAGGAATGTAGTAAGTTGGAAGCCCAGTTGAAGAAGGTATGTAAGGCATCTTTGTATGTAGCAAGAGGCTGATTACAAGCGGTCTGAAAATCCTTGGATCGCTCATTTAGGAAGGGTTGCCTTTACCGCGCTCCACAGAGATGCAGCTGCATCAAAGCGTTCTTTGAACTCGGAAACAACAGTTTTGTCAGTAGCGGCGATTGGAGCTTGGGAAAAATAAAACAATAGTCTATCACAGAAAGTGTCTATAAACCGCATGTTATTGGGCCAGAAAGGGCAGTGACTCTTATCTGAACCCAAACGGATCCTCATTACAAATCAAAGCCTTTTGTGTTTTTTTTTTGTTTTGTTTTTCAAGATTGAATTTTGTCATCACATTGCCAAACTGAAGCTTCGGATGAGATTCGCTTAAACTAAGCAAAAGATGTTTATTGCTGCGATTGTTTCTATAGTGCAAACAAAGCTGTAGAGCAGACGGAGGCTCTCGTGATAGATTGCAGCCATTACTGTAACTGTACTTTCAGCAGATGCAGTGATATTTAATCAAAAAGTTTTCTGTAAGAATGCATCCAAGTGTGTAGGGAGCATTTTTGCAGGCATGGACCTTCATTACAGCTATGGACCCATGTTACCAACTGTATCTGCTTCATGTGCTGCTGGGCGGTGTGAGAATATATTTGTAATATGGGATGTGGTATATCATTTCACAGTCTTTTGTTTTTTTTCTCATGGATCTTTAAAAAATCGGTGGTTCCTTATAGATCCATGGCCCTAATCTGTAATAGAACATGTATGTCTGTATGTGAGGCTTAAAAAGAGTTATCGAGAATTTTCAGTTGATGGCCTGTCTGTTTCCACTGTATCCTGGGAGCAATGTTCTTGCACCACAGTGGGCCCCCACAGCCGGGGGGCCACATAGCAGCTGCTACAAGTGTAGTTAAAGAGCATCTGTCAGCAGATTTGTACCTATGACACTGGCTGACCCGTTACATGTACACTTGGCAGCTGAAGGCATCTGTGTTGGTCCCATGTTCATATGTGCCTTCATTGCTGAGGAAAATGATATTTTAATATATGCAAATGAGCCTCTAGGAGCAACGGGGGCGTTACCATTACACCTAGAGGCTCTGCTCCCTCTGCAACTGTGGTGTGCACTTTGATTGAGGACCAGGCAGTGTAACCGTCATCACACCTGTCCCTATCAATCAAAGTGGAGAGGGCTCGGCAGTTGCAGAGAGAGTAGATCCTCTAGGAGTGTAATGGAAACGCCCCCGTTGCTCCTACAGGCTCATTTGCATATATTAAAGGGGTTGTCCAATTTCAGAGCTGAACCCGGACATAACCTCATCTTCAGCCATTTAGCATGTCTGAGTGGAGCATCAAAGCATTTCTTAGGGCTCATTCAGACGGCCGTATGCTGTCCGCAAAAATGTGGATCCGTCTTTTTGTGGACAGTTCAGCATGCCCGCCAAGAAATGTATTGTATTTAGTTTTTTTGCTGATCCATAGACTATAATATGACCATGTCCTGATTTTCACTGACAAGTATAGGACATGTTTCATTTTTTTGCTGAGACGTGCAATGAAAGAAAAAGGCCCCATAGAACTGAATGGGACAGCATAGAGGCCTATTTGCATATAATAAAACACAATTTTTCTCAGTAATGCGGGCACATATGAACATGGGACCAACACAGATGCCTTCAGCTGCCAAGCGCACATGTAACAGGTCAGCCAGTGTCATAGGTACAAATCTGAGGACAGATTTCCTTTCAGCCCATAAGACAAGGCAGTGAATCTAACTGTGGCCGTACACACGTGGTATTTAGAAAAAGTGCCTCCTTTCCATCTTAACAGGGGAATATTCTAAGTGGAGCCTCGTTGGTGTTACCACTTGAAGGCAAGTAAATTCCTATTAAATCATCTCAGTTCCAGTAATGACATTCATTAATCGCAGAGTTGTTTGCTTAGTTAGTCACCAGCTCTTCACTCCTTTAACATATGGAGCAAACAGACCATATAAACGTGCAGCATCATTAATTTTCCTGCAGGTTTGTGGGTCAGTACAATACAAGGTTCAACGTGGAACACTTTCCTTCCCTCCCAGGACTTGCCATGAACCTCCCTATTGATAAATTGCTCTGAAGAACCACAACAGGGGAAATGGGAGAGAAGCTCAACAGGAGATTATTTCTATTTTTTAATTTTTAACACATAGATAAAAAAAAATCACATAAAATGTAATACAATGGGGTAAATTTATGAAACTGTCTAAAAGAATTAAATGGCTTTGAGGCCAGTAGCGCCCAATCACGGTGCAGCTTTCAGAAAGCAAAGATCAGGGAGCCAATAACGACTGGTGTTGGATTGGTAAGGGGAAAATGCTTTTTTTTAGCCCATTTTCCTTCATATATATATATATATATATATATATATATATATATATATATATATATATATACAAGTATATAAAAATGTTTCCACTTGGCAACCATTTTATTCCCTATCATCTTCATTTTAGAACTTGATCGCAGGTCCTTAAAGGGGTTATCCAGGAACTGATAGGTCATCATTATCACATCGGCGAGGGTATGAGTCTTGACATCCCCGCCGATCAACTGTTTAAGGGAGCCGCCGCGCTCGCTGGAGCTCTGGTGGGTACTGCCGGCTCCTGGCAGCTTTCTGAGCACAGCGCTTTGCTTTACATAGTGTAGCGGCAGTGTTTGGTATTACAGCTCAGCCCCATTGACATGATTGGGGCTGAACTGCAGCTAGGCCACGTGACTGATGTACGGTGACATCACTTGGCCTAAGAAGTGGCCACTGCACTCGGAGCGCCTGACCTCTTCTAACAGTTGATCGGCGGAGGTACAGGGTGTCGGACCCCCACCAGTTTGATATTGATGACCTGTCCCGGGGCAGTGCTTGGTATTACAGCTCAGCCCCATTGACATGATTGGGGCTGAACTGCAGCTAGGCCACGTGACTGATGTACGGTGACATCACTTGGCCTAAGCAACAGTTGATCAGCAGAGGTCCCGGGTGTCGGACCCCCACCAATCTGATATTAATAACCTATCTTGGAGACAGGTCATCAATATAGATCTCGGATAACCCCTTTAATAACCCACAGCAAGGTTTGGGGTACTAATATTTTCTTATAATGGAGCTTAAAACTGATGGTCTGACCTAGCAGTGATTTACTTCTACTTAATTTTCCCCACAGACCTTCTCCCTTGACTGTTCCTTCCGTGACCCCCAGTGATATGCATTTTGCGAAATGAATGACATGTATTTAACGATGGTGCTTAATTAATCTTTTATTATTCCGATCTTTGAAAGTTGCTTGATAAATTGCTGTCTTCACTAAAAGCACTTCTGGTGATTCATTGCTGGGGTCCAGCACTTAATGTATCATCAGAAGTGGACGGCCTACTTGATTTCATGGGTTATTTAACTCGAGAAAGGGAAAGTAACAGTAAACCGTACATTTCAGCTCCTAACCATTCTCTTGTAGCAGCCAAGGTAAACACGAGCGCGTCCCTTGTGACTCTCTCGCCTTCGCCATGGAATGCTGAGGAACTTGCATCGCTGCGTATTTACGACAAGTTGTTTTCTGCAGACAGCCTCAGATCGTCCGGTTAAATCTGTTTTCCTAAATCTTTCCTTCTTTTTTTTTTTTTTTCCCCCTTCCCTTTGTGCGTACGTCAATCCTTCCCGTCTCCCTTAACGTAGCAAGCTGAGCAGTTGTTCAATCAGATGTACAATCCTGTAAGTGACTTTAAGAAACACCACCCAGCATGCTACCTCCATCGACATAGAGCTGCGCACATCTCCTCCCATAGCATCACTCCGGCCGCGCGCACATGCTCCGGCTCTGCCTGCATCATATATGTGTATCAATGCTGGGAACGTTCACGTAGTAGCTTCTGCTTTTTTTTTTGGGTAGTGCGGCTAGCATGCATGGAAGGTGGTGAATAGGTTAACTTTGTTTTATACCCTGCAGGATCCTTCAGGCTTCTAATGTTGTTCAGTTTACACTGAGAATTTATGTATTCTGAAATTACAATAATGACTTGTTAAGTCCAGATGGTTTTAGAGATGAAATCAATATGTAGATTTTTTTGTCATTAAAATAATTACTTTTGAGCTTAACTCTCTTTCCATAAGTGTAATTGTCATTAAGCCTCTGCAATGTGGGATGGATTACTCTGCTCTGCTCACCCTATACCGCAGCATAGGGAAGGACATGAAGGGGGGCCAAAAGGATCCCTAGTAACGTGATATGGAAAGAGGTCTTCAGCTACCTCCCTTGGATGGTATTTCAACCATGATCATGTTTTCACTATAGTGTGTAGTTGATACCTGTTATACCCAATTGCTGGAAACCAAACCAGTCGCTAAAATATGGAACCCAGTCCCCACTCCCATTGTAGCCATGAAGGTCAGTATTTCGTATTCTCCCCAATACAGTTGTGTGGACCATCAGCAAGCCTTCCCGACCACTACTACTGCTTACAACTCCGCTCCACCCTGGACGTTGGGTTCTCACCATTAGATCTCAACAGTTCTAATATTAATTACTTATCCCAGGCTTAAGAGATAAATGTTCATGGTTGAAATACCCATTTAATTGGCTTACATAAGGCTACTTTCACACTTGCGTTTTCGCCTGATCCGGCAGGGCTCAGCAAAAACGCTTCCGTTACTGATAATACAACCATCATTACCGTTATGAACAGATCCGGTTGTATTATTCTTAAATAGCCAATGAACTCCACTGAAAGTCAATAGGGGACGGATCCATTTTCTATTGTGTCCGAGAAAACGGATCCTTCCCCATTGACTTGCATTGTGTGTCATGCTGGATCTGTTTTGCTCCGCATCCCATGACGGAAAGAAAATTGCAGCTTGCTCTCCGGTATGGGAATGCAACCAAACTGAACGGAATGCATTTTGGAGCATTCTGTTCTGTTCTGTTCAGTTCCGTTTTGTCCCCATTGACAATGAATGGGGACAAAAGGGAAGCATTTTTTTCAAGTATTTAGATCCTGTGACGGAAAAAATGTAAACGCAAGTGTGAAAGTAGCCTAAGGTGAACAGGTCAGTTATTTAAGACAGACTGGTTGCAGTGGATACAGCTGCACCCACTAGGATATGCCATCAATGTCAGATAGGTGCAGGTTCAAACTCTGGGGCCTGCTCCTCTCTCCAGAACTGGCCTTCGAAGGGAAGGAGATCACACTGCGAAAGCATGGCCATCCTCCATTCATTGCTGGATCGGCTCTTTCTGGCAGTCCCATTGTGGTGAATGAAGAGGTACATGGTGCGCTCTACATTCTCCACTATGGGACTTCCGCCTAGTGCGTTGTTGTAGCAGTGAATGGGGAAGGTTGTCATCAATATCAGATCAGTTCTGGGAACTGAGCTGCAGTAACGCTGTACGGCCGTTACACTGTATACGGAGCTGTGCTTCTGGTTCATTCCTGTGTTATTTCCAGCACCAGCGGCTGCTGATCACAGCTGATTGGTGGGGGTGCCAAGTGCTGGACCTGCAACCATCTGATATTGATGTCCTGTCTGAAGATTACAACCACACGGCGAGGTTGTGTCGCAGTTGCAACAAGATCGAGTACAACATGGCTGTATGGCCCACAGCTGGCTCTTGTTTACTGACGAAGACTGCACTGGTTAGTTGGTCTGCATTGTTAATGGCCGCATGGCACCTTCAATATCGTACGGCCATTAACGATGCAGACAGACTAAACAGTGCCATCTTCATTAGTTAACAAGAGCTAGCTATGGCCATGAGGTACTTGACCGCAGCATGGCCACAGCAACCGCGACATGACTGTGCCGTGTGGTCGTATCTTAAGTACATTAAGACATCAATATGTAGAACCAGACAACCTCTTTAGAGAATCCAACTGTAAAGGAGAAAAAAAGTCCATTACCAGCTCCCATCCTTCCTTTTACTAGGAAGTCAGTGGTCCAGTACTGTGACTCAGCTGCCATCTGTTCTTCGGAAATTGGGCATATTTGAATATTTGCCATCTTCCCTTCTCCATAGTGTAGGTCAGAGATCAGCAACCTCCGGCACTCCAGGTGTTGTGAGACTACATCTCCCATCATGCACACTTGCTTGGCAGTTCTCTGAACACCCACAGTGAAAGGAGCATGCTGGGCATTGTAGTTTCACAACAGCTGGAGTGCTGAAGGTTGCTGATCCCTGGTATAGGTAAAAAATTACATAGAAAGTAGTGACTTGGCCTGGCCTTTCACCTTACAACCTTACATACTTTGCCCTTGAGTAAAGTTCTTGATAATCCATCTGTTTTCCAACTGGCATTTTCGTCAGCATCCCTGCAGGTGTCTGTATGACAGAAAATGCCACCCGTTGGCCCACCAGGCCGAATGCAGGTTAATGACGCGCACTGCAATAGTTGACGTTGCTCAGGCACTGCCTTCTCGGTGCTGACATGGTTTCTGATAATTCAAATAAGCAGTTTCTTAGCTTTAATCATTGTCTGACTAACATGTGGTTTTTACAATGAAAGCCCCAAGGACAGTTCTGACAATTACAATTTCCCAAATTGCAGTCCTCGGTTTTGCCCAGGCAATGCAGAAATGTCCCTGTGTTGCATTGTGCAACATTTTCTCTCGTCTCCGAGGCTCCAGCTCGACCCGTTCATTGTTCTCATCTGCACTTATTAGTTTTATAGATTTATTCATTCCAGTTCCTTTCCGTCTTTTCATCACAAATAACCTGTAGCCGATGAGCCACAAGACATACGGTATCTGGGCCTTATGTTGTGGGAACTTGCAGCCCAACTTGATTTTACAGAACTCGACAATATTTTAGACACAGAGCGATGCACAATTTTAGCAATGAGCGCAAGTATGTTGAAGGCCAGATGTACACGATGTGTCCTCACCAGGGAAGCAGAATTTAATTTGGTCTTGCTTCACGGCCCAGCAAGTCTCCCCATTCAGTGTCTGTTTTCCGCACAGCAGAGCGCGGCCTTAGGGGTTGTATTCTGAGCCAAAGCTCGCTGTGAAACAGAGGAAGGAAAACTGGTTCCCATCCTTGCCAGTACAACACTGTATTAGGTCCCGGTCTCCTGGAGCCAGCGGAGAATAGTCTTCTTTACGGTGCTTTATTTGCACAATGCAGACCTGCTGGATGTTCATCTACTGATGGCCCTAAACAAGTGGGAGATCTTTTGTGAAGAATCACTTGGAAATGAGCTATTTTGGATATTAGGTTTCCTGTAGTTTTCTAAATTCTTGTTAGGATTTATCCACCCACTAATTTCAAAGTGATTCTAACGGGATCATATATGAGAAAGTATATGGGAAAAAAACTACCCTATGTTAACTGGTTCAGGACCAGGGTAATTTTGGTCTTCAGGTTTTTTTTTTAACTCATTTTAATGGCTATCACTTTTTAATTTAGGCTATGTTTTTGGGGCTTTTTCTCTGAATAATGCAGGTTTCTATCATATAATGTTTATAACATTAATTTATGCTTTTTAAAGATTTATTTTAGGCTTATAAAAAAGTAAAAATATGATTTTTATATCATAGCTGTTTTTTGTAGTAGTATTATAGCTAGAGATGAGCGGGGATTACGCCTCTCCTTGTCATTGAACCACCCAGATGCCGCGTTCATTGCGGATCGCTGCATCTGAAATGAATAATGAGGTCTTTCAGGTGTTAAAAAAATTATGATAATACTCACCTCATCTGTTTGAGCGCGAAGAGGCCGCTGAGGTCATCTTTAATGAGAGATCCCGCGGGATCTTCAATCAAGATGGCCACGGCAGCATCTTCGTGCTCAAATGGATGAGGTGAGTATTATTATATTTTTTTTAATGCAATTTCAGGGAAAATTGATTTGTTACCATGAAGCACGAGCAAGTTTTCCCTGAAATTCGGATCAAAGTCCACTTTGGATACTTCGATTTGCTCAGCGCTAATTACGGTATAGCATCACCCTAAAATAGACTTTTTATTGGGTTTGGCTAAAGTACCGTATTTTTTTTACTATAGGACACATCCGACTGTAAAACACAACTAGGATTTGGAGCTGGAAAATAAGAAAAAATTTTTTTTCCATCAGGCCGGGACTAGTTAGACCTAGCAGCAGCAGCGTCCTAGAATCACATGAATTATTGAGCTCTGTATATGTGAAAGCAGAGAATACGGAAGCTGTGAAAGCCGCATGTTTCTCTCCAGGGCTCTTGGCATTCTTCGGCCGTGCCATAAATATACCGTGGTGTGGGTTTTGTGGACCTGGACCGCCCACTGTAAATCTATGGCAGGTGGTGCTTAGCCAATTAAAAAGTATATGACGTAGCCATTTAACTCTGCGTGCCATCATTTGGTGCCACTGTGTAGCATCATCTAGAAGCAATCATTCTAGGGGAGAATACCTCCATAATACAGCATTTGATGGAACATTTTTCTATAGGATTCAGCTATGAACGATGGACAAGGTCTCTTCAGTCAGTATAGCTTTAGTAGAGTGGAAATATAGAGATTTGATGTGTATCTTACGCTGAAGGATCCTGCATTGTATAATGTGCATGCAAGTATTTTTTTTCTTAATTTACCGTAATATATTGTTTTAAGAACGTGTATGGAAGTGGAAATATGCTTATATATGTTTCGTTCTGGACTGTTTCACATTCTGTAAATGTGCCTTTGAAAGTAATTAAGAAAGGAAATTCTTGCTTCAAAATGTTATAACAGTTGATAACAATTGACAGATAGATATTTAAAACCTGGTTGCTTCGTCAGGAGTGGACTGCATGGAGGGCCTTGGGCAAACTAGAGACATCAAAAACTAAAGGAATTAACCATATTATACATCTATTAATGTTTAGTCACCATAGGTCACTGCTGGTGACATTACGAATCTATGCTATGGACAACACCTCCTGTTTTTGTGAGCCCATAATGTAGTTTTAATTTATGCAAAAAATCAATGTGAAAGATCCCAGCGACCTTCAGTCCTCCCAAAAATATTTGCACTAGTATCTGCTGTAGTTAATGGCTGTGCATTAAGATTTGCTCTGAATTTTTGTATTTAGGACACAGTCTTCTAGAGTCGCGGCATGTCCATTTTATAGACCTGTAGGCACTACATATAATGTGACATGTGATAGAGCATCACACCATTTTTCTTGAAGAACTTCATAGAATTTGTGGGAAAAACCTGGAGACACAGAGGTACAGCATAGGTCCATGGAATTAGAATTACAGATCAGTACAACTCAGAGCCATAAAAAAAGTGAGCATGACTCCTTATCATCATGTGTTCCTCAACAGGGTCTTAAGGGATTCTGAAGGGCTTTGCAATTGTTGGATTGTTCTCGGGTTTGGCCATCAGTGTTTGATTGGCAGGCCTTCACCTTCAGGAACCCCACTGATCAGCACAATGAAAGCTGCAGCTTGTCCAATAGAAGTGCAGGCCTTCTTTTATTGTGCAGATCTGTGGGGGGGCCATAAGTCAGACCCACACCAATCAAATAGTGATTACCTCTCCTGATAATCTCCAGAAGAATTGAATATATTGGCTCTGTCAGACCCTTGATGAAGTGAAGTGTTCTTCACGCTCAGATATATGTGGAGAACAGTTTCTTTACTATAAAATTTTCAATTGGTTTCTTCAAGACTAAGAACCCCTTTTCACACAGGCAGGCTTGGTGTATGGCTTCCAAACCCAAAAAACCTCTCCTTTCACCGGTGGTCTGATTCTAGCACTAAGCTCCCCTTTCCTCTAATGAATGGCCTCATTGCTGATATGTGCAGGCATGTCACATGACCTGTGCCACTGCTGAGGCCATCGGGTGGCCGACAGCATTATAACATGTCTCATTTCCAGCAGGGACCAGAAAGGAAGGAGAAAAGAGCTCGACATTGAATCCGGAGTGTTGACAAAGGATAAGGTTTTATTTGTTTGTTTTTAACCCTTGCAACCAGCCTGCTCTTCTGCAAAGAGGTTTTTGGTCTTGGATAACCCCTTTAACCTCTTCCTAACATTCACCTTACATGTATGGTGGATTTCAAGTCTTAAGGATGGTGCCTGCTCAGGAGCTGAGTAGGCATCATAGCTACTAAGGGTCTGCTGTTTTACACAGCAAACACTTAGCGGCAGAGTCCATGATCAGCAATAACACCGATCATGGACTTTTAGCCCCTCGTCAGCCATGGTCAGTTGTATGGTTTTCCAAACCCCAAAAACCTCTCCTTTCACCGGTGGTCTGATTCTAGCACTAAGCTCCCCTCTCCTCTAATGAATGGCCTCAGTGCTGATATGTGCAGGCATGTCACATGACCTGTGCCACTGCTGAAGCCATCAGGTGGCCGACAGCATTATAAAATATGTGTAGATGGCATGTCTCATTTCCAGCAGGAACCAGAAACGAAGGAGAAAAGAGCTCGACATTGAATCCGGAGTGTTGACGAAGGATAAGGTTTTATTTGTTTGTAGAACCCCTTTAACCTCTTCCTAACATTCACCTTACATGTATGGTGGATTTCGGGTCTTAAGGATGGTGCCTGCTCAGGAGCTGAGTAGGCATCATAGCTACTAAGGGTCTGCTGTTTTACACAGCAAACTGTGGCAGAGTCCATGATCAGCAATAACGCCAATCATGGACTTTTAGCCCCTCGTCAGCCATGGTCAGTTGTTGCAATAGCATCTGAGTGGTCAGTTACCAATAGTGCTGCCCTCCCGGTGACTGAATAGATCCCCTGTGACAAGATCGCTGGGCTATTGCAGCCTCAGGTCTTCTGAAGGCTTCGAGTCCTGTCATAGCGAAGTTCTTAACAAACCCTGCACAAACCCCCAGCCCAAACTCTTTCCCCAGTTTAAAAGTAAAAATAAATAATACAATATAAAGATCATTAGCACCACAACATCCCAAAATGCCTGTACTATTAAAATATACAAATATTTGCACCAATTGCTGATTTTCCATTTTTGTTAATAGCTTCACCTTTGCCCCCAAAAATGTATAAAAAGTGTTCTAAAAGTCATACACACTCCAAAATGAAAAATACAGATCACCATGATAAAATTGAGCACTCACAGTTTTGTAGATAAAAATAAATAAATAAATAAAAACGTTATGGGGATACAAAGAAAAAAAAACTATTTTTTCAAAAGTTTTTAAAGTAAACCACAATAAAAAAGGGTATTTCTGTAATCATACCGTCTCACAGAATTATGTCCTTTTTACTGTATAGTGAACACCATAAAAATGAAACCCCTAAAACTTTAGAGGAATGACATTTTTTCCCAGTTGCATTTCATTTCGAATTTTTTTTCCAGCTTCCCACTACATCATATTAGCAATATTAAATAGTGCCATTACAAAGGGCAACTTGTCCTGCAAAAAACAAGCCCTCATATGGCTATGTGAATGGAAAAAAAAAAAGTTATGGCTCCTGAAAGACAGAAAAATGAAAAAATATAAATTTGCTGTGTCAGGAAGGGGTAAAAGCCATATTTCTGGGTATACTCTCCTTCTCCAGATCAACAGGACCTATGGTAGATAGGCCAGCAATTTTGACATCTAGAGAGCCCCTTTAAAGGGAAATGCTAGGGGTCTCAGGTCATGTTGATAAGTTCATGTGAACCACTGGAGAAACAGTCTCTATAGTTTGTCTATGGAGTGAAGAAACGTATGGAAATTGGTCTCCCACCTGCAGATCTCCAGCTTGTAGCAGAAGCAATGCAGCAACATCATATCGATGAATTGCATATAAATTTGCACCTGTTTAATACGAGCTTGTATGATTTCAAACCAAATCTAAACTTACAATACACGTAACTTTAGATTTCTGTACAGTTTTATCCCATGCTCCAATTCTAATAAAAATCATCTCAGATTTTTCTAGTTATGTACCGTATGTCCCCACTACCCATATTTCCTTTAGCTAATTGCTAACTGCGCGAGGCTCCAGCTTCCGCTTTCCCTTAGTGTTTTAGACATAAATGTTAATGTGAGCTTGTTATAACTTTTCAGCTGTTGCCCCATGGAGCCTCCGGTCTAAACCAAGGCTCTCCCTATGGATGAGAGCTCTCTGGATTTGTTTGTGGTCTCAAACTGTTGAAATCTCTTGTTTTTATTTATTTAGCGCAGGAAGTTTAGTATCCTGTAAAATTAACATCCAGATCAAACATCTGCCTGTTGTATCTCTCCTGTTTCCCAAAAGTAAGGACCATGAACAACTTATTTCCTTTAAGGATTTAGGTTGCCAGAGAAATTATAAAATGTTGGTGCTTGAAGATTTTTTATATTTTTATTTTAGCTACAGTAGGTAAATCAGGAGAAATTGCGAAGTATATTAAAAAAGGACAAATGACTGTTCTCTTTTTACTTTTTACAAACAGTGAACCTAACAAAAAAAAAAAGTTTGTCCTTAAGAAACTTCATAGAGCAGAAAGTATTTGTTGAGGTTACAACTAAAATACAAAATATATAATCACCAGTATTTAAAAGGAACTTGTTCCAACAACTTTAGCAACCAAATGGAGCTGTGTTGTAGAGGAAAGATCATTGCCCCCCCTTATCAGTATTGCATATGTAGTTATCAAATTTTTCACATACTGTACGTAAATTAGCATTTAGGAGTCCGCTGGGTGTTCCAGAAGTAGAAAGAGTCCATGGTATTCATGAATTTGGCAAGGAGCTCCACCTTCATCTAGCTGATTGATACAATGCCAGGATCAAATACCTGTGGTGCACTATAGCTTAGGGAACAGCATGTTACACTTTACAGGGAAAAATCTGCACCAAAAAATGTGTATTAACATAATTTTATTCAGCTTTTATGGCTTGGAACTAGAAGACAGTAAAGTTGTCATCTGTGACCACCCCTAGACTGAGCTGATGTTGCTCCCACTGTGTATACAGTCAATAGGTGGCCATAGTTGTGCAAATACAATTTACCTGGGTTGATACACTGAGCAGTGATTGGGAATAAACATCCAAAGGAATGTTCATTTGTTCATTCCTGATCATTACCTGCTCATTTAGCTGCATTTGGAAAGCCTTCAGACCCTTTCTCTTTTCTTTATGTTTTGTTACGTTGTGGCTTTGTGCTATAATCAAAAAAGTTTAGGTTTTTCCCCCATCAATCTGCACTAAATAAGATAAGAAAATGAAAACAGAATTTTAGAAAGTTTAGCAAATTTATTAAAAAGGAAAAGCTATCACGTTGCATGGAGAGAAGTATTCAGACCCTTTGCTGTGACACCTGACATTTAGCTATGGGGGCCTCCCATTTCTCTTGATCATCTTTAAGATGTTTCTACACCTTGACTGGAGTTCACTTGTGGTAAATTCAGTTGATTGGACATGCTTTGGAAAAAACACACCCCTGTCTATATGAGGTCCAACAG
Organism: Bufo bufo; assembly: GCF_905171765.1. Classification (NCBI taxonomy): domain Eukaryota; kingdom Metazoa; phylum Chordata; class Amphibia; order Anura; family Bufonidae; genus Bufo; species Bufo bufo. Next base: position 41,765,255 of record NC_053397.1, on the reverse strand, counting down.
CTGACAATGCATATCATACCAATTCCCTAGCACTTATCAAATGGAGAATCAAGAAAGAGGGATGGAAGGTAGGGGGATCTCAAGGTTCAAAGGGTTCGGAGGAGATATAGAGAATGTGAAGAGAACAAAATTAATAAACGTGAGGAAAAGGTATCTTTAAAATAGAAGGGACATTACCAACCGTGAATTTATAGACTAAGATTTAGGAAAACCCCCAAAATTATATGAACCAAAAATAAGTGTTACATAGGAAGATCAAACGCCTGTTTGAAAAGTAGGGTTTTCAGTGCACGTCTAAATGAGAGAAGACTGGGAATCATTTTCAGGGCCAGAGGTAGGTGGTTCCAAAATCTTGCCCCTTGAGCCGAAAAGGATCTACCTCCACGTCTGATCTTATTAACTTGCGGGTTGTTAAAATTTGCAGAGTTACTAGACCTCAATGTCCTCAACGGGGCGTACCTGGTGAATTTACGTTGCAGGTACAAGGGCCCCACACCATGGAATACCCTATGCATGAAGCATCCAATCTTGAACATCACCCGTTGTTGGACGGGGAGCCAGTGCAAGTCATTAAGAGAGGGAGTGATATGCTCTCGGCGGGCAACACCCATTAGTAGCCTTGCTGCGGCACTCTGCACAAGTTGAAGTCTATACAAGTTCTTCTTAGGGAGTCCCATGTACAAGGCATTACAATAGTCCAACTGACTGCTGATCGCTGCTCCGACCAAGGCTTTCCTGAGAGGGGATTCAATGTATTTTAAGATCCTCCTCAGAAGTTTCAGCTGGTAGTGGCAGGTACTAACCACCTGATTTATCTGAGGAGCCAGGGTTAATCTGGAGTCCAAGACCACTCCCAAGTCCCTGACCTGGATGGCTGTCTCAGGGACAGGTCCAAAAGACAATGGCCATTGGGGCGTTGAGGGTGTAATTTTCTGGTCACTGAATGTAATACATTCAGTTTTGGTGCCATTAAGCTTTAGATGATTGGCACTCATCCAGTGATCGATCTCCAAGAGACAGCCGGCCAGATCGACTTGATCAACTGTACCTTTGGCAAGCCTAAAGTACAGTTGTGTATCATCCGCATAAACATGAAACAGAAAATTATGGCTCCTGATGATTTCGGCCAATGGTCTCAGATAGATGTTGAACAAGACTGGAGATAGTGCCGAGCCTTAAAGGGATTCTGTCATCAGATTTTACCCCTATAACCTAAAGATATCCTCATGTCCGGACTAATAAGAAGAATCCTAAGCTCGCCTTATTAAACCTCACTGAGGCTCTATTTGTCCAAAAAACTGGTTTTTATAACCTGCCAATCACTTACCTAAGGTGCCCAAGGGGAGGTCCGTTAATACAGGGTGCCCGGCCGCACCCCTCGCCGTCCAGTGCCCAGCGCCGCCTTCCCTGTCTTCAGCGCCGCCTTCTACAGCTCAGCACCGCCTCTGCAATCCTCCCGTCCCTTTGCCAGATCCCGCGCCTGCGCACTAGGCTCGGCCTGATGCGCCCGTGCGGACTCCTGGCAGCGGCTTCATTGAGCGAAGTGCGCATGCGCCGGCCTGATGCGCACTTCGCTCAACCCTAATATTACCTGCAGATTGGCTGAGCTTAGTGCGCAGGCGCGGGATCTGGCAAAGGGACGGGAGGATTGCAGAGGCGGCGCTGAGCTGTAGAAGGCGGCGCTGAAGACAGGGAATGCGGCGATGAAGGCGGCGTTGGGCACCGGACGACGAGGGGTGCGGCCGGGCACCCTGTATTAACGGACCTCCCCTTGGGCACCTTAAGTAAGTGATTGGCAGGTTATAAAAACCTGTTTTTTGGACAAATAAAGCCTCAGTGAGGTTTAATAAGGCCAGCTTAGGATTCTTCTTATTAGTCCGGACATGAGGATATCTTTAGGTTATAGGGGAAAAATCTGATGACAGAATCCATTTAAAGGACTTTCAAACTGAGAGAAACAAGATTCTTTGATCTGATTTAACCAATATTGAACTTTTTGGCTTCAATTCTAAGCACCATGTCTGGAGGAAACCCTACAATGAGGCATGCTCATGGCAGCATCGAACTGTGGGAATGGTTTTCAGCGGCTGGGACCAGGAGAATGGTCAGGGTTGAGGTAAAGTTGAGTAGAGCTTCTTAGGCTAGTTTCACACTAACGTTAGGCATCTCCTTCAGACTGTTCCGGCCGGGAGCAACCTGCCGGATTTGGCTACTTTCACACTGGCATTTTGGCTTTCCGTTTGTGAGATCCGTTCAGGGCTCTCACAAGCAGTCCAAAACGGATGCTGCTTGCAGCGTTTTGGTGTCTGTCTGACGAAACTGAGCCAAATGGATCTGTTCTGACACACAATGTAAGTCAATGGGGACGGATCCGTTTTCTATGACACAATCTGGCACAATAGAAAACGGATCCGTCCTCCATTGACTTTCAATAGTGTTTAAGACGGATCGGTCTTGACTATGTTAAAGATAATACAAACGGATCCGTTCTGAACGGATGCAGACGTTTGTATTGTCTGAATGAATCAAAGTAGACTTTGTCTGGATGCAGCACTGTCGGACTCTACCTGATACCTGCCAGCTTGATTAACTATAATAGGGACCTGCGGAGATCAGGCCACAACCCGGGAAATATGCTGAGAATCAGCCAGACTAAAACATCATATTTGACAGGTTGTAGCCGGATCTCTGCCAGTCCCCATTAGAGTTAAAGGGGTTCTGCAGTTTGTTTAAACTGATGATCTATCCTCTGGATAGATCATCAGCATCTGATGGACCTCCGCCGATCAGCTGTTTGAGAAGTCAGCGGCGCTGGCAGTAGTGCCGCGGGCTTCACGCTGTTTACTGCTGGCCCAGATCATCTATCCAGAGGATAGATCATCAGTTTTATATAAACTGTAGAACCCCTTTAATAGCGCCGGATGGCAACGCGGTAGCTTCTGACAATGCTGGAATGCAGAGAGATTCGGCTGGCTGTTCCCTGATCTAAAAACATTAGTGTGAAACTACCCTTAAGCGATTATTTTACAGGGGTTATCCAGGGAAATATATATATGATTTATCCTCAGGATAGGTCATCAGTATCAGATATGCGAGGGTGCGACATCCGGGACCACCGCAGATCAGCTGTTAGGAGAGGCCTTGAGGGCTGCAGCCTCTTCCTAGGTCAGTGACATCACTGTACATCAGTCATGTGTTCCTTTTTGCACCTTAGCCCCATTCATGCCAAAGGGGCTTCAACTAAATACAGTAAAGGGTCTAAATACGTTAGTGCTAAATTTTAGTTTTTCCTTTTCCATAAAGTAGCAAAGATTTTGAACATTCTATTTTCACTTTGTTATCATAGGGCATTGAGTGCATGCGGAATGATGGGGTAAAGGTGATTATTATTTTTTTTACATTTTAGCAGAAGGCCGCAACATAACTATGTAAAAAAAAGTGAAAGGGTCTGAAGACTTTCTGAATGCACTGTGCATGCAGCAATCATTGTTGCTGTATGGGATGATCATTTCTACAAATATTAATCCCCATACAGTTTACTTGCTTGTCGCAGGGTGATGTGTTGCTGAGAAACAATGTTTTTTGTGCCACATAAATTTGGTGATTGTTTGTTGGGTTGCACATTTATACAGGCCAGTTACTGAGAACTAGCGTTTGCATGAACGTGCGCTCCTGATAATTGTCCCAACTATCTGGTCATGCAAACAAGCTCTCTGCTTGGATTAATAGAGGGGCCCCTAATAGGCAATATGAAGAGGATTTTACCTAAATGAACTTGGTCAGTAGCTTTTGCTATTATATTGGAAAGCTAAATTTACTGAATTATAAACAGGAATCATGTGAAAATCAGATTTCCTGCACCTGCTCTTCCTCGTGCCATAAGTAGAATATAACTAAGTGGATTTAGATCTGCTGTGCCACTAGAACAGATATAGCTTGGGCTACTCCTAAGGGCATAATGTAAGTGGCTTCTTGGGTCTTCACACTTTACCCCTATACAAAGATATAGACTCCACTGCAAGCGAACCACCAGGCTGCCACCTCTTGGGAGTAGTCTCTTTTAAAGTGACTGCTGCAGACCCTGGTGCAGAGCACCAAGGGATCAGGCAAAACTGTAGTCATGAACAGCCTGAGATCAGGACAGGAAGAGTAGGGGCAATCCAATTATCAGTCCAAGGTCACTCTGGGCAGCTTAGGGTCTATATGAAGATCGAGCAGTAAAGGGTCAATTCCAGGAGTCAGGCAGAAATCTGCGCACAGAAGAAGCAAACACACAGCAGACCTTAGCAGGAAACTAGTGAACTAGAACCTATTGTTCAGGCACCTTTCCTAAGAAGGCAGGCATAGGCTGGGGAGCAAGAGGGTGCACATGATGGCCTTTTATGAGCCAAAGTGAGCACGCATGTGCGCCCTACAGGCGGTAAGAGGCATGAAGCAGACCTCTGCCTGCAAATGGAAGTGCTGCGCTAGTCTGGCAGCCAGGATATCAGCTGATATTATCTGATAAATCATGTACCCTGATATGTCTTCTGATAAAATATCTTTTTCTTATTTTTATTTCAAAGAATTCGAACCTTCTGACAGCAGTTTTGGTATTAGTTTTTGCTCTTTTGCTTTAGTTGATTTTGCATTGCATGCGGTTTAATGCCATTTTAGATTAGTCATTGCTTGCTCTTGCCTTGTTCTCTCTTCTTTGCTTGCTCTTTATGAAGACACCCGTGGGGCGTAACGAGAAGCAGGGGGTATCAGTTCTTTATGGTTATGTGAGTACACAATGGGGAAACAATGTTTTCATGCTTTGTAATATATTCATTTTACATCACCGTTGAGTCATGTATGTTCTGGTGCATGAACTGTCTCTTTCATGCTTTGCCTACCATGTTCTTTGTGCAGTGTGTTTTGTGGTTAACTTCTGTGTTGACATGTTAACTTGATCATATGTCCTATGTAATAAAGGAAATTATACATCAAATTCAGCACTAGGCTTCAAAAATGCACATATGTATGAACTTGCTAAAACTCTGTCACATTGTGATGTTGGACAAGTGTCTGGTTCAAGGCAAGGGTGCAGTGCAACACAATGAAAGCACAGTGGTGACCCATGTAACGATGATGGCACATAAAAGTAACATAGTCTGTAAGGCCAAAAAGACATATGTCCATCCAGTTCAGGTTACGATAATTGCAATATCTGAGGTGTAACCTAAAACTCCTAGTTCCCATTGCAAAATCTTTGGTAGGGCCCTTCACTTACCATGGTTCATTTAAAAAAACGGTGTCTGTGGCAGAAGGGCATTTGCCGATTTCCTCGGTGGCCGAGGTTTGGGTGTGAATCTTAGGCTAGATGCATGTCCGCATTCAGATGCTGTTATTCCGTTCCAGCATAATCCAGACACCTCCTATGATGAGGATCGTCAGGTTTCGTACTGGAACCAGAGCCGCAGATGTGAACCGTGCCTTCCCTCTGCACTACCTATCGGTAGTTTCCTGCATATCATGTTTAGTAACTTTGTGAATGTGAATTTCTATTCACATCCAGAGTTTAGAAGCATTTAGATTTCTGCTGGTTACCTATTAAAAACTGACCACAAGAATGTTTACAGATACACCTCCCCATCAGATTATCATAGCATTGTGTCGTACATTATGGGAAATTGTTTTATCCCTGCATTAGACTACTGTACAATGTGCAGACACCACATATCACACAACGCCCCACTGAAGGCACTATGTATTAGGCATTGCATATTTGTCCCTATGTAGTTATTTTGTACCTGTATCCAAAACTAAAACTTTTTTGGGTCCTTCAAGGCTCATGAGGCTGAAGAGGAGGCCAGGATGCACCCGGAGCTCAATGATCGACTCAAACAACTGGATAAAGAAGTTTCTTACTACAGAGAGGAGTGCAGCAAAGCCCAAGCTGAGGTGGACAGGCTCTTACAGATTCTCAAAGAGGTGGAAAGCGAGAAGAATGACAAAGACAAGCAGATAGCTGAATTGGAAAGGTATATTTTCCTTCTACTTTTTTTTCAGCATCTTCCTCTCTTCCTCTCTTCCTACCTTTCTGCAGCCTCTAGTTTCATGTTCCTCATCTGCAAATGGTCTAAAAACTCATTTGTCTCTATAACATCTAAAATGTGAATAGGGATAGGGGATGTCGTCATGCTGTAAGAGGGAGGAGGGGAAATCAGGTCTCTGCTTAGAGATGGTCATATGCTTTGAATATGATGGACTAACACTCGTTTGAAAGCTATTCCTTCTGACCCCTCAAACATTTACGCTTGACACGGTTGAGCTTGAATGTGTTCTCAATAGGCCTTTGGAATGGGAGCAATGCTGGTGTAACCTTCTCCATCCACGAGCTTTGTAGTTTTGGCGCTAGCTCTACTGTAGAATAGCCGAGCAATTGTGTTGAGTGGTGTCAGACCCTGTGGATCGGCCTGTCTTGAGGACAACCCCTTTAAGCTTATGTTTGAGACAGATGTTGTGAGAGGGAAAGAAGGAGGAGACATCTTACTGACTTAGAGCAGACATCCAAGGGCGAAGCTATAGGGGGTGCAGAGGTAGCAGTTGCTACCGGGCCCAGGAGCCTGAGGGGGCCTAAAGACCCTTGTGCTGCATAAGAAGACACACAAAGCACTGAGGGAAGGGGGACCCAAGCCTAACTCTTGCACCAGGGCCCATGAGCCTTTAGCTATGCCCCTGCAGACATCACAACATCAGGTAAATTCTGTCCACTGTAGAACAAGTAGCAGAGGGAAGCAAAAAGACCTAAAATATGCAGGTTACACACAACATTTCTAGCCGATTTGCACATAATATGTATCTCCATACGCCTTGATGTTCAGTTTTGGCAAAAATTATCCTCTGTGAATTAGAAATTCAGTCAAATGTGTGGATTATATCTGCAAGCTGCCTTAGAGAAACCCCACATTAAGAGTTTAATGGCCCCCGCTGCTATGACACCCACGCCAGACTTAGGGTACTTTCACACTAGCGTTATTCTTTTCCGGTATTGAGTTCCGTCCTAGGGGCTCAATACCGGAAAAAACTAATCAGTTTTATCCTAATGCATTCTGAATGGAGAGCAATCCGTTCAGGATGTATGAGGATGTCTTCAGTTCAGTCACTGTACGGTTTTTGGACGGAGAAAATACCGCAGCATGCTGCAGTATTTTCTCCGTCCAAAATTCCGGAACACTTGCCGGAATGCCGGCATTATTTTCCATTGAAATGCATTCATTCCGGATCCGACCCCAAGTGTTCCGGAAAAAACGGATCTGGTTTTGCGGTCTGCGCATGCACGGATCTTTAAAAATGTGAAAAAGATAAATACCGGATCCGTTTTTCCCGATGACAACCGGAGAGACGGGTCCGGTATTGTAATGCATTTGTGAGACGGATCCGCCTACAAATAGTATTCGTTACAGACAGATTGCCAGAATCTAACAACGCAAGTGTGAACGTACCCTAAGAAATTATTTTTTATCACTTTGAAGGCAAGTAAATAAGTAAAGTTCAACATGCAGTATGGGAACCCATGCAGAAATAACATATGGATCTTGGAATAGTGACTAAGAAGTACATTATTCATTGCTGTATTATGGTGTGACATGCCACCAGAGACCATGTAGAATCCATGTCTGGAAAATCACACATTGCAACTTTCAAAACAGTCAGTTTGGCGGGTGTCCTATAACATCCCAGTCTATATGGAGGCACCTTCGCCGTGTACATGAGGTATGCAGCTACAGCTAACAGCAGTTATTCTACTGCCAACTCAGCAGAAGACTTTTCTTTTTCCGTCCTAATTTCCCCCGTTTTTCCTCTCTGTATATTTCTATTTTCATTCGCCCCTTTTTCGCTTGACATGCAAGGAACTCCCTTTGCAATAATAAGTTGAGGTCAAGGGGAAGTACATTACAAGACTTGTCCCTATAGGTGTAAATGGTGTGAGTTTAGCACCTCAGTATATGATGTGTTAGCGGGGTAAACTTGGCTATCAGGTTCATTATAATCTGTCTGGTCCCTTCACAATTGCAATGATACATTTTTATAGCATTTATGCTTTTGGAAGTGAAAATATCAAAGGCCACACGAGACCATTAACACAATAAGGTATTTTCGAATTCCAAAAAAATATGTCTGTCGCAAGAAAGGACTCCAAACCTATTCTTTTCAGGATGAAGTTCTTAGTTTTCCTTTTCTTATACTTATGAGACCTCTCCAAGTAAATGTATGTATTTATTTGGATGTTGAAGTAGGTGTCTGGTTTTGAGGTTTTGATGGTGTGGGGGTTTCATTGCCGGGAGACCTATGATCAGTGGTTGATTTTTTTTTCCCACTCCGCTCCAGTGCAAGTAAAGCATGAAAGAGAGACTTGTAAAAATTAAAGTGTCCATAGTTTTCATTGGTCCCTGAGTCCCAAGAGAACCTGGATGAGGTTCTCAGCTTTAGCTGATTCTAGGATATCCTGTTTGGTATATTTAGTTTCTCACGGATTGTGTACCATGCTATAAAGTAACATCCAACTATACCTTCTTCATATACTAAAAGGGACAGTGTCCTTATGTTTCCACTGACTTTGTATCTCATGCAAGGCCCACATGGTCAAATATGCCAAGTAGAGCAGGCCTTATGACTCGTATCCACAGACTTTTCGTGTTTGTACAGGGAGTCTTGTGGTCCTGTATTTTAATCACTCCATTTGGCGCTGTATGGTGCATCATACCCCTCTGAATTCTCCGATGACTTATGCTTCTAGGGAAAAGACACCTTAAAAGGGATTTTCTATCACTAAGCTATTGATGTTCTAGCCTCAAGATAGGTCATCAGTATTAGATTGGTGGGGGGCCGACACATGGCACTCCCACGATCAGCTGTTTTGGGCAGCTGCCAAAACGACACAGTGGACAGAGCTGGAAGAAGAAGGTTCTGTACATCATTCAAGTGAATGGGAGCCAAGCTTAAGTACGCTGGTGTCGCAAACTGCACAGCTAATGGAGGCTTCTGTTTCCGCTCTGTCCACTGTCTCGTTTCAGGTGGCTACCCGAAACAGCTGCTCATGGGGTTGTCAGGTGTTGGACCCCCACCAATCTGATACTGATGACCTATCATGAGGATAGATCATCAATATCTAAGTCCTGGAAACTTCATTTAAGTTGTTCTTCCCTAAAAGCATGGCTCATAGAGAATTCAGAGGCTTGTGATGCACCATACAGCACCAACAGTGGGGGTCCTATCTCCTGGACACCACCAATCAAAACTTATCAGGGGTTTGTTAAAATGATAGTTACCCTTTAAGGTTAGGATTTCGTAGTAATTTTTGGTCAATATTGCAGATGATCCCAAAACCTCCAAAACATTTTTCTATGGAGAGAGAGAGAGAGAGAGAGATGCAAGCTACTCCCTTTTCCAAAAGAAACTACCCTTTAGGAAAGCTGAGCAAAGAAACTTTGCTTGGCTGCCTGAGAGGCCTTGCTTGGGGTACTATTTCTTCTTATGGAGGGTGCCGAGTATGCATGAGTCGTATCCTAAGCAAGTCAATGTTCCTCTGGGTTTCTGGGGAAAATATATGAAAATTAGCACATCTTAAATCTGCTGGCATCGGGCTTAGGCAAGCTAATTTGAATATCTTTCTCAGAAACCCAGAGGGAAATTACCAGGCCTACAATACTCCGCACACGTACTACACATACTAGGCGCTCCGGAATGAGAAAGAGTAGCACCCAGAAACTGAGAAACTCAGAGTAGCATACTAGGCTATCTCTCTGTCTCACTCTTAAATTGGCCCAAAATAAATCACAAAATATTTGTGTTTATTAGAATCTGAACTTTTTGGGAAACTTGGGACGAATTCTGAACCAGTAGGATCGATTCACTTAATCCTACTGAGAACCTATTACCGTTCTTCCATGCTTTATACCAGGGATGCCCAACCTGCGGCCCTCCAGCTGTTGCAAAACTACAACTCGCAGTATTCCTGCATAGCCTACAGCTATTAGGGCTTGCTGGGAGTTGTAGTTTTGCAACAGCTGGAGGCAGCAGGTTGAGCGTCCCTGCTTTATACTAATGTTTGGTAATATCGTTGTTCATTTAATTTAAAATATTGATCCTATATAATGCTGCAGTAGATCCTAATACTAAACGTCTGTTTTATTATATGTGTTTTCTTTATAATTTGGATTTTTCAGCTATGGGTGAGTATAGCGCCTGATCTTTCTCTTGCTTTCTGTGCACGTGTAAGTCATGGCTATATATATAAAGATTGAATGCTAGAAGCATGGTGCCGTTTTGGTTTGCATCTGACGGGAGCTTTGAAATTTACTTTGTGCATTATAAGCAAACGTTTTAAAAATTCTTCCAAATTTTGCTAAAATTTAACTTTTCCAATTTTTTACTTTGATTTATTGGGACTCTGACCCTCCAACCGCCACAATATATTTTCACTCCCACCCAGCATTTCCTAATCCTAAGTAGCATTATCCTTGTCATTCCCACAGTGCACTCCTTTATTGTGTTGTTTTCAGACGCTGCATGTACAGTGGCGCCATATAAATACACTTATTAATATACATAACAACTTATCCGGCTCATGTGCTGCAGGTTTCAGCACGTGGTGCAATCACAAGTGTTATTCTATTTCCATTTTTCTTTATAATCTTATTTGAGAAATAATCCCTCTGGCCGAGTATCTCTCATCCCAACCGTGACTTGCTGCAGTGTATACAGTACACAGCACTTATCCTCAAAAGCACAAAGGAATTGTATTATTCTTCCGTTCTATTATCAGGTGCTTTGCAGTTTTTTGGGGTTTTTTTTTCAGCGGTTTGAAAAAGCTAATATTTTCTGGCTTGTGAAAAACAGAATGCTTTCATTTTAATTTTCTTAAAGGTGCATGTCCTGTGGACGGTTGGAGTATTAAGTAGGTCCAAAATTCTCTGCAGATTAGTTTCTTAAAGGGATATTCCAGGCTCATCAAAAAGAGTTCCCCATGACACCAAATATAAAAGCACTTATATTCACCTCACTGATCTTCCGCCACAGTGCTGGATTCACTGCTGGGTCCACAGTGCTAGGAACCTCTGCATCGTCAGATTGGCAGTGTCGGGGGATCGAGACCTAAATATGAGCACTTTTATTATTATTATTATTATTATTTATTTTTTATTCTATTTGCTGCCCAAGTAAGCTGGGCAGAAATACCCCTTTAATGTATATTTTAGCTGTGCTTTTCTCATACTGAGCTCCATATCTTCTGCATGGATATTAGAGTTAAAGGGAACCTGTCATCAACTTTATGCTGTCCATACTAACGGCAGAATAAAGTAGAGACAGGTGAGTTGATTTCAGCAGTCTGTCATTTATAAGTTAAAAGTAAGTGGTTGCTGAGAACCAACATCACAATCATTGCAGACTGGGCCTGGAAAAGAGTCCCGGCCACCTGAGAAGAGTCCTGGTTATTCATGACTTCCTGCTCTCCCTGCCCACCTGCTGATGACTGACCGTCTTCTAGCTCTCTAGGAGAGAACTGCCAATCATCAGCAGATAGACGGGGAGAGCAGGAGATTGTGAATAACCAGGACTCTTCTCAAGTAGATTTGACTCTTCTCAAGGCCTGGGCTGCAATGATTTATGATGCTGGTTCTCAGTAACCACTTACTTTTAGCTCATGAGTGACACACCGCTGACATCAGCATGTATGTCACTATTTTGTGCTGCCCTCAGTGAGATCAGCATAAAGTTGATGACAGGTTCCCTTTAAAAGGGTATTTTCATCATAGACATTTGTGGCACATGGTGTGTTCTCAGAAATTCTACAGACGTCAATGGAGGGAACCGTGCACATGTGGCCATTTCTCCATTGACTGCAGCCACAATACCAGTTAGAGTAGGGATTGGTTGTGCCCCGTGTCTGTCCCACGTCTGTCAGACATATTTCGTAGGTATGCCATAAATGTCAGTGATGAGGATACCCCTTTAAATGATAAAATACTGACTGTTTGGAGCCACCACTAGGGGAAGTGTGGAAAGTTCTGTACTCTTGTTTCTGTAGGCAGTGAGCTCCATAACACCTTCTAGTGACAGCTACCGGCAGATAAGAATTATGCCTCTACTCCATGTAAAATGATATGTTCATAAGAAGTTAATCAGCACAGAATGTTGGACCTAAAACTCTCTTTAAGCAACCTTGGCCAATTTTGGTGAAGCATGGTTTCAAGCAAAGCTCAAAGTTGATCCTTGAGATAGAAAAATATATAAAATACTCTTCTTGGGTCCTTTCATTTGTTTTTGCTGAAGCAATATCATCAAAGACTGCCTCAAAGTTGTCATGTATGATCAAATTTGAAACCTCTCCCAATATTTTTTTGGGGAAAAGAAAATAATAATTATATATATATATATATATATATATATATATATATATATATTTAAACCCAGGTTGTAAGTAGAAATTCTGGTTTTAGTAACAATTTATTAGGTTAGGGTCACTCCATGTTTTGGCATTCTGTTGGACTGGGCCATTTGAACATATACCTTAAGTATATATATGCAGTATAAAGATGATTCAACTGATTCTAATAAATTTATTCGTCTCATCAGCTGGCCTTCTTTATCAGGTGAAGAAGCACTGACCTGTCTCTAGATTGACAGGGCAAGACGTTTAGTCTGGCCCTGACAATTTCCTGCCTGCACCGCTTCTTTGATTAGCAGAGCAAGGGCAGAGGCCCAACTTTGGCTTCAGAGCAGCGACTGCGCAGACGGCAATGGCAGCGACACCTGCATAGTCGCAGATCTAAAGCTGAGCCTCTGCCCTTGCTTTGACAATCAGGGAGCCAGAAAATTGGCAGGGCCGGGATAAATGTTCGGACCTGTCAATCTAGCGGCAAGTGGGTGCTTCTTCACCTGCAGCCGCCCAGAGACGTAGAAGCCCTGCTCATGAGACAGATCGATTATATTAGTATCATAGTTTATAAGGCTAGAAAAGACATTTGTCCATCCAGTTCAGCCTGTTATCCTGCAAGTTGATCCAGAAGAAGGCAAAAAAAAAAACCTGTGAGGTAGAAGCCAATTTTCCCCACTTTGGAGTCGGGAAGGAATTTCTTTCCTCTAATCAGGCAATCAGAATAACTCCCTGGATCAACGACCCCTCTCTAGTAGCTATAGCCTGTAATATTATTGCACTCCAGAAATACATCCAGGCCCCTCCTGAACTCTTTTAGTGAATTCACCATCTAAGTCAGAGAGTTTCATAGTCTCTGTTCTGCCCAGCAGGGTTAGAGAATAATTACAGATCATGTCTGCCTCAGTCTTGGTATTTCTGAAGTGTTTAGTGTGTTTATAGCACTATCTAGCGGTGTTAAGTTGTATTACACTTTGTTTTTCCTGTTACAATACTACTGCATTGTGGGAGTGCAAAGCATTCTGGCAAAGAGAAGTCTCCAGGACACAGTTCAGAGCTGTCCTTTTGCATATTTCCTTCTCAAACTCCACCATCCTTGTAAAAGCATATATGTTTTACCAAACAATCCTGTTTTATCAATCAATTGTATATAATCAATCACATATGTACGATCTGTTGACCAATGAACAAGTTAGACTACAAAGAACAGTCCTCTTATTTGGAAGACAGGAATGGTTTATGCTGAATGTCAGACTGCACACTGTGTGAACGTGGAAGAAGACAGAACAGTCTCACTGCTCTTACTGTAAAGAATCCTCTTCTATGTTTGTGTACAAACCTTCTCTCCTCCAGACGCAGAGGATGTCCCCTCGTCACAGTCACAGTCCTGGGGATAAATAGATGATGGGAGAGATCTCTGTACTGACCCCTGACATATTTATACATAGTTATTAGATCTCCCCTTAAGCTTCTTTCACTCTAGCGTTTTTACTGGATCCGGCAGGGTTCAGCAAAAACGCTTCCATTACTGATAATACAACCCTCTGCATCCGTTATGAACGGTTCTGGTTGTATTATCTGTAACATAGCTAAAACGGATCCGTCATGAACTCCATTGAAAGTCAATGAGGGACGGTTCTTTTTTTATTGTGTCTGATAGTGTCAGAGAAAACGGATCCATCCCCATTGACTTACATTGTGGGACATGACGTCTTGCTCCGCATCCCAGGACACAGCTTGCTGCACTTTGCTCTCCGGTAAGGGAACGCAACTAAACGGAACGGAATGCATTTTGGAGCATTCCCTTCTGTTCAGTTACATTTTGTCCCCATTGACAATTAATGGGTACAAAACGGAAGCTTTTTTTTCCCGGTATTGAGACCCTATGATGGATCTCAATACCAGAAAATATTAACGCTAGTGTGAAAGTAGCCCAAGTCGTCTTTTTTCCAAAGTGAATAACCCTAATTTTGATAATGTTCTGGGTACTGTGGTCCACCCATTCCAGTTATTACCTTAGTTGCCCTTCTCTGAACCCTCTCCAGCTCTGCTTTGTCTGCCTTGTTCACAGGAGCCCAGAACTGTGTTCCTATGCTAATACATATAGATTTGACTATGCTTTTCACTACAGTTGTGTCAAAGATGTGTTGAGATATTCCAACTAAACCTATGCCAATATTACACTCTTTTGGCATATGTATGTCTATGGGTACAGTGGAAGTATACATCAGGAGAATTTTGACCCCAGATGTTGTGTGAACTTGGCTTTACCGGTGGAAAAAAGTACATCTTCCATTTTATGGTTTGGATGAAAGACCTTATCGATTATCCCTAATTACAGTATATACCTTTCCATACAAGGCAGGGATATGTAAACTCATGTATCTTAGGACTGTGAAAGTACACGACTCATGTAATTAGACTGTAAATATTTACTATCGTCTTCTCTTCATTATGAACATTGGCTTTGTGGTGTCACCGCTCGTGAAGAATGGCTCCAGTCCTTGTAAGTTTACTAAATTTAGTTCTCCGCCAAGCATGATGGAGCATGTGGTGTGTAGATGAATTCTACCTGGGAATAATTAATAGCCCCCTAACATGTCGTGTGCAATCTGCCGTTACGTTGGCTTTGATCTGCGGCTATTAAACAGGATACACGTCTGCGCTATACAATCCTCCCATTTGTTTTTGTCTTCTTGTATTTAAATTCACATCAAAGTTGTGTTTATGTGCGGATTGCATTCTTGGTCTGATTAAACACCTCTCCTGACAGCAATCTGGAGGAGAGATGGATAAGGTTATTTACTGTGTCTTTACACGGAAACCTGTAGACCTGGCTGGCGGACGGGGATGCGGTGTAAGACTTCCTTTACCAGCCTCCCATAAGCTCACAAGATCCTTCATATTTATCTATCTTTCACATTGTACAAATATTCACCTTTGATGTAGTATTAAGGATAATAGGATGATTGTATAGGTTGCCGGCGTATAGGAAAACTCATTTTAATTGCACTAAATAACAGAATTGATCTTAATTTGTTGCATACGTTACCATGAAGTTTTAATTTCTCGGAATGTCACAAAGAAACTAAACTGTTCTTGATTTATGGACGTCTGTAGAGAATTCCCTGGTCACATTTCCTAATGATTTAGATTACAGTGCAGATTTCTGACTTTCATTCAGGTCATATCACTCACGAATGATGGGTGACCTAGGTTTGATGACTCTTGGCCCAGGACAACGTCATCCATTGGATCGGACGCTATGATCTGTTGTTCTGTCGGCTTATGCCCGCCGCCTGCCCACTCCTCACAGCGGGCACAGGCGCTGCACCACTCACCCAACTTATTCTGTGCTGGCAATCTGGACCCGATTGCTTCCTCTGACCACCAGCAGCAGGCCTGACCACCAGCATCCCATGAAGTCTCCCCTGCCACACACGCTCTGGCTCTTAAAGTGCCAGAACACGTGCACCTTAGTCTTCCCCAGCCAATGACTGGTGGTATTGTGGGCCCTTTCTTTTGGAGGATGGTGCCTGAGCTTTAAGTTTTCATGTTTGCTAGTTCCTAGTGAAGGTTTGCTGTTCTTTTTGTCTGGCTGTGTACCAACCTCTAACTGTTTACCAGTTCTGACCCTCCGCTGTCTGTCCTGAAGTCAGACTAGTTTCAGGGATACACATGAACTCTCTATGCCCTGACCTTAGCCTGCTTCCTGACAAGTATTGCCTGAACTTTTGGTGCTTTGCATCGGTATCTCTGATCCCAATGGGTCAGCCGTCTACTACACTGGTAGCTGGTGACTCACCTGCAGTCAAGACCAGATCCCTCTATAGGAATTAAAAAGTGAATACTAGGGGACTGCCAGGATAATGCCCTTAGGTCTAGCCCAAAATCAAACCAGTCGGTTGAAGTAGTGGTTGCACACACTCATTGCCCTTAACACTATCACTAGTCGCATAGTGGAGGGCTATTCTGTTGCCTGTTTTTGAGCAGAGATGGTTGAAAAGCTTCTGCATCTTCTATTCTGCCACCATTGGTATATTTACATTGATAAAGTTGGAAAGGTGAAATTGGACTAGGAAAGATTTAGACCAACTCCTGTCAGACAGTGGGTTAACATGACTACACCAGCAGTGGCTAGGCCTTTTTAGTATAGGATTTTTCTGAAGCTTGAATTATTAGATGGTCTAACAGAAGACCAGAGATAAGTTCATGTGGTGGGTAGAGGATGCTTCTTAAAATTTTGTGCATACTCCTTTCACAGAAGCTTTTGTGATAGTAACCACAGTTACTCATAAGACCTCCTGATGACTTTAAGATTTGCCAAACAGACAAATGTGGTGAATGACACTACAGTAAGAGGCAGTTTTCTCATACTGGAGCTAAAGCTAGAAAGAACTTGGTGGGTAAACGTGAAGATCTGCTCCTCACTTTGAGATCTACTGGAAGTTCACAATTTGCCATTGTGCCACCACTGGCACAACCAAAAGAAGTAGCCAACCAATAACAATAACAGCCAATAACAACCAAAATAATTACATATACCATACAAAGGCTTGGTCACATGACTAACATTTATTAATGTCAGTGCACTTAGACGATGTTGTAAGTAACCAAAAATTAGTGCAGTTTTGTAAGTCCATTTTATCATGTGGGGGCTATTGTATGGCACTATAATAAAGCCACACTCTTCTGATAGGGCAACACCGTACCTTTATATGTGCTGTATAGTGCATTTTGTCTTCTGGTCACTACTCCTACTACTTCTCGTCACTACTACACTATGTTATCAACATACTGTACTCTTTTATGGGCAGTGTAGTACACAACTCTGTATAGTTAAGCATTTAAACTTTTTTCTACATATATAATACACTCTTTAATGTAAGTGCTACAGTATAACATTATGGGGCAAGCATATTTTGCTCTGTGAGAACTAGTTGAAGGCACTGTTATATGGGCACATTCTTCTATAAAGACTCAACTGTGTGGTGCTATTATGAAGGCGCACTGTGCTTTGTGTGCTTTATGTACTGTGTGTCACCTTTATGCGTGTTCTACTCTGGGACCATATTCCTGTGGGACATAACCGGCCATCCTTTTTTGTACCCTACTTGTTCTACCAATTTGGGATGGCAGAAGTAAAAATTATTGTGCCCGTTTACTTATTAAGCCCATTTTTATTTAATGAAATTTTGTGAGAAGCTATAATAATAATAATAATAATAATAATAATCTTTATTTATGTAGCGCCACCATATCTGTAGCCCTTTACAATTCAGAAGGGTTCATGTATACAACTGAAGCACTGGGAGTGAGGGCCCTGCTGGCAAGAGCTTACAATCTATGAGGAAGTGGGGGTGAGACAAAAGGCAGTTGATTGTTATATTAAGTGAGTTATCCGATCCCTGAAATGCCCCCCATATGCCCGGGCCCCCCACACACAATTTACTTACCTCGCTCCCCAGCACCCACGTCGCTTCAGAAGCCCACTCGGCCACCGCTGCATCTCCCTGTCTTGCAGATGAAAACATTCGGGATGCGGGGGGGAGCCAATGGCAGGTGGTGAGGGGGACGAGAAACTCCCTAGCATCGCGGGGGATTCTAGGGAGGCTAAGGGTAGCAGGTAAGTATGAATCTTCTCTTTCAGGGGCTATTCTGCAGGAACTTATAAAAAAAAAACACTTTTAACCGGAAAGCCCTTGAAGTGTCGACATTTCCTTCCATCCTGCCTTCTATTCATAAATCAGTGCTTTCCTTCACTTCAGAGGCACTCACTGGTTCTTACCACCTATAGGTGCCGTGCGATAATAATTTCTATTACTAGCGAGGAAAGCGCTTTTTTGTGATTTAGTTCATGTGGTGGTTTATACTTTTTTAGTTTTATTTAGTTCAAAACATTTTTAAAAAGTCATTTTTTTCAAACTATAGCTTCTTATTCTTTGAATATGCAAACTGACACCAAATTTTATTTATTTTTTACTTTTTTTATATATATTTCTGCCACACACTGTACATCTCCAAACTTTTTCAATTTTTTTTCTTTTATTTGTATTTTATTTATTTTTTATTTAATTTATTATATTTTTATAATTTTTTTTAAATATATTTTTTGATACATAATATGTCCCCCTTAGAGACATCTAGGGGGATACTGACTTTTTTCCTTTATTTCTTTTATTTGTATTTTATTATATTTTTTATTTAGTTATTTTTAATAATTTTTTACTTATTTTTTTATTTTTATTAATTTTTACTGCATAATTTGTCCCCAAAAAGGTCATTGAAAGACACTGATACTTTTTCCTTTTTTGTATTTTGCACTATTTCCATTGTAACTGGTGCATCCATAGGTCCCCCAGTCTACTGACCCTCAAGCTCTGCTTTGCCGCGCCTTGCCCCCTAGACACCCGGAGATCACTTGATTGCAAGGTCCAGTGCCGCTTCCTCTGTTCGCGGCATCTACCTGTGGAGAAGGCAGATAAACTGCTTCTGTCTTCTTCTCGGGTCCCCTGCTGTCACTGGCAGAAACACAGCACAGCTGATCACACAATCAGCTGTGTTTTTGTCTAGCAGGACTGGGGCCGCAAACAGTGGCTGTGCGAGCCGCAGGTTTGTAGAATGATGATGAAGGATTCTTTAAGTGCATTGGTTGTCACGTTTTTAGCCCTTGACAAACCCCCCCCAGTATATTAATTTTTAATATTTCTAGTACATTCTTAAGAGTGATGACTGTCCGCACAGAAGGATAAAATCGTAGAATTAGAGCAATCGGTTTTCCAGATCTAAAACATTGATGGTCGATCCTTTCAGCTCCCCAACCACTCTTGCACTGGTGGGTCCCTGGTTCTCCACCAATCTTGGTGTACTCTACTGCAGCATTGACTTGACATTTGATGCTTGGACCCCCACTGACCCTGAGCCCGCCAAAATGAGTGGAGCGGTAGGTCGAGGATTTGAACTGTCACGCCATTCATCTCTATGGCAGTCCTGGAAACAGCAGAGTACATAGCTCCACTATTTCCAGAACTCCTATAAGATGAATGGAGCCGCTGTGTACATGCTCAACCTGCCACTCCATTCATTTCAGGTGGCTCTGAGGGGTACTGGGTGCCCTTTCTCGTGATCGATGGTCATCCCAGCAGTAGGATCCCCACCAATGTACTAGTAATCCCCTCTCCTGTAGGGACTACCCCTTTAAGTTGGATTTACATGGTGCAGATTTAATGCTTTTGCTACATGGGAAGATCATGACTTATCTATATGCTTATCCATACTATAGTACAATTTTTTAAAAAGTATACAACAGAACCCTTAGACAATAAATCAATGTTTTGGAATGTTTCTATATATTTATTTTTATAGCTATTACAATATCCAACCAATGTAGAGCAGACATTCCGGTGTCTTCAGTGTAATATTTGGCGGTCTGTCCTGTATACAATCGGTAATCACCATGTGAACTGATAAGATAATTCGAAGAGAAGCTTTGCTGGTTATTCTTAAATTGTTAAACATCAGTATCACTGGAATATTTGGGAATCTCCCTATGAGTAATTACTGCCAGTGCATGTGCACAAGCAACCTTTGAGACGTGTGTCTCTGCTCTTCAAGGCCTGGTTGATAAATTGTACTAGGCAGGTCAACATAATATATTTTCCGGTCTCACGTGGCCTCCTACTCGTAGGGGCCACGCAGAATGACAAATAGTGGGTCTTAATGAATTCTGCATATTTATCTAGTGATAAGGAATGCTTTTTATGTTTTTTTTATGAGAGAGAATTATTTGAGCGTGGTAACCATTGGCTACTTTCCCTACCGGCAGGAATGTATGAACTTCATTAATGGTAGTATCATTTGACACTGTGCAGGATCGCCAACTCCTCTTTGTAAACGTTCACATGTAAGGCATCTGTACAAATCTAATTTTGTTTGTAACAGTTGATTTCTTGTAGGATCATGCAGAGACATGTGAAAGTCAAGTTTTTATAGACTTTTGAACGTACTAGATAGAATTTTCTAATGGTAAAAATATCTATGACTGGAGATTTGGGTGCATTTAATATTTGTGGTTTGTGAATAAAGAAGTCACACACATACTGCACAGTTGAGTCACATCATAATGTCACAAGTGGCACCATTAAGAATAAGTGACATAGAAACTGCAGAGCCTTGCGTGCCATTGATGTGACAGGTGAACATCAGCTACGAAGGTGCATGAGGGTGGACGCACCACGTCACAGTGGAGCATCTCACCGCCAGAATGAACCAGGGGGCTACCAGACATGTGTCTCAAGCAACAGTTCAGCAGACCCTGCTGCATATGGGGCTCCGAAGCAGACGTATGGTCACTGCACCTCCGCTAACAAAGTTGCATCAACAGAAAAGGCTTCAGTTATTATGGCAGTTTCAAAATTGGACCTCCGCCTAGTGACAAAGGGTTGCCTTCTCCATTTTCTGCTTCATTGAGAACCGATGTACTTCGGTGTCTCAAACATCAGAGAACAAACACTCTGCAACCATTGTTGGAAGAGCACAAGCTGGTGGTGGCAGTCTTATGGTCTGGGGAATATTTTTGTGGCATTCTCTGGGCCCACTCATCCAGACGATTTGAGTATGAATCCATCCTTGCTGATCACGTACACCCATACATGCTGATTGTTTTCCATGGGACGGAGGGCATCTTACACTTCCGTGTTGTCATTTACATTTTTCTTTCTTGTCATAGAAGCAAAATACCAAAAATTACAAAGTGCCATTTCCATCCTATGATGAATACGAACGCCACCCAATGGACCCCATTGACTTATAATGGGGTCCATTGAGTTCCATTATGTTGTCAGTTATTTTACTCTAAAATCATCAAACTGCGACATATGGAGATGTGAACTTGACCTTACATACATGTTCTCAAGGAAAGTAGGCCTTCGTCTGTGGACAGTGGATATGGGGTTATTGTAGTTTCTCGTATTTAGTGGATGTGTAATATTTGGTATGAGTGTGCGAGTCTTTGACACAATAAAGGTCCAAAAGGTCCACTAGAAGACAACCCTAAATGGAATTGATTTTGAGCCAATCACTTAATGGTATTGTTCAACAGTATGATTTTTTTTTTTTATATATACCTCACAATGGGTTAGAAATAAAATCACTCTCAACAATCCCACACCAATGATGTTCTACCACTGGTCTGGTCCCTACTGCTCTCCTGCCTGGTCCTGGCTTGGCGCTCTGGAAATGCTTAGCTGCTTAGCCAAACCTTAGCTGAGGTGTTCAGCACTGGGAAGAGTAATTGGCTGAGAAGGCTAAAGCTGCCATTTAATTTGTGTTGAACTGAGATCAGGAAGTAGAAAGCTGCGGCAACCAGAATAGCCAATAGAAATGGCTTTGGTGGAGATTCGATGACAGACAATATGGATTTTTTGTTTTTAACAACCTCTGAACCATATATAAAAATTCATACTGCTCTGTATAGAGAAGGGTGGGCCCTCAGAAATATCTCTGGTGGATCCAATTGAACCTCAGTCTAAGGGCTTATGCACACGACCGTATGTATTTTGCTGTCCGCAAAACACGGATCTGCATGTCATCCATTTTTTTTTTTTTTAAGGATCCGTTCTAACAATGCCTAGCCTTGTCTGCAAAACGGCCAAGAATAGGACATGTTCTATCGTTTTTGCAGAATGGCTGTTCGGACATATATGGAAACGGAATGCACGGAAGACATTTCCGTTTTTTTCTTTTCTTTTGCAAACCCATTGAAGAGAATGGCTCCGCATACGGGCCACAAAAAAAACGGAACGGACACGGGAACAAAATACGTTCGTGTGCATGAGCCCTAACACTGTTTCCAACAATAGCGAATGCCCCCAAACCCCCCATAATAGAAAACAGGACTTGTTAATCAGAAGAGACAGTATGGGATAATTTCATCATTGAGTAGTTGCTAGCGGTCATCCTTTTAATTTCTTACAATGACCCTTAGCGCCTACTTGTGATTTCCGCCCTTAATACATATCAACAGCCCTTTACCCATGAGAACAGGCATTAATCAATGAGAGACTGCTCTTGTAATGTGCTCGGCAGATGTTTGTTTTTTGCATCTTATTATGCACAGTATGTAAAATGTTTGCAGTCCAAACCGTATCATATCATGCTAGGCAAATAACAAATTAGATCAAATTCCTTTGTTGACCGGGTATACTTATTCATTAAAATATAACTTTTACTAGATATGCCATAAAATACTTAGAGTTAAAAAACACCAAACAACAGTGAGCAGATGGACTGAACCACTACCAGCACATCCAACTTTGTTATATACCATCTAATTGCCCAAAGATAGAAAAAGGGTAATATACAGTCCTACCGCCTTCAGACGTGTAGATTACAGATGGATGTACGGTGTGTACTGGAAAGATATCCTTCAATGCAGTGGCCAAGGATATTGAGGACGGGTGCTTGGTTGCACATGAGCAGCAACAACTAGTGACACAAACCATCACATCCATATGTAGTGTACATCTCATTCCAAGATCATAGAAGTAGAACCCACCTTGCTTCTGCAAGAAGACTGAGAAGACTTTCCACTAGATTTTAGAACTTGTCTTCAGGGGCTTCCTGTCCATTTAACTACAAGAGCATTAGTGAGGTTGGTTCTGGTGTAACAGTGGGTGATAAGGCCTGTCTGGCAGTCAACATTGCAATTAATTTGAAAGGTGTAAAGTTGGACATGCGCAAGTAATAGTTGTCTACTGAATGCTCGTTCGACAAACAACTATTTCTTCCGACTCCGCTAAAAACATGCACAGTTGGCACGGCTCATCTCTTGTGTGATAAAAGGGTCGGCATGTTAACATCCAGCATGCCAAATCCTTGATGTTTTCCATTTGGGTGAGAGTCGGAAAGCACTCATACACACATCATCGGCCAATTCAGCAAACTCATCGGGTTTGAATGATTTTTTTATACAGTCCTGATCAAAAGATTAAGACCACTTGAAAAATGGCAAAAAAACATATTTAGCATGGCTGGATATTAACAAGGTTCCAAGTAGAGCTTCAACATGCAACAAGAAGAAATGGGAGTGAGACAAAACATTTTTTTGAGCATACAATTTAATGAAAACAACGAATAAACTGAAACAGGCTGTTTTTCAGCTGATCAAAAGTTTAGGACCACACCTCCAAAAAAAAACTAACCCCCCCCCCCCCAAACAGATATCCAACTTCCAAACATGAACTCCGTAATGAGTAGCTCCGCCGTTATTGTTTGTCACTTCAAAAATTTGTTTCGGCATTCTTGATGAAAGCGTTTCCATGAGGTGAGTGGGAACATTTCTCCAAGTGGTGAAGATGGCCGCACGAAGGCCATCTACTGTCTGGAACTGTTGTCCATTTTTGTAAACTTCCCTTGCCATCCATCCCCAAAGGTTCTCAATTGGATTTAGATCAGGGGAACACGCAGGATGGGCCAAAAGAGTGATGTTATTCTCCTGGAAGAAGTCCCTTGTTCTGCGGGCATTGTGTACTGTAGCGTTGTCCTGTTTAAAAACCCAGTCGTTACCACACAGACGAGGGCCCTCAGTCATGAGGAATGCTCTCTGCAACATCTGGACATAGCCAGCGGCTGTTTGACGCCCCTGCACTTCCTGAAGCTCCAGTATTCCACTGAAGGAAAAAGCACCCCAGACCATTATGGCGCCCCCTCTACTGTGGCGTGTAGAATACATCTCAGGTGGGATCTGCTTGTCATGCCAGTAACGTTGGAAACCATCAGGACCATCGAGGTTCCATTTTTTCTCATCAGAGAATAAAACTTTCTTCCACCTTTTGAATGTCCCATGTTTGGTGCTCTCTTGCAAAGTCCAAACGAGCAGTTCTGTGGCGTTCAAGGAGACGAGGTCTTTGAAGACATTTTTTGTTTTTGAAGCCCTTGAGTCTCAGATGCCATCTGATGGTTATGGGGCTACAGTCAGCACCAGTAAGGGCCTTAATTTGGGTCGAGGATCGTCCAGTGTCTTGATGGACAGCCAATTGGATCTTTCGGGTCAGTGCTGATGAAATCTTTTTGGGTCTTCCACTTGACTTTTTTGTTCCATAACCCTCAGGATCATTTAAGAATTTAAGAAATTCCAAATGACTGTCTTACTGCGTCCCACCTCAGCAGCGATGGCGCGCTGTGAGAGACCCTCCTTATGCAGTTCAGCAACCCGACCATGTTCAAAAAGGGAGAGTTTTTTTGCCTTTGCCATCACAACGTGTGACTACCTGACAGAAAATGACAATGAATTCACATCTTTGCACAGATTTGGCCTTTTAAAGGAATGTGGTCCTAAACTTTTGATCAGCTGAAAAACAGCCTGTTTCAGTTTATTCGTTGTTTTCATTCAATTGAATGCTCAAAAAAAAATATTTCTCACTTCCATTTCTTCTTGTTGCATGTTGAAGCTCTACTTGAAACTTTGTTAAGATCCAGCCATGCTAAATAGGATTTTTTGCCATTTTTCAAGTGGTCTTAAACTTTTGATCAGGACTGTATGTAGGGCCAGCTTTAGATGGTGTTGAGGTTGTGATCGATCAGAGCTTTGAACAGGCTAGTCAACGTTTTCCACACCAAGCCTGGTAGACCCTTTTCTTACCATCCTGACTTTTATGCATGGGCATTATATTGCCAAAATAGCCCCCATCTATAGTTGTAACAAAATTGGAAGCATCTAGTTCTTTAAAATATAACATTATGATGTCCTTAGAAATGGAAATTCTATACGAAGTCCGGTTCAAGATATGTTTATTTTTCCTCTACCAACCATTACACTTTGCCCTGCACTTTCAGACAGGAGGTGTTCCCCTGTCGTCCACCTAACAGGATTTCTCTTTCAACCTGCCTGTCATTTGCCATGCCACAGAGCAGTAGGACTTTATAGTACAGTGTCCATGTTTTTAGCTTTGCACGTGTTCTAGCACCTATGTATTGCACAGTCACCATTGTTTTCCAGAACGTACTGTACTGGAGTTAGGTGAGCGCATTTAGTATGTAATAGTATGTCCTTTCTTAGGAAGGGGTTAAAACTGTTCAAACTTTAACTGTAGTCTTATAAGAAGATAAAGCAGTATAACATTAAATTGGTCTGGTGCTTGCCCTCTTGTCAACTCTGCAACACACATGTGAGCCTTTGCCCAGTTTACGGTTCAGATGTAAGTTTGTTACCATGAATGAAGAATCTGATACATGCTTCCAGTAGGACGGAATTCTATTAAAATCCCCCCCGATCGGGATGAGATGTTTCTGTTTCACTTCAGAAACACTGCACTTTTCCACCGAGCCAGAGGAGAACTTGAGAAGCTTACTTTGGAGTGGATTCTAGTGCTTTTAATATTTTATCTTCGACGCTAATATATACATTACCAGATGTTTGGCACAATGATTTTCCCATTCAGCACGGCCGGACTTGAAAGTGACTGTCGTTCAAGGGGCTTGGGGTATATCCATAAAAAGATTACTTGGCTATAGTGTAGTAAATGGGCTTATCGTTTATGCTAATTGTATCCCTTGATATTTGGCTCCAAGCATTAAATAATAAGTGGCAAACTTGATTCCACATTAATCAGCTGGTGTATTCCCTCTCGAATATTTGTCATATTCTGTCCCACTAAATCTCCCGCTTACACAAATGCTGGATGATGACCAGACACCAAATATGTTATATGCTATATTGTGGAATATGTGCAAAGCATTTGAAAGGTAAAAGAGCATAGTGATGGCCAGCATTGTAACAATCAATGTGAAGTACCAAAACTCTCATGTAAATCTGTGGCCAGACATCATGTACATTGTTCTTGGCCTTGTTTTATTACAGTCGGTTACAGAAAAATCCACTACAGCAAACCTCTGTCAAAGATAAAGACTTTGCTGATCCAAAGATATGATACAGTCTGGGAATGTCCGGCTGTGGTCACTTTTTGGAGGGGTGTTACCTTGACATAAAGTAAAAAAAAAGCCCATACTTACCGTTAAATTCCATCTCCATTCCAGCGGCTCTGGTCCAGTGGTACCTCACCGGCCTCCGTTTACCTTTTAGAAACGATATGTTCTACCAGCATGTGATTGCTCCAGCCAATTATTGTCCACAGCAGTCTTGTCAGTATGCACGGCAGGTGGTCGATTCAGCCAGTGATTGGCAGGAGCGGTTATGTCACCACCTCAACATTGCTTCATGTCATCTTCATCTTCTCCTGTTCACACATAGTGGTCTATATTGTCATCTACTGTTAATGAGTAATTATCTATGCCATTGTCTACTCTTCATAGAAAGCAGTCTTTGTTGTCTTCCAGTGGTCTTATTTGTCTTCTGATCATGGATATTGGTCTCTGTTGTTAGCTACCGTTAATGGGTACAGTAATTTTCTGTGCCGTCTACTGTTTATAGGTGGTGGTATATGTTTTCTTCTACTGTTTGTGAATAGAGGTCTATCTAGTCTTCCCTTTCTCATTGCTATTGATCTATGTTGTGTTCTGTTCATGTATAGTATTTTTTATTGTCTTCAACTGCTAATGCATATATTGGTCTGTCTTTTCTGCTGTTAATGGGTAATTGTCTATGCTCTCATCTATGTTGCTTTCTTACTGGTCATGAATAACGATCAATGCTGTCTTCTGTTATTCATAAATAGTTGTCTACATTATAATTGTCTGTGTCATGATCAACTGTTCATAGATGGTGGTCTGTGCTGTTTTCCTTCTGCTCATACATAGTGCACTATGGGGGTAATTTATGATTAGATATATGCCTTTGTGGTGTATATCTGTTGCAGATTTGGTAGCAAAGGGGATTTGTGGCAGAATATGCGACTTCTTCCCCATCCACGTCACGTACACCAGTTCTAAAAAACGGTGCGTGGCTTGAACGGGGAGTGCCGATTGAGCTGTCTCATTTATCATTTTACAGGCCTGTCTTAGGCTTAGAAAATATTCTAAATCTACTCCAGTATGCCAGAAGTACTAAAGGGGTTGTCCGGGTTCAGAGCTGAACCCGGACATACCTCCATTTTCACCCAGGCAGACCCCCTGACTTGAGTATCGGAGCAGTTCATGCTCCGATGCTCTCCTTTGCCCTGCGCTGAATCGCGCAGGGCAAAGGCATTTTCTGGAGTTCCGGTGACGAACCGGGCTCTCCATGGGGTTGCCAGGCGGAGGCTTCCGCCAAGCAGTGAGCCCGGTGATGTCCCCGCACTGATGGGTGGACTTTAGCGCTGCCCTAGCCCGTCACCGAACACACTGCTGGGCGGAAACCTCCGCCCGACAGTATGTTATTGCAAATTAAATAGCCCTTGCCCTGTGCAATCCAGTGCAGGGCAAAGGAGTGCATCTGAGCTAACATCAGGGGGGCTGCCTGGGTGAAATTATGGGTATGTACGGGTTACATAGTTACATAGGGGAAAGGTGGGGACGCGAATCCCAGAAGGAAATGAGAGACTCAGATTTCTACACATAAGCATTAATGTTGTTTACTTTTAAGAATTCATCTAAACCCTTTTTAAAATTGTCCACTGTTCCTGCTGTGACCACGTCCTGAGGAAGTCTATTCCACAGCTTCACCGTTCTTACAGTAAAGAAGCTTTGACGCTTCCGGAGACTGAACTTTTTCTTCTCAAATCGGAGGCAGTGCCCCCTTGTCTTTTGAGCGCATTTTACATGGAACAGTATTTCACAGTATTTTTCGTATGGCCCATTTATATATTTGTATAGATTAATCATGTCCTCCTCTAAGACGTCTCTTATCAAGACTAAATAAATTCATTTATTTAAATCTTTCTTCATAACTAAGACCCTCCATGCCCCTTATTAGTTTAGTCGCTCTCCTCTGTACTTTTTCCAGCTGCAGTGCATCCTTTCTATGTACTGGTGCCCAGAACTGAACTGCCTATTCCAGATGAGGCTGCACCAATGCTTTGTAAAGTGGTAATATTATAATCCTGCCCCGCGAGTCCATGCCTCGTTTAATGCATGACAATATCCTGGTGGCCTTAGAAGCAGCTGATTGACATTGTATGCTGTAATTTAATCTACCATCCACAAGGACACCCCTAATCCTTCTCTATAAGTGACTCTCCCAGTGCTACATCACCTAGGACATATGAAGCACAGAGATTATTGCTACCAAGATGTATAACTTTACATTTATCCACATTGAGTGATTGGGCATCAACTTGGCAAATGAGGTTCAGAGTGTTCAAGTCAGCTTGTAGTTAATGGACATCTTCCATAGATTGTACAGTACTACACAGCTTAGTGTCATCTTCAAAAATAGATATGGTGCTATTAATCCCATCCTCGATATCATTAATAAATAAATTAAATAATAGAGGGCCCAGCACTGAACCTTGGGGTACACCACTTATAACCTGGGACCATTCTGAAAAGGAATCATTGACCACAACTCTCTGGACACGGTCCTTCAGCCAGTTTTCAATCCAATTACAAACTATACTTTCCAAGCCAATAGACCTTACTTTACCTATTAAATGTCTATGAGGGACAGTATCAAAAGCCTTTGGAAAAATTCAGAAACACTACATCCACAGCCGCCCCTCTGTCCAGGCTGCTACTCATCTTCTCATAAAAACAAATAGGGTTAGCCTGACAACTTCTGTCCTTGGTAAACCCATGCTGGTTATCACTTATGATATTATTTACAGTTTCATACTCCTGTATATAGTCCCTTAAGAGTCCTTCAAACATTTTTCCCACAACAGAAGTTAATCTAATTGGTCTATAATTACCTGTGAAGGACCTTGATCCTTTTTTGAATATGGGCACCACATTTGCCTTGCGCCAATCACTTTGCACGGTACCAGTACCTAGAGAATCTTTAAAAATTATAAACAGGGGCACAGCAATGACTGAACTGAGCTCTTTAAGCACTCTTGGGTGTAATCTGTCTGGACCCGGAGCCTTGTTCACATTTACCCTATTTAACTTCTCTTGGACCATATCTACAGTTAGCCAAGTGAGTATATTATTGGATGTACTAACAGCCCCGGCGTTACAGATATCAGCTCCTTTCTCTTCTTTTGTAGCACTGAACCCGGACAACCCCTTTAAGCCTAGCGTCTAAAACGCTGGTCTTAATAAATGACCCCACATGTGTTCTGCTGTTTATAGATAGTGGTCTATGTTGTGTTCTTCTCATCGATAGTGGTCCATGTTGTGTTCTCATATATAGTGGTCTACGTTGTTTTTTTCTGTTCATAGATAGTGGTCCTTGTCTTCTGCTCATTAATTCTGGTTTTCTGCTGTTTATTCACAGTAATGCTGCTCTTTATTGTTCTTGGTTTCTTGTTTTCTACTGTGCATGGATAGCAGTCTTTAATGTTTTAAGCTTATCATGGATGATAAAATTATAATGTTTTACTCATCCTTGATTGTACTGTTCACGAGTCCATGAATAACATTAACCCTAACTATCCCACCTTATGGACCGGTGATGAGCCATATACACGAGCAGCTCATCATGCAGAGTGTTAAAGCTCAATTCTTTTACATGTGTTTTAGTTCATTGTAATTAGTTATTGTTACTTTACTTGAGGGTTATTACCTGATCCCCATGTCAATGCTGATGACCTCCTATTTAACTGCCTGCTCTGTAATTCGGGAGGACAGCTCAGTGCTGTTGGTCTATGCAGTGGGTTCTGTGGGAGGTTAGGCTCTGTGAAGATGTGTGAGGTCTCCAGGAGTTTGACATGCAACTAACAGCCATCTGCACTTTTGTTAGTTGTCAGTTTGACAAAAGCAAGAACCGCTTGTATCGTATTTGGAGATAATTTTTGAAGAAGCAGAAAATGTGATTGCTCTAGAGGGCTGTAGCAATGATCTTTGTAGGCCCTGCCTGAGTTTCCTTTTACACGGGCCAGCAGATTCAACCTCTACCGGCCAAAGAGCAAATACTTCTGGTAAAGTGGGACATCAATTTTAGATTTGTCTGTCAAAAAAGTTTTTTTTTTTAACCTAGTTTATGATCTGCTGTATGAAATGCGTTGCTTCTGAAAAGTTTAAAGGAGTTGTCTCACCTCAGACATTGGGGACATTTCGCTAGGATATGCCCCCAATATCTGAAAGGTGTGCGTCTCACACACCGCGCATGTGCAACCGCCCTCCATACATTCCTGAAAAAAGCTGAGCGGCGCGCTTGGCTATTTTGGGCAGTCCCTTTGAAATAAATGGGAAGAGCACTGCACAAGCACGGCCACCACTCCATTGACTTCTATAAGGCTGACGGAAATAGCTGAGCCAGCGCTATTTTTGGCGCTCCCATAGGAATGAATAAAGGGCGGCCGCGCATGCGTGGTGAGCCCTCCTTTACTTTGTGGGATCCGTTCTAAAGATACGTATGAGACATTCGGGGCATATCCTAGCAATATGCCCCCAATGTCTGAGGCGAGACAGCCCCTTTAAGTTTTTCACTTTTATACAATCCTGGTTCATACCTGGTAGTTTGCTTCTTTTTTCCCAGCAGATTTTTCCCATAGTGGTTTAGCTCTTGGTTGGAATTATTAATGGATCCCCTGTAAAATGAGGCACTTCCCTGTTAATAGGCCAAGGACTGGGGAAGCCCTGGAAAATGCATATGAGTGGGTCTTTGGTCCCCGGAAATTAGAAACTGGGAGAGAATGTTCCTACCATAAAACAACCCAAATAATAGGGGCAAAAAGGCTAAATACGGTAATACCATTTATACTGAAAAATAGCATTATTATGCAGTGTCCACATAATGCTGCCATCCAGCGACCATATAATACTACTGTATAGTGAACACATACCAGTATCATACTGTTCAAACTGCAGCCATATATTATCCATGTAGTGAAAAGAGCCAGTGCCATAATGCAGATCAATCTCAATGCCAGTCTTGGCAGTGAGATGCAACAGCCTGTTATTTGATGGGGAAGTTGATAAAAATAAATCTTACTAATGTAAGCAATTTACTGTAGTTCACACCTGCATGAAGGTGTTCACATTGGTGCTTTTTTTCACTTTCCATCAGGGGTTCCATTATTTTTTATGGCATGAATAGCATAGTCTGCAGCAGTATTTAAAAATAGCAAATTCCCATGGTAATGGTGGCAAACTCTATCATAAATCAATAGGATCCATTATAAAAAAGAATAAACATGGGGACTGGAAATCCTTTCTTCTTTTAATCCTAACAAATGCAAGTGAACTGGGGAATCGTTCGGGATAATGTCGCCTTAGTATACTGGAAGGGGATGCCTACAATGATGCATGGAATTTGGGCTTCAGTGGTCAGTCTGTTCCCTCTAAACTGTGTTCTTTGGAATTTAAAGAGTTAAAAAAAAATCCCAACTGTGCAGCAAGTAAAGCTGTTATTGGGCTCCTTCATCTTCTGTTCTGTAGTATGTTGGTTTAACCCTCTCCTTTCCAGAGCTCATTGCTTAGATGGAACACTGGTGGGCAGCAGAGTTAATGTAGAGGTAATGTAAAAATCACCATAAAAAATGAGAAACTTTAACAAATGGAAAATGTTTATTATATATATATATATATATATATATATATATATATAGATACACAGATGTTTCCTTCCATACATTTATTTTCCTCTCGGCTCATAGTATGGTAAGATCTGTGACGTGAGTTGACCAGCTCTGTGAAAAAACATGATTTTCGGGTACTTTGTCACAAGATGTCTATCCTATATACGGTATGTCTCTGTGGCCACCCAGTGGTAGTTTGGTGAACTACAGCCTGTCAAGGGTTTTGCGAGCATGTTGTGATGTTGTATTCAATTTGTTTAATGAGAAATTGGAGTCCTTCGGGAAACTCAAGCCAAGGTAAGGGTGGACACATCTGTATATTTATATATAATCATTATATGTATTATTTCATCAGCTTTCGGTCTGTGTCGTGAAAAGTGCATTAATACGTAGAAATAAAACACAAGGAACTGTTTTTGTAAGTTTGAATAGAAATATTACTAATTTTATTTATTTTGGGAAGAGATGACATATTTGGCATGAAAATGTTGAAAGCCTTATCTGGTGTCCTGTAGGTGCGAGTAATATAACCGACGAGGATATGGAAATTGCTCAGCTTGAACGGATTCCAAGAATATTCAGCTTGTCTTCAAAACTTCACTTGTACTTTTCACTTTATAGCCATATGCAGTTTGCGTTTCAACTGAATGCACAAAAGGCCATTTTCATTAAAGACCTGATTGGTCATAAAAGGAAATTGGCAGCTGATATAAAATGTCTGTCGCGGAGCTGTTTTTGCAAAGCGAATGACTGGCAGGAATGCATTTTACTAACATGTTTTAAGAGCAGACAGTAATTTGGACATTTAATGTCTCGATTCAAGGTCATGGGCTACACCGTTAGTTCAACCTTTTCTGTTGTGGGTTTTTTATGGTTAGACTCATTGGTCCACGTCCATACAGTTAACTTTTTACTTTTTGCATCAATATCTTCCACTCCCTAGAGTGGTATAGTATAAAAATGCAACCATATTTAGTAACGGGATACTACATCCATCATATGAATAGACGTATAACACATTTCTATAGATCAAATACGAACAACAGACCTAAAGGCTGTGGACAGTTTCAGGATTATTTTTTTTTATTTTTGCATCTTACTCATTTTGGGCTAAAAATAACTTTTTCAATCGGTCTTTATTAAAAAAATGTCCAGCCGTTTCTGAGATACAGGGGTTAAAAATCAAGATGTCTTTGAATCCCATCTGATGACTTAAGGTGAGTTTATACGGCACGATGTTACAGCTGATTATCCAGAAGGAAGCGTTCCTTCCCGACAGTCGGCTGCTCGTTCAGTGAAGGAGACCACATGCAGTGATCAGCTTCACAGTTTGAGGGTGAGGGATTGCTATTGTGATTGCTTGTCCCTATACAGAATCATTGTTTTTGAGCAGTAGATGAACTGCTGCCCAGAAACGATGTGTTGATGTGCCTGCACGAACGGCAGGATCACCCGATGAATAAGCGGCACATTTAGATGGGCAGATAGTCGGGAACGAGCATTCGCAAGAGCGGTTGTTCCCGGTAATCTGCCGGGAAATTGAGTCGTCTAAATCTACCTTTATGTGTAGCTCTTATCTCTGATCTCCTGACCTCATAAACAAGAATTTGGCATCTAAGGATGCTACGTTACACCTCTGTTCAACACAGTTGAATTGAGCCGTAATACAGTTGTGTACATCAGGTATAAAACTGGTGTTGTCATGTAGCACCTTATTGGCACTTTCATAGCATTTTCAAGATTGTGTTTCATGACCCTTTAAAGGAATATGGGGCAGAGACTAATTATGAATTAGTAAATTTTTAGCTTGACGCAGTGTAAACAATATAAAAGGGCATTAATTGATGTAAAGTCTCTTGCCTAAAATCATCTTCTGCTTGATAAGCCTTTCTTCCATAAAATAATCCCCAGCAAATATAAATCCATGAGTTGCTCTTTTCTGCCAAATTTTTAAAAATCCTCTTCAGCCGCATCTTAGGACCTGTACACAGGACCAGTAGGCACTTCATGTACCTGCAGTACTGTGATACTTAATATGGCATACTCCTGCTAGCTACTCTCGAATACACGTGAAGATACAGTATGAGACCTAGATTTCTAGGGAGGTCAGTTTCAGGATCTGTGTGACCCAGATCTTAAAAGTGATTTTCCCACCAAAAATATTCTACATTCAAACCAGCATCTAGATATGAATACTTTTGTGATTGCATGTAATTAAAAATTTAGTATAGTCACTGAGCTATTCAGTGAAATCTATCTGTATAGCGCCACCTGCTGTTTTATCTATCCACCTCACTGAGATGGACGCACATGCTCAGTTTCATCCTTCAACTGTCACCAGCGGCAGCAGACAGAGCATATCTCCTGAGAAAGGGCACACACCCCTGAGCTGCTAGCTTGTCAGAGCAATGGATGGCGATATCTCTGGATTTATGTATAGGGCTGGTTCTACCCTTTTGAGAAAGAGGCTGTCCTGTACTATATGAAAAATGTTTTTATTTTTTCATTCATGGGATAACCCCTTTAAAAATAGCTGTGTGAGACCACGTCACAACTTGAAGCGCCTATAACAAGGCCCCCTACTGGCATGTGCTATTTATGATACTAGTGTCTACTTATGTGGGGGGCCCTCATAGCTATGCTCTTGAATATGGCCTTCTTGTTGGCCATCAAGCTTTCCCAGATTTCTGAATGGTGAAGCTTTTTATTTATGCATTAAAGTAAGACCTATTAAACTGAGAGCATACATGCCAGCAATCCCCACCAAGAAGTAGGTGTACCCAGATTTTTTTGTTTTTTTGGGGTGGGGGGGGGGGGCGGGCGTACCCAGTCATTCCAGAAGCAGGGATTAAAGATTCCTGTATTTGTGATTTATATGGTGGCAAGTATGAGTGAGGCGGGTCCTGCAGTAAAGCATCTTTTGGTCTGATTTCACAGTGTCATATTTTTTTCCGTGTCCGTACTGTTTTTATTTTCTTTTTGAAGCCCGTATGCGGAACCATTAACTTTAATGCAGCTGCAAAAACAATGGAAATGACTCTGTGTGCATTCCTTGTCAATATATCCGCATGGCAGTGCCGCAAAAAAATAGAACATGTCCTATTATTGTCCGCATTACGGACAAGGATAGAACTGTTCTGTTATGGCCTGGACGTACCGTTCTGCAAAATTCAAAAAAGCACATGGGCAGTATCCGTGTTTTGCAGATCCACAATTTGCACAGGCAACGGTCGTGTGCATGAGACCTAACTATACAGATTTGCCTTTCAGGACATAAGGTCTGTGGCAGCTGTAAAGATGACTATACTGTATCAGTTGACTCTCGGGTTGCGGGCAGCCAGAAGAAGTTATGCCAGTTGGAACTAAGTGGACATTTTCTTCTTTTTGTAGGTGTAGTTCAATATCCACATTTCTGTGTATTCAGCATAATCGGCCCATTCATCTAAGTTAAACAAGTCCAACATTGGACAGAAACTGTTTGAACTAAGGAATCCTTTATGACTTTAATATTAAAAAAAAAAAACTTTTTTTCCCTCCGTGCAGGTGCAGATATATAATAATAATAACCTATAGTAGTTTGTGGGTAGGAAGGAAGAAAATACCTCGCACTGGAAATCTTTAGAAAGGTAATGCTGATAAAATTCAAGAGGATGTTTACTCAGTGCTCATTACAGTGGTACAATGAGACAGGACAAAAAACGTCTTTCCAGGGAGAGGCGAGCGCTTTACAATGACCCCTGGAAGCATTCACGTTGCTTTCAGCAGCAGAGAAAGCAAACAAAGCGCTGATGGTAGGGGGGAGAGGGGGGAATACTAAAACCTGGCCAAAAAGGTTTAACGTGTTAAGTGCAGCATCGCTTTCATTGGCAACTCGAAAGCTTATCTGCTGCTGTCACTTCCTTTTAGAACGTTTGTCATGATAAAACGTGACAAATCCCCGTTGTTCTATGTTTAAAGGGGTCTTCCAGTGCAAGAAAAATGCTATTCCAGGGGCAGCTCATGCTCTGAAAAATAATACCAGAACTCAGCAATCCCCCGCAGCTGCCGTTCCAATGGGAACGGGGTCCCCGCTGTGCTTCAATTCCTGTCCTGTGTTACAATTGCAGTTCATGGCTTTACTGTCCAATGTGCACAGGAACCAACTTCCTTAGGACCATTGTTCATTGTATCTTACCTTAGCTGCAGTACTGCAAGGTTACCCTTCTCTTGCTGTGTGACCAGGCTATTTACAATTGCTCATCAGCCTGGGCTATATCAGCTCTGCTGTTTGTTCCACCCCTTGCCAGAGCAATCTGTCTCTACAGAACTTGCTAGGTCCCTCTAGCTTTCTAGGGTCTAAAAAAGAGCTATAACACATTTGTCTGCCTGTGAGCTGACCTCTGCCTGTTTCCTGGATAATAACCCTCTGCTGCCTGACCTGACCTGTACATGTTCACCATACTGATATTGTGCAACCTGCCCTGACCTTTGAATTGTTTCATGGATTTGCACAAACTCTGCCATCCCTGACTTCTGCCTGTTTTCTGAATACAATTGTGACTGGATCCTCGGCGACATACAACCGTGTCTCTGATCCCCATGGGTCAGCAGCCGACCACATGGAGACTATTCCAAGAGGTAGCAGCCTGGTGCCTCCCCTACAACAAAAGCCAGATCCCTATTTAGGGGTTAAAGGGTCAAAACCAGGGAACCACCAGTGCTAGCCAAAAGTCAAAACGGTTGGTTTGCACAGTGGGTCCATACTTTGTGTCCGTAACATCCTGTTTTGTCATGTCAAAAAATGGCGGTGAATGCTGCTCAGCCAATCATTGGCGCTCATCACTGTAGCCAGTTATTGACTGAGCAACAATCACATCCATTTTCTGTCATGTTGAGATATGAGCAAGAAGTAGAGCGCAGTGGGGACGCCAGCACCATTGATATGGCAGTGGCAACAAATGTGCCACGTGTGGACTATTATCTTTTTGGTAGTTTCGTGATCAGAAATGAGCAAGTACTTGTGCATACATAACATTTTTGAAAATACCACAAAATTTGGCTGAACATGTTTGTTCACACTGTAATTAAGTGTCACTTACCTGTCTGGGCTCCGGTGGCGAGATCTCCAGCTTCAGCGTGACTGCATCGGGAGAGACGTACTGCGAAGCTATGCCCCCTGGTGATGCGACAGCATTCCTAGCAACAGTGCTATGTTTCTCTCTATAGCAGGTGTGTGCTGGAGGAAAACTAGCAGTACTTGATTATTCAGATTTCTGTTCCTGTGTGCTGTGTCTGACTAATGGAGTCATGGACCTATCAGGTTCAGATCCTGGGACCCGATGCTCTGTTCAAATCCCTTGCTGACAATTCACCCTTGCTAGTTATAGGTTTACTCCCTTGCTGTGCTCCTGGTTCTGTCTGTGAGTGTTTTGGATTGTTTAGTATATTGACCTTGGCTTGCCTCTGACCTCTGTTTTGTGATTTTGTACCATGATACTCATCTTGTTCTGACTTTGGCTTCGCTATTTTGACTACCTTCCATCCTCCGATTTTGTATTGGATTGTCCTGCCGGTTTTGACCTATTTCCGTACGACCCTTCTCTGTGTGGTTGCGTCTCTGTGTCTGTCTGTCTTGCACTTAGCAGAACAGGGAACGCCGACTAGTTGCGGACTTGCCGTTTACGGCTTGCACTGCAAGTAGGCAGGGAAAGTGGGTTGGGTTCCAGTCAGGGCTCACTGTGTGCATGTTTCCTGCCTACTGTGCTGACATTAAATGTATGGTTACCAGATTCCATGTTGTAATCCTTCCTGAAACTTTACTACCATTCCCTCATGTTTGGCCAGACACCAGGTTCTGCTGAAATATTACTGGAAAGGTTAGTTTCATAGATATCATTGGAGAATATTGCTAATTACTATATCTGTATGTGACAACTGCTTCCTCCTATCTGCACTTCTTCCTTGATAATGTAAGAGGACGGATAAGATACCAAAGATGTGATTGACAGTCACTTATCTATTTCAGGAGATGCCATTGTGAGAGAATTTAAGCTCTTTCGTGTCTTGTATGGCGAGACTACTCAGAATGGTTAGGGATATTTCTTCCATATCTCACCTACTCATAATTCAAGTTGAAAATTTCACATGTGCTTTCATAGTCCTCATACTGCTATTTACTAGACATTGATTTGTCATGTATAAAGCATAAAGCATGAAGTCACACCCAAATGCCTCTATGCGATATAAGGATTGTAAAGAAATGATCATTGTAAAGTATTGCAAACATTTCATGGTAATTATAATGTAATGTGATAAGTGTGGAAGGTTGGAATCGCCAATAGAAGGATCATTAGGAACCTCTAGTGGTCCTAAGTTCTAGCACAGTTACGAGGCCTACCCATAACTGGGTTCCATGTAGACAGTCATCCTTATAGACCACTTCATCAACCGCATCTGCTTTAGCAACCTGTATGTGGATATTCTATACATATATGTATACTGGTTCCTGTTCAGAGTCTTTAAATTCTTTGTGTGGACTTTTTAGCCTGGCAGAGAGTCTCGCTTAAAGAGGACCTTCCACCACTCCTGACATGCCTATTTTAACAGCTACATGCATTCCCCATGTACTAAGAATTCTGGAGCATCTATTCTTATGGCTCTATGTTGTGCCATTCCTTTATTATTTGCACTAGAAGTTAAGGGTACAGAGGGGAGGTAACTAGTTGGGTGTGTGTACCTGCACAGTCTGTAAATGGCAGCACTGATTGGATAGAGTCAGTCTGTGCAAGTACACGCCCCCAACTGGTTACCTCCCCTCTGTACCCTTACTGAAGGCTAATAGCATTTCATTCATAACTTCTAGTAGAAATAATAAAGGAATGGCACAACATACAGACATAAGAAAAGATGTTCCAGAATTGTTATTACATGGGGAATGCATGAAGCTATTAAAAAAGAAATGTCAGGAGTGGTGAAAGGTCCTCTTTAACACTGTCAAGCAGTGGTGCACCATCAATGAGGCAAGGTGAGGCGATTGCCTCAGGCAGCACCAGGTAGGGGCAAGAGGGGGGCAGCAGAAGGGGGATTATCTGTTTCTGCAGTATAGTATTGGGAAGCACAGTATGTGGCGCTGTATTACCCTGTACGTTTTGTAGCGCTGTATGTAATATTTTACAAGTACAGTCAGGTCCATAAATATTGGGACATCGACACAATTCTAACATTTTTGGCTCTATACACCACCACAATGGATTTGAAATGAAACGAACAAGATGTGCTTTAACTGCAGCTTTAATTTGAGGGTATTTACATCCTAATCAGGTGAACGGTGTAGGAATTACAACAGTTTGCATATGTGCCTCCCACTTGTTAAGGTAGTTGTAGAAGGGGACGTCTCTAACCTCCACTCGAACCACAAGTGGGGTGGTGGGAGAGAGAGAGAAAGGGGCGCACAATAGGATAGTACGTTAGAATAAATAAAATTATTGAAAAGAAAGAGCAAGGCTCACCTTATTGAGTTGTGCTAAGGATAGGCACAACTCTATTGTAGACAGGGCTGCAGCCGCAGGTAATATCTCTCCTGGAAAGGGGGTCCAATCCTCTAGACAGTGCTTGTCGAGAAGAAAAGATGCTGCAATGGCGCAAATCCACTGGTGGAAACGGACAAGAAACTTCGATCTGGATATTCCTCTTTTTATTTAAAGAAAATGCATAGTCATGTAAACAACGCGTTACGGGGACTAATAGTTCCCCTTCATTAGGGACCTGATCCGTTTCCACCAGTGGATTTGCGCCATTTCAGCATCTTTTCTTCCCACTTGTTAAGGGACCAAAAGTAATGGGACAGAATAATAATTATAAATCAAACTTTCACTTTTTAATACTTGGTTGAAAATCCTTTGCAGTCAATTACAGCCTGAAGTCTAGAACGCATAGACATCACCAGACGCTGGGTTTCATCCCTGGTGATGCTCTGCCAGGCCTCTACTGCAACTGTCTTCCGTTCCTGCTTGTTCTTGGGGCATTTTCCCTTCAGTTTTGTCTTCAGCAAGTGAAATCCATGCTCAATTAGATTCAGGTCAGGTGATTGACTTGGCCATTGCAGAACATTCCACTTCTTTCCCTTAAAAATATTTTTGGTTGCTTTTGCAGTATCCTTTGGGTCATTGTCCATCTGCACTGTGAAGTGCCGTCCAATGAGTTCTGAAGCATTTGGCTAAATATGAGTAGATAATATTGCCCGAAACACTTCAGAATTCATCCTGCTGCTTTTGTCAGCAGTCACATCATCAATAAATACAAGAGAACCAGTTCCATTGGCAGCCATACATGCCCACACCATGACACTACCACCACCATGCTTCACTGATGATGTGGTATGCTTAGGATCATGAGCAGTTCCTTTCCTTCTCCATACTGTTCTCTTCCCATCACTCTGGTACAAGTTGATCTTGGTCTCATCTGTTCATAGGATGTTGTTCCAGAACTGTGAAAGCTTTTTTAGATGTCGTTTGGCAAACTCTAATCTGGCCTTCCTGTTTTTGAGGCTCACCAATGGTTTATATCTTGTGGTGAACCCTCTGTATTCACTCTGGTGAAGTCTTCTCTTGATTGTTGACTTTGACACACATACACCTACCTCCTGGAGAGTGTTCTTGATCTGGCCAACTGTTGTGAAGAGTGTTTTCTTCACCAGGGAAAGAATTCTTCGGTTATCCACCACAGTTGTTTTCCGTGGACTTCCGGGTCTTTTGGTGTTGCTGAGCTCACCGGTGCGTTCCTTCTTTTTAAGAATGTTCCAAACAGTTGTTTTGGCCATGCCTAATGTTTTTGCTATCTCTCTGATGGGTTTGTTGTGTTTTTTTCAGCTTAATGATGGCTTGCTTCACTGACAGTGACAGCTCTTTGGATCTAATCTTGAGAGTTGACAGCAACAGATTCCAAATGCAAATAGCACACTTAATATGAACTCTGGACCTTTTATCTGCTCATTGTAATTGGGATAATAAGGGAATAACACACACCTGGCCATGGAACAGCTGAGAAGCCAATTGTCCTATTACTTTTGGTCCCTTAACAAGTGGGAGGCACATATGCAAACTGTTGTAATTCCTACACCGTTCACCTGATTTGGATGTGAATACCCTCAAATTAAAGCTGACAGTCTGCAGTTAAAGCACATCTTGTTCACTTCATTTCAAATCCATTGTAGTGATGTATAGAGCCAAAAATGTTAGAATTGTGTCTATGTCCCAATATTTATGGACCTGACTGTATGTCTTTAACAGTTGGGCTAAGAAATTGACATTGGGGCGCTGTTTCAGTTTTTGTCTCAGGCAGCAGAAAGGCTAGGTGCACCCCTGCTGTCAAGACCATCGGTGGTCACACCAGGGGATAGTGAGGGGTGATGACTCAGAGCACTCCACCTCCCCTATGCTATCTGATGAAAATATCCCTTTAAAGTGAACCTGTCACCACATACCTGAATATAACTTTATAATACAATAAATATGAACAACTTTGGAGATGTGCACTTGGCAGCTTAATCCAGTGTACTTTACCCCATCTTGATCGGTGGTCTCATTGCCAAAATATTCACTTTATTATTATTATTTTTTGCCAATAAGCCCTTTGGTGCAACAAGGGTATTGCCATTTCACCCTGTTGTACTTAAAGCTCCAATCACTTTCCCTACTTGCTGCGCCCCCTCCCACTGAGTGACAGATCGTTTCTGCTGCAGCTCAGGGGGCATGTACTTCCCGCTGCAGCTCTCTCTCCATCACAGCTACTGAGCATGTGCAGCCATCTCAGCGAGCCAGACAAAAAAAATAAAAAATAAAAATAAACAGCAGGTGGCGCTATAGATACAATTTATTGAATAACTCAGTGGCTATACTAAATTCTTATTTACATGCAATTACAAACGTATCCAGATCCAGGTGCTGGTTGGAAAACTGCTGAATATTTTTTCGTGGTACTGTAATTATCATTTGTGTTCTTAATTATTTCATCCCAGACGTAGGAGTTGTTATAGATCAGCTGGACTGATTCTGTGTTTGAGGGCATAGTTAAGAGTATGTTAATTATATACAGCATAACATAGCTGTTTAATACATGCTAAAAAACATAAGTGCTCAATGTTCCAGAGATGGCGCTCAGCCTTGTGTAAGTGCGTGAGTAAATAAAAGTGCTGAAAAGTAGTTTACACTGGCACCATGGCCGAAAATCAGCTATCCTATAAGGAATTGTGGGAAGTACATAAAAGAGGCTCTTCTGGCTTAAGTCAGTGTAGCTGCTCCTTAGGCAGGCAACAGACACTGGAGCTTAGTATTATTATTACAGCTACCATGAAAACAGAGGAATGTGTGAATGACGGACGTTTGCGTGGGAATTAGCGTGCAGGGTGTATAAATATACAGATGTCATGATGCAAAGGTGTGTCCACTGATTAGCCCTCAAAATGCCGGTTTTGTGGTTCCCAACTGCATTTACTTCTCACTGTTAGCAAACCAGGCAAGTCATGATCGCATCCACCTTAAAGGGGTTGTCCAACCATTTACAAGTGGTGGCCTATCCTCAGAATAGGCCATTTCTGATCGGCATTGGTCTGACACCCCTCACTTCTGGTGATCCGCTTTTCTGCAGTAGCTCTGACACTGAAGCTGTACATCTCCATCTATAGTGCAGTGGACAGAGCTGGTTACCGCTGCGCTGCTTCGTTTGAAGTGAATGGCAGCAGTGCTGAAGGACCATCTACGTCCCCTATTCAACAGATGGAGCTGTGTAGTTCTGGTGCCGAATTCTAGTGCCGTATGTATTGCAAAACAGTTGTTTGGCGGGGGTGTAAGGACCGATCAGATAGTGATGGCCTAAGAAAGGTCTAGACAGCCTCTTTAAACAGCAAAGAGAACCTGTTGTCCTGACAGGTCTTTTTAAATTTTTTTCTATATACTGACTATATTCCCATAAAATAACAATGATGGGACATCATTTCTTAGACACCTATGTAGTGCCATTCCTTTGTTAGTCCTCCTGGAAATTGACAACTTAGATTTTCCTGACTCTATAATCACTAAGGAAACAAATTATTTTATGGACAGAGTTGTACCTTTAAAGGGGTTTTCTGAGACTTCCATAGGCTAATGACTACCCCTTTGGTCACACCACATGGCCTAGGAGCAGCTTAGCTCCATTGAAGTGAATGAGACTGAGCGTGATACCAAGCACATCCGCTATACTATGTACATCGCTATGCTTGGTAAGCAGGGAGAAGGCTGTGGTGCTACTGCGAGCGCTGGTTCTGTCTCAAACAGCTGATTATGGGGGTCCCAGGTGCCAGACCACCACCCATCAGATACTGATGATCTATTCAGAGGATAAGTCATCAGTTGTAGAGTTTTAGAAAACCCTTTTAAATTATCTCGGCCCCAATTGAAAATCTTTTAACGGTGCACCATCATATGCCATTTTTAATACTGGTGTCTTAGGTTCTGTTCACATTAAGGCCTCATTGTCCCGACGCAGTGTGGTAAATACACTCCACACTGAACACAGAAGGGAAAGGAAAAAGGAATTTGGCCTGGAACCTAGGAAAAGGGAAATGGTCACACCTAGTGAGTCCCTATGCCGAGCCCTGACTGCTATCAGTATGAACAGACCTTGAAGGTAGGAATGTTTATACGCAGGAACCTAAGCCCTATCTAACCCTAACAGGGCCCTGCAGATAGGCCATCCGTGTCCTGACACAATTTCTTCCCAGATGATAGAATAGGAGACACCCTTAGGCCTAATATCAGCAGGCAGGGGAAAACGACAAAGAAGATAAACTTAACTTCCAGAAGTATGCGGACGAGCAGGAACTCAGAGAGAACCAACAACAGGACTTCCACAAACAAGGAGCTACCAACCGCATAGCATGATGTGTGAGGCTGGACTAAATAGAGGAGAAGGAATGACCACTTAAGCTACACCTGAGACAAGAGGGGTGGTCATCCCCAGCAACAACATAGAAAGGTGTAACCAAAGTGGCTGTCAATCAAGTGCAGCCAGTCTCCTCAATCTTCTAGTCCCTGTCACAGCTGGGACCGTGACAGTACCCCCCTTCTATGGGTGGCCTCCGGACACCCAGGACCTTCTTTATCCGGATGAGCCCTGTGAAAAGCTTTCACAAGACAATTAACATTAACGTCAGCTGCTGGAACCCACATCCTCTCCTCTGGTCCGTAACCCTTCCAGTGGACGAGATACCATAGGGATCTACAGAGAATTCTGGAGTCCACTATCCTGGCTATTTGAAATTCTAGATTAAAGTCCA
Organism: Bufo bufo; assembly: GCF_905171765.1. Classification (NCBI taxonomy): domain Eukaryota; kingdom Metazoa; phylum Chordata; class Amphibia; order Anura; family Bufonidae; genus Bufo; species Bufo bufo. Next base: position 41,721,007 of record NC_053397.1, on the reverse strand, counting down.
CCATGACAGGCACAGGAGGCAAGGAGGATGGTTCAACAGGTTCAACATCAGTGATGGCCAGTTCGCCGTGTTCGCCCACAAACACATGCGAGCTGCCATCTTAACTCACAAGTCCGGCGATGCACAGGTAAGTCCTTACCTGTGCCTGTGCGCGAGCCGGTCTGAAATGAAATGTGGTCACTGGGAGCAGGCAGTTCCGAGAACAGCCCGATGAAGGCCCCCGGAGGCTGTTCTCGGAACTGCCTGCTCCCGGTGACCCCATTTCATTTCAGACCGGCTCGCGCACAGGCACAGGTAAGGACTTACCTGTGCATCGCCGGACTTGTTAAGATGGCAGCTCGCATGTGTTTGCGGGCGAACGCGGCAAACTGGGCCATCACTATTCGACATATCTCTTCAACAACGACTTATGGAACACATTATGAATCTTCAAAGCCTGGGGGAGTTCCAGACGAAAGGCAACCTGGTTAACAATGGCAATGATTTTATATGAACCAATAAACCTTGGACCCAACTTCCAAGTGGGTACTTTCAACTTAATGTTTCTTGTGGACAGCCACACAGAATCACCCACTCTCAGGTCCGGACCATTCATGCACCTCTTGTCAGCCATACGTTTATACTTTTTGCCCATTTTTTTAGATTGTTTTGAATCTTACGCCAAATAGATGACAAAGAGGAATATCGTTCCTCTTCCGGTATACCGGAAGTTTCCGTACCAGAAAATTTGCCAAATTGCGGGTGGAACCCATATGCCCTAAAAACTGTTATTTATCTGTGGATTCCTGTCTACGGTTATTCATGGCAAATTCGGTTAAAGACAAAAATGAAGACCACTCCTCCTGGTTCTCCGAGACAAAACATCTCAAATAAGTCTCCAGATTCTGGTTAGTCCGTTCGACTGAGTATGAAAGGCCGAAGAGAAGGACAATTGTACCCCGAGATGAGTACAGAACGCCTTCCAGAATTTGGAAACAAACTGAGTGCCCCTATCAGACACCACATCAGAAGGAATATCATGCAATTTCACGATGTTATCGACAAACACTTGTGCAAGAGTTTTAGCATTAGGTAGACCTGGCAATGCTATAAAGTGCACCATCTTAGTAAAGCGATCAACAACCACCAAAATAACAGTTTTTCCTGAAGAATTAGGCAAATCTGTGATAAAATCCATGGACAAAGGAGTCCAAGGTCTGGATGGGATGGGCAATGGAAGTAAAGATCCGGAAGGCCAAGTATGTGTCACCTTAGCATGTGCACAGTCCTCAACACTCTTATGCAACTTGGGCCACCAGAATCTACGAGAGATGAGATCGACAGTGGATCTGCTCCCAGGGTGTCCTGTGAGAACCATACAGTGATGTTCCTCGAACACTGTGTAACGTAATTCAGAAGAACAAACAACTTCCCCGGAGGACAAGAATCTGATGCATCTCTCTGAGCCTCCAACACTTCTGCCTCAAGGTCAGGATTAGTGTTGATCACGAATATTCGAATTGCACATTTTTATCGTGAATATCTGCACTTTGAGAATTCGCAAATATTTAGGGTATAGTGATATATATTTGTAATTTCGAATATTTGAGATTTTTTTTTTAACAGTACACATGATCCCTCCCTGCTTCTAGCTTGTGGTCCAATGAGAAGGCTGCAATATCTTCGACTTTAGGAGTAGTGTTGATTGCGAATTTTCGTAATGCAAATTTTTATCGCAAATTTTTCAATTGCCGATTTCCGCAATCAAGAAAATAATGACTGGAGGTAAGGAATTTGCGAATATATGGCGAATATTCGCCCAAATATTAGCGAAATATCATGACTTTGAATATTGCCCCTGCCGCTCATCACTAGTCAGGATATAGGGCGAATATGACTACCCCTTCAGACAATATCGAACCAGGATCTTCCGAATCACTCCCCCCCCCCCCCCCGGGAAGCTACGTGACAAAGCATCAGCCTTGACATTCTTAACCCCAGGGCGATAGGTGACGATGAAATTAAATCTGGTGAAAAACAACGACCATCTGACCTGCCTTGAATTCAGTCATTTAGCCGACTCCAGATAAGCCAGATTTTTGTGGTCAGTAAGCACAGTAATAGGATAAATAGCTCCTTCCAACCAATGATAACATTCCTCAAAAGCCAACTTAATGTCTAGCAACTCTCCATTACCCACGTCATAATTCTTTTCTGCAGCTGAGAGTTTCTTAGAGAAGAAAGCACATGGGCACCATTTACTAGGTGAAGGACCCTGCGACAAAGCTGCTCCTACCCCCACCTTGGATGCGTCAACTTCCACAATGAGTGGTTGTGACACATCAGGTTGCACCAGTATAGGAGCAGAAGCAAAACACTCCTTCACCGCAGAAAAGGCTTGTAATGCCGCATCAGACCAAACTGAGACATCTGAACCTTACTTAGTCATGTCCGTCAAAGGTTTGACCACAGTCGAGTAGTTCACAATAAATTTATGATAGTAGTTGGTGAATCCCAAAAACCGCATAAGCGCTTTCAGATTTTAGGGTCGATCCCAGTCCAACACAGCATGGACCTTCTCAGGATCCATGAGAAAACCTAAAGATGAGAGTAGGTAACCCAGGAATTGCACTTCCTGGTCTGCAAATACACACTTCTCCATCTTCGCATACAATTTATTCTCTCTTAGTATCTGTAACACCTGTCTCACATGATCCTAATGAGTCTCCATATCTGGAGAATAAATTAATATGTCATCCAGATATACAACAAACCTCCCCACCAGATGATAAAAGATATCATTAACAAAATGCTGAAAAACCGCGGGAGCAGTAGTTAATCCAAACGTCATGACCAGACTCTCAAAATGACCCTCTGGGGTATTAAATGCCATCTTCCATTCATCCCCTTCCTTGATCCTGACCAGATTATATACCCCCCTAAGGTCCAACTTGGAGAACACTTTGGCGCCTACAATCTGGTTAAACAAGTCAGGAATTAAAGGAAGGGGGTACGGATCACGGACCATAATACGATTGAGCTCACAGAAGTCTAAGGCTTCTGTCTTTCTTCCTTACAAATAAAAACCCCGCCGCCACTAGGGACTTGGAAGGTTTAATGTGTCCCTTAGCCAAACTCTCGTAAATATACTCTCGCATGGCCGCTCTTTTGGGTTCAGAGAGGTTTTAGAACCTAGATTTGGACAACTTCGCTCCAGGAATAAGATTGATAGGACAATCATATTCCCGATGTGGGGGCACATATTCCCCTGGCAACCACTCTCAGAAAATACATCAGAAAAATCTGAAATAAAAGAGGTAACAGTGTTAGCGGTCAAGACAGAAAGAGATGTATTAAGACAGTTGTCCATGCAGTAATCACTCCAATTGAGAATCTGTCTCGCTTGCCAGTCAATGGTATGATTATGTTTGCTCAACCATGGTAATCCCAGAACCAATGGAGCAGGCAGACCCTCCAGCACAAAACACAAAATGGATTCCTGATGAAAATCACCCACTCTTAAACGGATGTCCTGCACTATCTGTGACAAACATTTCTGAGGAAGTGGTGCGGAGTCTATTGCGAACACCGAAATGTTTTTCTCTAATGCACTTGTTGTCAACTCATGCATACAGACGAACTGACCATCAACTAGGTTAACCCCTGTCCAACTGTTAATAAACACCTCAATTTGCACAGTGTTGGAATCTAGCGCCACCTCGACACACAGGAAAATTCGGGTACTACCAGTAAATGGCAAAAGTAAGTTCTCTGATTCCCCACCCACACCACCAAGAGTGAGATGGGAAAACATTTTCTTCTTGTTTTCACCTTGACGCAGAACGTAAGGACAAACATTAACAAAATGTCCCCTTTTTCCACAGAAAAAACATACTCCCTTCTTATGACTAGAACTCTTGCAAGCAGGCCCAGGGGTAGCTCCTCCTAGCTTCATGGGTTCGTCACTAGGCGTAAACTCGGGAGTCTCTCCTCCCAAGGTGTCAGAGGAAGCCGCCACGTTATATGATAGTTCGTCCTGAGTGAGGGACCTTTAATCTCTCTCTCAAGCATCTATCCATATGTACGGCAAGGGACATAGCCGCTTCCAGTGATTCAGGATTTTCGTGAAAGGCCAAGGCGTCCTTTAGCCTCTCAGACAATCCCTGACAGAATTGACTATGGAGAGCTGGATCGTTCCACTCCGTATCCATAGCCCATCTCTTAAATTCAGAGCAATAGATCTCCGCAGAACGCTCTCCCTCTCGTAAACCACGTAACTTGGTCTTGGCCAGGGAGATCCGATCCGGGTCATCATAGATGAGAGCTAGAGCTCTGAAAAATTAATCTACCGACTGGAGGGACTGTGATCTGGTCGGCAGAGAAAAAGCCCAAGACTGAGCGTCCCCTTTAAGCAACAGAATGATAATACCAACTCTTTTGTAAAGTACAACTTACACGACTCTCTGAACTGAATGAAGTTGTCACTCCCCCCCCGAAAACCTGTTGGGAAGTGCAAAGTACTACTGACACCAGCAGCCTGTGATCCCTGGATCTGCATGCGGAGGTTGGCTACCTCCAAAGACAGACCTTGCAATTGTCCAGCCAGTGCAGTGATAGGATCCATAGTCTCACTGACAGACAAAAAATTACGGTTTGTGGCGGTTGATAATGTCACGGCGCAGTGTGGTAAATACACTCCACACTGAACACAGAAGGAAAGGGAAAAGGTATTAGGCCCGGAACCTAGGGAAAGGGAAATGGTCAGCACACTGTGTGTTAGGCTACTTTCACACTAGCATTTTCAATTCCGCTAATGAGATCCGTCATTGTATCTCAATAGCGGATGAAAACGCTTCAGTTTTGTCCCTATTCATTGTCAATGGGGACAAAACTGAACTGTACGAAACGGAATGTGCCAAAATGCATTCAGTTCCGTTTGTTTGCGCTCCCATCATGGACAGAATATCCACGATGGACGGATTCCCAAAAACCGCTGGTGTGAAAGTAGCCTTATGTGCATCCATATATCCGCTCCATGGCCCCTCAAAACAGATAGAACATGTCCGATTTTTGTCAATTTTTCTGACAAGGACAGGACATTTCTACAAGGATTTTTTTTTTTTGAATTTGGTATGCACACGGCTGGGATCCATGTTTTGCGGATTCGGTATTTGAGGACTGCAAATCGAATATGGTCGTGTCCAGGAGTCCTAAGTCTAAGCCTTCCGTCCATGTACTATATATATCAGTATTCCAGATGGTTCCAGTGTATGTTGCTGTATAGGTACACATAGCACGTAAGCACCAAAAACATATTTTGCTGTATACTTCATTGTGGTGGTCCTCTGTACAGGAGAGTGCAGTGATCTACACTTTATATACAGTTAAAGTAAAAAAGATTTGCTGATGAATACCAGTCTGAAAGAGGTCAAAAGACAATTTTTGGCCTAATTTTTTATTTGGGTTTTACATTTTTTTGCCTGCATTGAAGGAATGGGATCCTATGGATACACCCTATGGCATGTGGCACAGTGTCCTTTGGACCCCCTCAAGTTCTAATCAAGTATTTTACTAAAACTGACATGTCAAGAGAACTTATCCATTCTCTAAAGCAGGGTTCCTCAACTCGAGTACTCAAGGCCCTATTGAGCAGGTCATATAAGGCTCCATTCACACGTCCGCAACGTGTTTTGCGGATCCACAGATCCGCAAAACACAGACACGGCAATGTGCGTTCCGCATTTTGCGGACTGCACATCGCCGGCACTAATAGAATATGCCTATTCTTGTCCGCAATTGCGGACAAGAATAGGACATGTTCTATTTTTTTCGGGAACGGAATTTTGGACCCATAGAAATGAATGGGTCCGCAATTCCGTTTTGCAAAATGTGGAACAAAATTGCAGACGTGTGAATGGACCTTAATTAGTGTCAATGCATCAGGTCTTCAATCTGTGGATTATTCTCAAATCATGACCGTAGGTGGGACCGAGGACTGGAGTTCAGGAACACTGCTCGTGGAGTATTAAACTGCCTGAGTTATTTTAGCATTGGATTGTCTAAATGCAAGAGCTACCTAAGCTAAGTAAAGCATCCGCATGCCTTGGTTCTGCGGAGCCTCACTCCTACTTCTTCTGCATTTTCTAATTAACTTCACAATATCGTTGACCATTAAAAAAAATAATAATAATTTATGAAGCTCAAGATGTGCCCTTTAGTCTCATGATGTCATCGAACAATGAGAAACAGATTGGGTTTTGGGGATTAGGAGAAAGAAAGCTGTTATTCTAAGAATAAAAAACTGAGAAGTGGCAAATGGCGTGTTCCTCTAATAGGCCCTGTCTACTCTGAGGCGAATTTACACATGCGTGACAAATGTTCTCCAAAGCTTTCATCGCCACATGCAGAGCAAGGAAGCGTGCTGTTCTTGAGCGACACGGACACACGGGAGGCGATCCCATACCCTGGGCCCACATCCACAGGCTGTTTATATAGGGAACCATGTGCCTTATGGTTTCAGTACATTTCTGCACATTAGGATACAGAACATGGACTTTGTATTCTTCTAGTGAAAAAATCTCACCCTATAAATGTTTAGCTCTCAGGTTTATAAGTCTAGAGTCAAGTCTAATATATATAGTATTTTGTGGATTTGGTGGTCTCAGGAGTCAGACCCCCATCTGACATGTATTTCCTATCGGTTTAAATCTTGGAAAACCCTTTAAATCAGTGTTCCTCAACTCCAGTCCTCAGGACCCACCTTCTAGTTAGTATTGAGCAGGTGATATAATTAGTGTCTTACCACAGGTAGTCATTCTGTGGGATATTCACAAATTTATGACCGGTAGGTAGGCCCTGAGGACTGGAGTTGAGGAACACTGCTTTAAATGATTCATGCCATGACTGAAGTAAAAAATATCCTATAGTACATGACAATCTCTTTCTAACAAAGCTGGAACCAGCCCTGTAGCTCATAGATCCAGAGATATCTCCATATATTTCTGCCATTGCTCTGGTAGATTCTCTTCAGGTTGACAGCTTAGGGGGACATGTCGTTTCGTAGGAGGGGATATACTTTCTGCTGAAGCTCTTTCACTCTCACTGTCATAACTTCTAAAAGTAGATGTGGCTGGTGGCAGTTGTTGGATGCAATTGAGTGTGTGCGACCACCTAAGTAGATGGTTGTGTGTATTACTATTCAGTGTGAACAGCAGGGGGTGCCATTATGATGAAATAAAGAAAATATCTCACAATTAGAGCATTATTGTAACAGAAATTAAATTGCAAATGTAACTAGTTTTTCATGCTGAATAGAGATGAGAGAACCTTTTGAAACCAAAGTTGCCCTGAAATTGGTATAAAGCATCCTCTAGTTTCCTAGAACTTTTTAGGAAAGGATGTTATCTTTTTTTGTTCGTTTTTTTTTGCATTTTTGCTCTTTCAATGACAACAATAGCTAATAATGTCTCAGTGGCTCTTATATACATAGCTATGGGTAAATGTATGTTTGACGGAGTTAACATACAGTTCAGGGTGTTTAAAAACACGCCGCTCCAGCACGTGTTATGCTTTTTCATATTTCAAAGCTTACAAAAATAGTCCTTTATCGGAGGCAAATAGTGATTAAACACACACAGTGTTATGGGAAAAGAAACAGTGACTGGTTGGGGGACCAATCATCTAAAAATTATACCTTAATGGGGTCAGAATGCCTACCCATATCACACACACATGCCAAGAATCTCGGCATACCGCCCAGGCCACACCCCAGATAAATTTAATTTATGCAAAGGTGCACAAGTGCACCACATTTGAGGACTGACAAGTCACATTTTCCATATTGCAGCAGTACTCTTGCTTACCATGGCCAAGAGTCCCAGCACGATGCCTGGGCCACACCCCAAAAAAAAATTACATTTAGGGAAAGGCATGGAAGTGCGCCACAAGTCAAATTTTCCATGTAGGAGTGGTATTCTTCACTGCGTAGCCAAAAGTTCCTCCACAGCACGGGCCAGAGCCCAGAAATTTTTTATTTAGGCAAAGACAAGGCGCGACTAAGTGGTACGACAGCAACTGAACCGGCAGAAACTTGGACAGGTGGGAGTTCAGCTTACACATAAGCTGATTGTTGGTCGAGAATAGTTTTTCCATGGCCACACATTCCATTATGGATATCTCACGATAGAGCGGTGAAGAAGTCTGAGCAGGAGAAGAAGCAGCTGATGATGGTAACAAAGACACTGTAGTGCTTGGGGATGAAGGCTGGCTGCCTCAAAGAAGACCAGTGGTGTTGAGTGAAGCGAAGAAGCCGAAGCAGATTTCATTCTGAAGTTGAGGAAAACTTTGATTCTAAATAAATCCAAATTTCCTTGCGCTTCCTAGTAATGAATCTGTTTTCCTAAAATGGCGGGCGGCTGCACATTTTTGAAAGTGAAAGTAAGTGTAGAGGAGACAAGCCCGAGAATGTGAGATCTCCCATATTGCCATGTAGCCAGCCTCCCTTCTGTGATGTCACAGCTAGCCAGAGCCCTATAAAACCCTGATCCTGCGTGGTCGCCGGCTTTTTCCTGTGAGCTGAACATAGGGAAAGACGTGACAAGATCTTCATGTCTAGGGACAATGTTGCTGCAAACTGTTAACAGAGAGTGTACATAACTGTGCAGTGCACCGAGAGTCATAGCTAATCCATTCTGCTAGCTGTATAGTTACTGTGCCGTCAGTATTAGGCCTCATGCATACGACCGTTCAGTTTTTTGCGGTCCGTGTGCTTTCTGCAATTTGCGGAACGGGCTGCCCATTGTAGAAATGCCTATTCTTGTCCGCAAAATGGACAATAATAGGACATCCTATATATTTTCTGCGGGGCCTCGGAGCGGAGCAACAGATGCGGACAGCACACGGAGTGCTGTCCGTATCTTTTGCCGCCCCATTGAAGTGAATGGGTCCGCACTGGAGCCGCAAAAACTGGGGCTCGGATGCGGACCCGAAAAACGGTCGTGTGCATGAGGCCTTACAGGCAGGTCTAATTTATCGCCGTGTAGATAAGTGTGCAGTGCACCAATATTCATAGCTGTAGAGTTCCTGTGTCAGTATTACAGGCCACTGTTACTTTTGGGCAGATTGGCCTGGGTATACCTGATTTATAGCGATTCATGACAAATTCATTTGTAACAAATCAAATTTCTTGTTGAACTTCAGCGAAGCTGCCGAATCAAAGTTTTCTAAACGTCGCTCATCTCTAAATGCCAGGAGAAGGAAGACAGACTTTTCTGATTGAGAATCCTGGCCAGTTCTATTTTCCCACAGGATCCGATGATGCCACCTCATGTGCTTCCATAGAGCCCTGGTATCCATGTTTGTGTTTGAACGACCATGGCTTATTTTAATCCTGCAGATCTTGCACATGGCTGTGGCTTTGTGTGCCGGCCCTGTGGAGAAAATTGTCATAAGGGAGTTGCTTGCGCAGAGATATAGTCAGCTCAGCTTGGCCTAAGTCTACCACATTTTGAGCCTGCTCCCACAGTATCAGCGGCATCATCAGTTCCCGAGCTGACCACAATAGAAGGAGATCTGGCCCTGCCAATTCTTTTGGAGGTTTTGGCCATACATTGCCTCTGCTCTTTATTGCCACTGCAGCCACCACCCTTCTCTTCTGATGTCTCCTCAGCACCTCAATCTGGCTTCCAGGTCCTGTCCAGCACACAATCATTCTTATAGTCCTGACCCTCATCGCCAATTTTTTGAGACTGTGATCTCTCATAGTGGGCTCCATGGCACTCCTCCCTATTCCCTGCTCTGCATTTGCCCAGAGTGCCACTGTCGATACCACTGTCCCTACTACCAACACTGTGGCTACAAGTACCATCAGCACTATCACCAACACAGCTAGGCAATGAGTCCCCCACCTGCCCCAGAGCCTCCTCATGTGCTCTCACATTAACAGGGATATTCTCTTGACTATCTGCTGTAGTGCGTTTTGGGGTTTTGTTGCCTCTTCCTAGGAAAAATGAAAGCACCGCACTGAGGGGGGTGGGGGTGTGAAGGCAGAGAGGACTACACTAAAAGGCTTTTCTGTGGCTGCAAGGAGGAGGATCAGGAAGAATACTGGAACCCCTGGGTCAAAAGCATGGTGTCAGACTCAGAGATGACCTCCACATCATCCTGCTGTAACTGAGAGGATGAGAGAGCCATTCAGTCCACAATCTCATACTCTTTTTCCTCAATGATAATATTGCGCCTTTCTGAAACGACTGAGAACTGTGGTTTACTAATACTACTTCTGGCTGGATATCTTCTGCTGCTGCTACCCACATTCTGGCTCTGGAAGGACAAGGCCTGGTTCTTTCTTTTTGAACCCTTCCATATTCCAGACATTTTATTATGAGGCCTTATGTAAACTCATGACTTTCCTAAATCAAAAGTCACAGGTTTGGTACAGTTCTAGCAAAATTGAAAGTGTGTCTTCTGTAACTTGAAGACAGAAATGTGATTAAATGTCCCTCCCCTTCTACAAACACACTAAATACTGCTGTTGACACACTGTGTATGCCCCATAGAAATGAATGGGTCCGCAATTCCGTTCCACAAAATGCGGAACGAAATTGCGGACGTGTGAATGGACCCTAAAGGAGTTTTCCAAGATTATTTCCCTTTTAAACTGGCCCCGGAGGTGTAGCACCTACTTTATAAAAAAAATATAATAATAATAATAATACACCACATGCTCCCTGTCGGCTCATTCTGGTGCACTAGATCTGTTTAGCAATTCTCTGGTCCCCGGTTTGTTTACTTCCTGCCTAGATATGGACAGGGTCATGTGCGCCACTGCAGCCAATGACTGGCCTAAGCAATGACATGTCCCCAAGCGCATGTGACTGTGCAGTGATGCGCCATTTGGGGCATATCAACACTGATGAAGTCTTACCAAGAATTCATAGATGTTTCAAGTACTATAAATGTATGTTTTGTCTTTAATAAATGTTTGAATAAATAGCCAAACTAGCTCATTGCACAACTGCAGTGGAGGCAGGGAGGCCATTCTGGAGGCAGCTTGTTTCCTACGAGAGCACATGAATTGGGCATGTTGAAATCCAACATACCGCTCCTTTTTTCACCCATGGAGACTGATGGCAAGCTGTTGTACACATAAATTGCCTTTAACCCCTTAAGTACGTAGGACGTAACGGTACGCCATGTTTGCCGAGTCCTGAAGGACTCGGGACGCACCAGTACGTCCTAACTTTAAAAGTACATTGCGGCGCGGCAGGGGTTAATAGGAACAGGATGCCCGCTGAAATCATTCAGCGAGCATCCTGTCACAACGCGGGGGGGGGGTCATGTGACCCCCCATATCGGCGATCGCCGCAAACCGCAGGTCAATTCAGACCTGCGGTTTGTGGCTTTTTCCTGCGGTTGCGGCGGCGGAGGGTGGTGCCATCGGGTCCCCATGCGGCTGTAGGGGGGACCCGATGGCATGGAAGGCATCGCGCTGCCTTCCGGTGACGAGCCTGTGAGATCCAGCCCCCTGGATCTCACAGGCCGGAAGCTGTATGAGTAATACACACAGTATTACTCATACAGCCAATGCATTCCAATACAGAAGAATTGGAATGCATTGTAAAGGATCAGACCCCCAAAAGTTCAAGTCCCAAAGTGGGACAAAAAATAGGGTAAAAAAAAAGTTGGAAAAATAAAGTTTTCCCCCCAAAAAAATTAAAGTTTCAATTAAAAATTAACAAAAACATCATTTTCCCCAAATAAAGTTAAAAAAAATAGGGAAAAAAATAAAAAAGTATACATATTAGGTATCGCCGCGTCCGTATCGACCGACTCTATAAAAATATCACATGACTTAACCCCTCAGATGAACACCGTAAACAATGTAAAATAAAAACTGTGCTAAATAAACCATTTTTTGTCACCTTACATCACAAAAAGTGTAATAGCAAGCGATCAAAAAGTCACATGCACCCCAAAATAGTGCCAATAAAACTGTCATCTCATCCCGCAAAAATCATACCCTACCCAAGGTAATCGCCCAAAAACTGAAAAAATTATGGCTCTCAGACTATGAAAACACTAAAACATGATTTTTTTTGCCTCAAAAAAAAAAATCATTGTGTAAAACTTACATAAATAAATAAAAAAGTATACATATTAGGTATCGCCGCATCCGTGACAACCTGGTCTATAAAAATATCCCATGATCTAACCTGTCAGATGAATGTTGTAAATAACAAAAAATAAAAACGGTGCCAAAACAGCTATTTCTTGTTATCTTGCCTCACAAAAAGTGTAATATAGAGCAACCAAAAATCATATGTACCCTAAACTAGTACCAACAATACTGCCACCCTATCCCGTAGTTTCTAAAATGGGGCCACTTTTCTGGAGTTTCTTGCTTTGTAAAAGTAAAAAAAATATTAAAATGGAAAATCTGCCAAAAAAGTGAAATGTAGAAATTGTATCTCTATTTTCCATTAATTCTTGTGGAACACCTAAAGGGTTAACGACGTTTGTAAAATCAGTTTTGAATACCTTGAGGGGTGTAGTTTCTTAGATGGGGTCACTTTTATGGAGTTTCTACTCTAGGGTTGCATCAGGGGGGCTTCAATTGGGACATGGTGTCAAAAAAACAGTCCAGCAAAATCTGCCTTCCAAAAACCGTATGGCATTCATTTCCTTCTGCGCCCTGCCGTGTGCCCGTACAGCGGTTTACGACCACATATGGGGTGTTTCTGTAAACTACAGAATCAGGGCCATAAATATTGAGTTTGGTTTAGCTGTTAACCCTTGCTTTGTACCTGGAAAAAAAATTCTTAAAATGGAAAATCTGCCAAAAAAGTGAAATTTTGAAATTATCTCTATTTTCCATTAATTCTTGTGGAACACCTAAAGGGTTAACAAAGTTTGTAAAATCAGTTTTGAATACCTTGTGGGGTGTAGTTTATAGAATGGGGTCATTTTTGGGTGGTTTCTATTATGTAAGCCTCGCAAAGTGACTTCAGACCTGAACTGGTCCCTAAAAATTGGGTTTTTGAAAATTTCAGAAAAATTTCAAAATTTGCTTCTAAACTTCTAAGCCTTGTAACATCCCCAAAAAATTAAATATCATTACCAAAATGATCCAAACATGAAGTAGACATATGGGGAATTTAAAGTAATAACTATTTTTGGAGGTATTACTATGTGTTATAGAAGTAGAGAAATTGAAACTTAGAAATTTGCAATTTTTAAAAAAAAATTGGTAAATTTTGTATTTTTTTTATAAATAAAAATGAGGTTTTTTTACTTCATTTTACCAGTGTCATGAAGTACAATATGTGACGAAAAAACAATCTCAGAATGGCCTGGATAAGTCAAAGCGTTTTAAAGTTATCAGCACTTAAAGTGACACTGGTCAGATTTGCAAAAAATGGCCAAGTCCTTAAGGTGAAATAGGGCCTAAGGGGTTAATGTGTGGCAGCTCACATTTTTTTTAAATATTATATTGTACTTTTGAATAATAAGATGAGGGACTTTTATTAGGTAATATTTTTCTTCTTTTTGTTCACCAAACTGGTTTATTCGAATTTTTTTTATAGGTATTTGAGTTAATTTTCAGTCTTTTAATACTGTACAGTTTCATTTGAACACTAGAGGCAGTGTTTTTTTTTTATTGTACAGTATTTCAGTTAATATGGCATTTTCTGCCTATGACGCAACATGATCTGTGTTCAGAATGACTCTTTCTCATACATCTAAAATGTTTATAGAAAATGTAAGGAGAAAATAATCCCTACCATTGTATCAGGTTGCCTTTAATGGAATGAATATGCCCCAAACCTGCGGCATACTTTACTTGCTATGTATTTGTTCCATCCCTCTGTGTATGTGCATACCAACCATGGTCTTGACAAAGGCCGGCAGCAGCAAGAGGTCCTCGGAGAAAAATAAATACAGATAAAAGGCAGAAGATTGGAGGAAAAACAGACCCCAGCAGCAGAAGACAAACACTCTAATCAAGTAAAATAAACAGTCTTTCCTATTCCGTATTCTGCTGGAATTATCCGCCAATGCAGTAGATAAATTAGACAGATGGGAGTTCTATGGACAGGGCTTTTAAATGCTCCTTTCTTCAAGTGTGCTATGATGATTGCATATTCTTTCATTTGACACATCACAAGAAATTGCTCAGTTCTGAGTCTTTTAAATAGACTGTAGACTGATGATGTAATGTTGATGTAGCACAGGCCTTTTGTCACAAGACCAGCTCTGTGAGTAATGTGACATGCGTCACCTGTTTCTATCCTTTTTCTTCAGTCCCCTCCCAGACCGTAATACCTATCACAAATTATGTAATTATGAATTTTTCATAATTTTTCCATAAGGGTACTTTCACACTTTCGTTAGAGGAATCCAGCAGGCAGTTCCGTTGTCTGAACTGCCTGCCGGATCCGGAAATCCGTATGCAAACGTATAGCATTTGTTTCCGGATAAGGATGCAGATCCGTCTGACAAATGCATTGAAGTACCGGATCCGTCTCTCCGGTGTCACCTGGAAAAACAGATCCGGTATTTATTTATTTTGCATTTTTAAAGGTTTGCACATGCGCAGACCGGGAAACCAGATCAGTTTTTTTAGGTAACATTTGATACCGGATCCGGCATGATTACATTTCAATGGAAATTAATGCCGGATCCGGCATTCCGGCAAGTGTTTTGGAATTTTGGACGGAGAAGATACTGCAGCATGGTGCTGTATTTTTCTCCGGCCAAATACCGTAAGAGAGACTGAACTGAAGACATCCTGATGCATCCTGAACTGAATTCATTAGGATAAAACTGAAGCATTTTATTCCGGTATTGGGCCCCTGTGATGGAACTCAATAACGGAAAACGTTAACGCTAGTGTGAAAGTACCCTAATTCATATTATCTTTTGAAATTTGGTTATATCTAAATCTTTAGTGGATGTGTTTTATTGAAGATATGTGTTTAGATGATTGACTGACAATCTTTTAGTTCTCCCATCCAGTACGAGTGAAATGTGTGGCTAAACTTAAACATATCTTTTTGTGGGAGTCATATATCAATGGTCTATCCTTTGTGGCTAGTTCATCAAGGTTTGATTCGTTTTACCACCACCGATCAGTCACGGTGGTTTTTCTATGAGAGCAGCTGTGCCAGGAAATCTAGCTCAGTCCCATTAAGGGTCCATTCACACGTCCGCAATTTTGCGGAACAGGTGCGGACCCATTCATTTTCAATGGGGCCGGAATGTTCTATCCGCATTTGCGGATCCGCACATCCGTTCTGCCAAAAAATAGAACTTGTCCTATTCTTGTCCTCAATTGTGGACAAGAAAATGCATTTTCTTTGAGAGTGCCGGCGATGTGCGGTCCGCAAAATGCGGAACGAACAATGCCGGTGTCCGTGTTTTGCGGATCTGCAATTTGCTCAACGTGTGAATGGACCCTTAAGTGGCCTCTTCATTCTGACAAAATCTAAGCTTCTGAAAGTTAGTCCCCCACCAATCAAACATAGGCCATCAGTATTTGATTTCTGGAAAAAAAAAAAAATGATGGTACATTTTTATCACAATCCATTGTGAAGTCACTTTACTAGGTTACTAATCTTATTCAAGAAATTATATTGTTGTGCTCATCATAAAAAGTTTATAAATTAGAACAAAATGTTCATAGCATCTTCATGACTAGCCTTGCTAGGATGTTCACGACAACATCTTGGCTGGTTTTATTAGGATGTCCACAGCAATATCATCACCGCTCTTACTAGGATGTTCAGAACATCTTAACTGGTCTTTTTAGAAATGTCCATAAGTACAGGGTGGGCCATTTATATGGATACACCTTAATAAAATGGGAATGGTTGGTGATATTAACTTCCTGTTTGTGGCACATTAGTATATGTGAGGGGGAAACTTTTCAAGATGGGTGGTGACCATGGCGGCAATTTTGAAGTCGGCCATTTTGAATCCAACTTTTGTTTTTTCAATAGGAAGAGGGTCATGTGACACATCAAACTTATTGGGAATTTCACAAGAAAAACAATGGTGTGCTTGGTTTTAACGTAACTTTATTCTTTCATGAGTTATTTACAAGTTTCTGACCACTTATAAAATGTGTTCAATGTGCTGCCCATTGTGTTGGATTGTCAATGCAACCCTCTTCTCCCACTTTTCACACACTGATAGCAACACCGCAGGAGAAATGCTAGCACAGGCTTTCAGTATCCGAAGTTTCAGGTGCTGCACATCTCGTATCTTCACAGCATAGACAATTGCCTTCAGATGACCCCAAAGATAAAAGTCTAAGGAGGTCAGATCGGGAGACCTTGGGGGCCATTCAACTGGCCCACGACGACCAATCCACTTTCCAGGAAACTGTTCATCTAGGAATGCTCTGACCTGACACCCATAATGTGGTGGTGCACCATCTTGCTGGAAAAACTCAGGGAACGTGCCAGCTTCAGTTCATAAAGAGGGAAACACATCATCATGTAGCAATTTTGCATATCCAGTGACCCCCTTAGACTTTTATCTTTGGGGTCATCTGAAGGCAATTGTCTATGCTGTGAAGATACGAGATGTGCAGCACCTAAAACTACGGATACTTGAAGCCTGTGCTAGCATTTCTCCTGCGGTGTTGCTATCAGTGTGTGAAGAGTGGGAGAAGAGGGTTGCATTGACAATCCAACACAATGGGCAGCACATTGAGCACATTTTATAAGTGGTCAGAAACTTGTAAATAACGCATGAAAGAATAAAGTTACGTTAAAACCAAGCACACCATTGTTTTTCTTGTGAAATTCCCAATAAGTTTGATGTGTCACATGACCCTCTACCTATTGAAAAAACAAAAGTTGGATTCAAAATGGCCGACTTCAAAATGGCCGCCATGGTCACCACCCATCTTGAAAAGTTTCCCCCCTCACATATACTAATGTGCCACAAACAGGAAGTTAATATCATCAACCATTCCCATTTTATTAAGGTGTATCCATATAAATGGCCCACCCTGTATATTTTGGTTTGCTTTATGATTGGTTTTGTAAAGATGTCTACATTAACATCATGTTAGTATGTCCACAACAACATCATGACTGGGCTTTTAAGAATGTTTATAGCAGCATCATAACTTGTCTTGTTAGGATGTCCACAAGAAGCTTATTCCTTGCCTTGTAAGGATGTCCACAAGAACCTTATGGCTTGTCTTGTAAGGATGTCCACAACAACATCATGACCTGTCTGATCTTGTCAGTATGCCCAGAACTGCTGGTCTTTTCAGTTTATCCTAAAAAAAAAACATGGCGGGGTCTTCTTAGGCGTTTATATGCGCGTTTTTTGCAATAGTAAACGCGTGTTTGACGCGCATTTGTGTGATTGACTGCAGTGTCCTGTGGCCACAAATGCGCGTCAAAACGCCCCAAAGAAGCTCAAGAACTTGTTTGAGCGTAGGGCGTTTTTCAGCGCGTTCAAACGCGCTGTAAAACGCTCAAGTGAGAACCGGGGCCATAGGGAAGCATTGGTTTTAATGTGTTGAGCGTTTTACAGCGCGTTTGAACGCGATGTAAAACGCTCAAGTGTGAACCCAGCCTTAGGGTGTCCACAACATGATGACCCATCTTCTAAGGATGTCAGAGCAAAAAATAACAAGCCTCCAGGATCATGAACTTACCTTAGAGTTTTGTTTTCAGAGTTCATGTTAGATTTCTTCACAGACATCCGCATTGTTCTTCTAGGTATTTCAGTGGCTTGGAGCAGTAGTCAGGATTTCCAGATCCAATGTTTTCTTCTTGCCTCACATAAACCACCAGTTATTTCTACAAGAGTTTTGGTCTGGAACTGATGACAACTATGGCTTTATCAGTTGATTTTCTATTTAAAACCACATGTAGATTTTCATTTCAATAGAATATGTATGTTGACTTCCTCGTTCTTAAAGTTTTTGGAAAAATAGTCATTGCTACAACTTGTTTGTGAACTTCATGATTACATAGGATATATAATGGCATGCATTTAAGCCTGAAATTCTGTTCAGTTTGAAACACTTTCCTCGGTCATGTTTGTTCTTAAGTTTCTTAACCAGAGGTTCGATCATGCTGCATATTCTATAGCTAGTCAGATAACGTATACACATCTTATTCTGCCACAGATGTACGTTAGAAAAGTCTCTGACTGGTTGTGAATGGTAATCTCTGTACAAGCAATGGTAGACAGCTGAACTCACTAATATCCCTTAGGTCGTGGTACCAGTTGCATGTGAAAATCCAGTGAGGAGAATACAATGGAGATACTTTGGTAATTTATTGAATTCACCTTGAGCAAAGACACATGGAGGACATTAGAGGTCAAAACGAATTGCTCTCACCAGCTCTGAGTCTGCTGCAGGAAAGAAGCACACAGGAACAGAACAAACAGGATGTGATGTCACCGAAAGGGAGGAGTAGATAGAGCGCAAAGGCAATGGGATTTACATAATACATTCAGGAAACCTATAACAAGAATGTCACATAACATGGTAATGATATGATAACACAAATACAGCAATTTATTTTAAATAGAATAAATAAATGCTGGGACAGCACACATCTCTCAATCTCCCAAAAATCTTTTGACAGAATAAATATTTTTAGAAAGACGCATACTGTATAGAAATATTGAAGCAAAATGTATGAAAGTTTGCAGTTTTTCTATTTTTACAAGGAAATATGATCATATGTACCATATAGGCAGTATATGTATCTCTGGTGCCATGGAAAAGGTTATCGCCTTCTCAGGTGCGTTTAGCAGGGCTCATCTTGCAACAGTAACTTCTTAGAATAAAGAAATTACTAATTACCTCAAGAGTTCTGTCTCTTCCTTCTTATAAAGATTTGGAAAGGGGGATGGTGCACATGATGGAGGGAAGTTCCACTTTTTAATGTCTGCCATGGAACCATTCTCCTGGAAAGACAAAGTTAGTCAACTCCTAACAAAGTCAAATAAATAGATCCCCTTTATACACCTTGGGTAAGAAAAAGTCTCCATAATCCTGGTATAAATTGTGCCTGAAAAGTGTAGTACAGGAAGTAAAGTGGAGTAAACTGGCGTGACTTAGGCTGCTTTCACACTCACGTTTGGTGCTGATCCGTCATGGATCTGCACAGAAGGATCCGTTCAGATAATACAACCGCATGCATCCGTTCAGAACGGATCTGTTTGTATTATCTTTAACATAGCCAAGACGGATCCATCATGAACTCCATTGAAAGTCAAAGGAGGACGGATCCGTTTTCTGTTGTGTCATAGAAAACGGATCCGTCCCGATTGACTTACATTGTGTTTCAGAACGGATCTGTTTGGCTCAGTTTCGTCAGACGGACACCAAAACGCTGCAAGCAGTGTTTTGGTGTCCATCTCCAAAGCGGAATGGAGACGGAACGGAGGCAAACTGATGCATTCTGAGCGGATCCTTTTCCATTCAGAATGCATTAGGGCAAAACGGATCCGTTTTGGACCGCTTGTGAGGGCCATGAACGTATCTCACAAACGGAAAGCCAAAACGCTAGTGTGAAAGTAGCCTTAGAGGAATCATAAAATTTGGTCAGTTCATTAGTTGCATGCACTATTTTTTCCGGCATTCTTGCAAAGTATGCCGGAAAGAGGAAACTGTCCATCGGATTGTGTCAAATGTATCCTTCTTTGTGGACATTGATAAAATCCTCAGATTTACAGTTAATCATGGAATTTTGGGGGGCAATGTGTTCCATTTATTTGGAGATACAAATAGTTTAGACCTTTCAATAATGTCTTCTTTGGGTTTGTCAAGAATGAGCAATAATAAATCCCTTAGCTCTGCTCATTTTAAATGACAGATGCTGAATGCATACCCAGCTTCTATGTGTCTCTTCCATTCCAGTCCCTTACTGCACATCAACACTTCTCAGTGACGGAGAACAGGGCACAAATTATCTTGCAGGCTGCTTTGATTAGCAGGCCGGCCAACGGTTAGCATGCTAATTGCATAATATGGTCATCCACTCCAAAGTCAACATGACGAGGGTCCGAGATTGCTGAAAGCTATTTTAAAACTCTCATACATGGTGACAAATTCTCTTTACTTCCCTAAATATGATTATGGTTATACATTTATTGAAAGACAAGTTATGATTATGCTGAAAGCGTTTCAGAAGGACATTTTGTGACTTTGATTTAGAGGGCTTAAGTCAGATCTATGGTCATTATTCTAAAACATCATGTAGAATGGTCCCTCGTGATGCTATATGAATTCTTTATAGGTTTTTAAGAAAGTAGTGTGTTTCACAATGGTTCTAGCTATTCTTTTGTTGTCATAAATTGGGAACCATATTGGAAGGAGCCATAATGGAAGCCGTGACCCAGTGACAAAATTGAAGCTCCATAGCTGTTAAACATGGTTTCCATAATAAACTACTTCCTGGACTTTGGAGTTAGGAATCCAGGTTCTCCGGTGATAGGAAACCTATGTTTTCCTATAAAATATGTAAAAAAAAACTATAGAATGCTCATGCATAGACATCTAAGAGAGGGTGTATGCATACATAACATAAAACAATGCAAGAACAATGAGCATGAGCTTAGTACCAGACTGCTGGCACAAAGGTTGAGAAACCCTGCCCATGAGAGCTTACAATCTATAAGGGAAAGGGGAAAGACACAGCAGGTGAGAGTAAAAGCTGCTGATCTGGCTGTCTGGTGGCAGCATGCTTATTGCAGGTGGTATGCTTTCCTGAAGAGGTGGGTTTTCAGGTTGCTTTTAAAGGTTTCATTGTTGGAGGAGAGTCTGATGTGCCGGTGTAGACATTTCCAGAGTATGGGGGAAGCACAAGAGAAATCTAGTAGATGATTGTGAAAAAAACTGACAAGAGGGGAACAAAAAAAAGTGTTCTTGGAAATGGATTAACCTGGCAGTAGAGTTGAGAATAGATAGGAGGCCACAGAGGAGGATGTTGCAGTAGTCCCGGCAGGAAATGATGAGGGCATGCACTGGCATTTAGTTAATTCAGGAGTGAGGAAGGAGCGAATACAAAAAATATTCCTGAGTATTATCCCAATGTTATCCCAAGGCAGCGGACCTGGGAGACGGGAGAAAGCATAGTGCTGATTTATGTGTTGATATATCTATAAAAAAAATAATTGTTGTATATGATATCATGTTTTAAAAATATTTCTACCATTAATCTTAGGATCATGAAAGATCAGAACAAGAAATCTGTCAATCTGAAGCACAATCATCAAATGGAGAAGAAAAAGAACACAGATGACCCTCGCCGGAGGGATGATAATATACCGGACAACTCGCAACATCTACAGGTGCGTTCAGATATAGTCAAACTATCTGGTTGAGATCCTAAAGAAAATTCAAGTTCTACTGCTACATTGACAAAAAATAATATATGATTCTTGGAATGGGAAGAAACAAAAAGAGTAAGGATCATTTATTTTAATCAGTACGATCATCCTAACATATCTCCGTAGGCTTGAAGGGAACCTGCACGAACCACAGGCAGCATAAAACATAGTTTTGGAAACAAGCCGGGCATAGGAAGAAGAGTCTAGTGTATGAGAGACCTCAAAATATCTCTTATTAGTGGCAAAAAATCCAGAATATAGCACAGAGCTCCACCGCTCCTCAGTATACCATCAAATCCATACATGTATCAGTGTATTCATCTCAACTTTTATTATAAGGTTCTCTTGTGCAAAAAAAAAAAAAAGATGGTATAACCTGTCAACCAAGCCCAACAGATTGGGGAGAAGTGGACTCTTCTCCCCATGACTTTTGCCTCCAAAACTATGTTGTTCCTGAAACACCGCAGCATTTCAGAGTAAGACTTAGCTCCCTGTCATGAGGGACCCTGTTGAGATTTTATGCTTCCCATAGTTTGAACAGTGTGGACTTGATGACAGGTTCCTTTTAACCGTTTATATGCTTAAACATCTATCCCTATACGTAATATTTTACTATTAGTCCTTGGGCATATTGTAAGCTAGGTCTACAATGCTGTTTTAATTGACAGACATATGTCATTATATCATTCAGGCTTGACTGTTAGGGCACATAAATAAAGCATGCTGATTTGGGATTGTGGTTATCGCGCTAATTTGGATTTTTCATATCTGTGATCACTTTCATTGTTGCTAGATTTATTGTATTGGATTTAACCATCTGTTATTTATATGGAGATGTGGTACTTGATTTTACCTTCTAATATTCTGTAGAACAACATCCAGGTAGGATGGCCTTCTTCTGATTTCAAAAACTCAACACACATGCTAAAATGATACTCACGTGTGTAAAGCCTAACCTTCAAACTTACAAAATTCTAAAAGAGAAGCAAAAGAGAAAGAAAAGCTGTGAGTGTATGCAAAAGGGTAGAGTTGTATTTTGATTCCCAATGGCCAAAGGCGATCCCTGCTTATTCGTAGCCCTAGAGGAACACACTTCTTTCACAATGGCCCTCGCTTATATGGTAAAATTACCGTGGTCTGAGTGAATTACGGTACACCCAACAGAGCTCACTCTAACAACTGGCCCAGAGTTGAGTTACCATCTTGAAAAGGGTGCCACTAAGGACAGGACAGGAACCTACACCCTAACCTCACCATAAGTCCCTCAACAACAAAATAATACTGTACTCTACTACTCCAACACGTTTCACAAGATATACTGGCTCATCAGAGAGGTTGCCTTCAAAGCATCATACGTTTTGTTCTAATTTCTGCTCATACTCTTTTAACGTTATATTATCTTTGAAGGTAAGATTAATGTCACTAATAAGACTTTTGCAAATTGCACAATCCCATCTCAGATTATAGGTTGATCATTGTGGTTCATCTTTTTGTATCAATGCAATGTTAAGGGATTTTTACTCTGTTTCAGCTACGTTGTGTAAGCCATTTTGTGCCTTGCAGGCGCCATTTTTGGTGGCTTTTGACTTTCAGTCCCATACCCATCAAATCCGAATGATTTGGGTCTCTAGATCTGTCTGAGGCCTCACACTTCTATCCTGATAAAAGTATTCACCTCTACTTGACATATCACCAGGCAGGGCCATGTGTTGACTATACAGTATTTACCATTAGGTCTTGGCGCCAACTGAAAACACAGAGGAAGATTTACTAATCAAAATTCACAGCAAAAAAAAAACAACTGCATGTTTTGCACCACATTTCGTAAGTGTTTTAGACACTTTTTTGGGGGGCTATTCTGACAAGGGGTATGGTTTAGTTGAAAAGGTGGTGTGTCATGACTGAAAAGTGAGCCTGACAATGTGTGCCTAAATTGTGGTGCAAAATTCTGACACCAAGTAAGCCAACTAATAGTTGGTATATGTTACTGGCAGTGGGTTTGGACCCAATGTGCCAACTAGATTGGGTTCAAACGACAAGAATTTCCATTTTAGCATATTTTTTGATTGAGTCTTTTGTCCTTTATCTAGTCTTTACTGTGAATCTCCAACAGGATTTAGCCGGCCAATGCATCATATATTATTGTGCTCCAAAACTGTGAATTGTCTGCATGTTAATAGTTATCTTCTACATTGTTTTTGGAAGGTTCTGTAGGGGACTGATTATTTTTGATTGTAAGTGAAATAAATTGACGGGGTCAAACTGTTACCTTGAACCCCCATCCCAGATAACCCTTCCTTGATCTATACTTATCAAGTGCATGATTGCAAACTGTAAGCTGTAATTATTGCATATGCAGGACATATTATTTGGTAAGGATCAACATGGTAACATGGTTATAACGGAAAATAACGGAATCCATAATACGGAAGTCAAAACGGAAGCTTTTAAGAGGCATTCCATTTTGATTCTTCATAATACAAGTCAATGGGCAGAAGAATGGATCCGTCCTGGTTTCCATTATGCAGATGTCCAGTCCTGCATAACGGAAACCAGGACTGATCCGTTCTGCTGCCCATAGACTTGTATTATGACAGAATGCAAAATGGAAGCCTTTAAAAGGCATTCCATTTTGCTTTCCGTCATAATAGAAGTCTATGGGAATCATTACGGATCTGTCCCGTTTCCGTTCTGCATAACGGACAAAAAAGTCCTGTCGACAGGACTTTGTTTTCCGTCTTGCATAACGGGAACCAGACGAATCCGTTATGATTCCCATAGACTTCTATTATAGTGAATCAAAACAGAATGCCTTTTAAAGGCTTAGGTTTTGACTTACGTCTTATGGATTCCGTTATTTTCTGGATTCTGTTATTTTCCGTTATAACCATGTTATAACGGAAAGCCATAACGGAATCCAAAACATTGATGTGAACCCACCCTAACCTGCACAAAATATCTGGACTCCATAGCATACTTGTCTGGGAGAATAGGAAGCTTAAACACCCAGGCATACTTGGAGGCAGACTGCCGATCTTCTAATAAACTGTGACCCACCATTGGATATTTGCAGTACTGCTTTTTGATGAGAAAGAGAGAGAGTGCAACCTTGTTTCTGGACAGAGAGAGAGAAGACAGATGGAGGATTGACTTAGAGAAATATCAGCCAGGCCTGTCTACCACTTTAACAGCCTCTAGAACTATAAGAACTGTGAGACCCATAAGATCTGCCAGATAAGGGCCATGATCAAGAACCCCAGGGTTCGAAACACATAGGAAAAGCATGTGGTGGTGTGCTACATGGTGTTATTTTGTCTTTACAATAAAGCCTATGGATTTTATCAAGAAGTTGCGCTCTAGGTTTTCCATATACCTAGCAGTCTGGGTAAAGCAACATTGTTGAGCTGAACTTTTCTTTTGAGCTTGTGTAAGATCTACCTTGCACCCCTAAAACACACTGACAACAAGGGCATTCCGAACCATACCAAGACAGGGGATCCTCAAAACCAGGGTGTGCCCCAAGAGAACGAGGGTGCGCCCTCCCATCACTGCATAGCCCAGGGAACACCATAGTGAGGATTGATACCATAAATACTACTTGCACCCATCAGTGCCCCAACCACCACTCCTGTCCTCTGCCCTTCTCCCTTCCCGGGCCCATTGCAATAAACGACTGATATGGGAATATCTCCTTAATATTGGATTGTACAGTAAATAATTTTAGCATACCACAACCAAGGGCAAATTACATTCGAGATATCATGTCTGGGCAACTGTAATCAGCAGGAAGACTTTTCTTCTAATGGGACAGAAGAACCTAGTTTATCAAGTGCTACACATTTTTTCACATAGAACACAATCTATTTTCTTAAAGCGATGAAAATTGTAATTATAGCCAAGACTGACATATTGAGAGCCTGGACAGTTCATCTAGATAAGTATACCATTCCCCTCTTCTGCTGTGATAAATTCTCGGGTTGTTATCTCGCTACCTCCAGAGTAAGATTCCCAGCCCAGAGAAGTCATTTCATTGACATGATGTGTTCACGAGCCCCTCATTACTAGTCATCCTGTAATTGTTACCAGAGGAACTGACCGACAGACAGGTAGCAGTAGCCAAATATCATAATATTTGGATGTGATTGTATTACGGCTGTGGAGATACAGAGCGTTGTTATTCTAGATATACCTTTATTTTCATTTCTATTCATATGTGCCTTGGGTTTTCTTGCAAATGTCACACTGACAGCCAACGTGTAGACATCTTAGGATCAGAACATTTTAGTTAATTGTGTTAGATGTTGGAGGTTTTTGTACATTAAAATTTCTTGTATATGAGATCTAAGAGCTCTAGAATACAATTCCCCAAAAAATTATACTTTCTAATGTGATTAGCTTTAGGACCTTGTGTTATGACGAGGCCACAATGACGTTTTGTTCAAAAGACCAAACACTTAGACATAAGTAAGCTGTAGACCCAAAGCCACATTAGTCGCTAGGTATCTTCATATAGACAACAGGCAGGAGCCTAGCTATAGGGGGTGCAGAGGTAGCAGTCGCCACTGGGCCCAGGAGCCTGAGGGGCCCAAAGACCATTGTACCACATAAGAAGACACCGTTATTATAGAAAGTGCATGCTGGTCAAGTTGCACCTCTGGCTGGAGGGAAGTGGTTACGTCAAGAATTTGGCATGGGGGAGGGGGGGGGTCCTGTTTCAATTTTTGCCTTGGGTAGCACAAAGGCAATGTGCTTCCCTGCCCCTGGCCACAAAGCCATGAGGGAAGGGGGGGCCCAAGCTGAACTCTTGCACCAGGGCCCATGAGCCTTTAGCTACGCCCCTGACAACAGGTGATGTTTTTGGGTTTCAAAGGTCCATCACTTCCTATTCCCACTTTCATAGTAAATATTTGGGCCCATTCACACTAAATGTTTGAAAATGTAAATTTTTTAAGGCAAATCATGTTGCAATATGCTCCTTTTCATCATATTATTTACGATTGAAAAATGCAACCCAGGTGAACTACAATTGTTTTACGCTTGGCATATGCTCTGTGTGATTTTTTTCAGTTGTCAATGAAGGGGGCAGCACTGGCCCAAATGGCCTGGGTGCCCAGATCTTGCACCCCCAATTTCACATTTGGCGCTCAAACCTAGTGGGCAAGATATGGCTACTTAGTTTATGTAGTGGGCAGTGTAAGTTAAACATCTATCTGGCAGTGTTATTTATGTACCAAATGTTACGACTTGGGCACCTTATGATGGTGGCAATCAGGCTTTGTGTTATATGCTTTATTTACAGACTGTATGAATGGAAGTTATTTTGTGAGAAGGACGTCGATAGACGGTACTGCACATCCAACCTAAGGACGGCCATGTAAATGCTCATATTTGGTCCCTATAAAGCAGTTTACAGCCATTTGTCATGTCTTTTATCTAGACAGGCATTTAGCCCATCTCCATTAGAGTCGGAAAATCGTTTTAAAAGCTTGACTCTCATACACTCAACTGTTTGATCAGTTAATGGACTCGGTATAAGACACTATTTGACTTTTTTACGTCTTGAAAAATGGGGTTTTGACCTCTCTATGATTTATCTGTCAGTGTTTTCTATCCCTAACACTTTCATTAATAATAATTGTGATTCGGAGTTATGACCTCTTCATGTTTAACACACTAGGAGATCTTTCATACATTATGTGGAGACGTTATTTGTTTAATGGAAAAATGCAGAACATGTTTGATTAGTGAGTTAGCATTTGTTTGGGGAGCGCCAGAAATAGTTTTGTGACGTCCGACAGGTTTGAATGCTTAACTGTATGACCAGGGAATGCTTGTCATGTACAGTATTTGCATCTGCAGGTTTTGTATATCATCTGTGAAACGTGTCCAGTACCCCAGATGGGGTATGTGCAGTTGTTTATGTTTTGTATTAGGGCTTATGTACACGAACGTGTGCCGGCTGGGCCCATATTGCAGCCCGCAAACCGCGGCAGTTTGTGCACCGCATCACATATGCGGAGGCATTTACTTGAATGGGTCCGTAAAAAATAAAAATTGAACATGCACCAAACCACCTGGGAGCGACAGCCTGATGGACTACACCGTGACACAGCATCCCATCAGGGCCACTACCACTCCCATCCTCTGCACCAGTTTCTCAGGGGCACATTGCACGTGCAGATAAATGGTCAGGATCTATTTTTCCGTAATCTATCATATATGATCATTGTCCTTTTCTGCTTCCAGCTTATCTGCATTACTTAGTGTCAGTATATGGCCAAGTGAGGTGAATACTTGGGCTGACTATTAGAAAAACCTTTTTTTTTTTATCTGTATCAAAAAGAAATCACTCCGTCCAAGAATTTCTTGTTGGTCTCCCGAAATTTGAAATGAAACACGTCTGCTGATACTTTCCATCCTATTGCTGCTTCGTTTGGGGGATAGGGAAGGGGCTATTTGTTCAATCTTCTTCGCTATGCACTGTAATTCCTTAAAAAATGAAAAAATAAAATCAAATAACATAGAACAAGCACAAAACCTTGTACAGGGTCAAAGGAAGCCAATTTCATTGTCTCTTCAGTGCCTGGGATCTCCTTCCCAGGTTAATATAACTTAGAGTTGAAAATCTGCGGTACTTTTAAGTTTGAGTTATTGTTCAGGGTGTTATTATTATTTTTTTAAACTTTTTCTCATTCATATATAAAGGCAGCTTTTTCTACAGCACTGTACAGAGATTATTACCTTTCACATATAATTTCCCCATATCAGACACACCGGGGCTAATTAAATGGAAAGCCATCTGTAGTAAAAGTGTTGAAGAAAACCTGAAGAACATGCAAATTCTACGTAGATTTTGCCCTTTATTATATTCTAACCCAGGAACCCAGAGCTACAGGGCAACACTGCCAACCACTTGGCCACCCTGCCAGCCACTATAAATTGTATAAGGCTTCAGTCCACATAAAAGCTCCATGGTCCATATTAAAGCAGTTACTACTTACGTCTCAAATCTATTATATGCACGCTACAGGGAATCAGTGCCAATCAGAAGTGACGTGAGGTTCTACTGGTATCATAGTTCCCATGGCTGAATGGTGATGCCAGTAGCACGGCACATGACCACTGAGGCCACTATAACCATGTTATAACTGAAAATAATAAAGTAAAGTTTGGGTCCCCTTTGACTTCAATTGAGTTCGGGTCAACTTCAGGTCCCGAACCCTAACTTTGACCTGAAGTTCAGCCGAACCCAGCGAACCTGAACTTCCACGGGTTTGTTTATGCCTAGTTTTAAAGGCTTTTGTCCTTATACCCAGGCGGTATACTTATATTGCATTACTAGACTGCTAAGGACCTTCACCATAGAATAGGACTAGTGATGAGCGAAGGGAGCTTCAGATGTTACATCTGAAGTCACTTGGTTCAAAACTTCGGATTAATACTGTACGGAGATCCGTCTTCGTACAGTATTAAAATGTATGGGCTCCGATGAGCTGAGGTTAGTTATTCATGAAGTCGCGTGTGACTTCGTTGAATAATGTCGGTACTTGATTTTTAAAGTGAAAAACACTTTAAAACTTGAAACAGAACTCTGCTTCAGTTCCGACTGGTACGGGTCTCTGTACAGTATTAATCAGAAGTTTTGAACAAAGCGACTTCAGATGTAACATCCCAAACTTGCTTCGCTCATCATTAATTAGGACTTTCACCATTACATAGAATTATCTCAGGCATAGTTGACAACGTGTTGGCTCCTCTGATCTGTCTAAATGATCCATCTTCTCAATCGGCTGGAAAGATGGTCCAGTAGTAGACTTGCGAAATACCTGGACATGGCAAAGGCTAAAGAAACTTTTGCAGAGGTTTGTTGTTGTCCTGACTGCTAATCCGATAATCTGACCTCAGTATAGTGGCAGAAGACTTATTTACCCATCTAGTAGCTGGTTCCCTCACAATACAGACAGCAGTACGCAGTCCAGACCAGGGAGCAGTGAGTATAGCCAGTGCAGCGCTTCACTCACGGCTGCATACTGATGACCACTTCCATAATGGGGTTATTCACTTGGCCTCGGGTTCCTTTTACTTCCACACAGTAAGAGTAAGCCCGGTGTGAACAGAGCCTTGACGTCTTTTTCCTTGAGGGTTCAAACTCAAATTTACAAACTCAAATATCAAAAATTTTTAAAAGGCTGAAATCGGAAATCTGTAATTATTATTTTTTTCTTTTTGAGCTTGAAATTTGACCTCAGCCTCGTAAACTGGGATGTTCTGGTTTTTCAATAAAACCAACAAAAGTCAAAGAGCATGCAGCTTTCTAAAGTCACACATATTCTTCGGGTGACACTGCAATTTCATCTTGGAAGCTGGCCTTGTCCTGACTTAATGACAAGGAAATATAATGCAGCCTCAGACATGCTAAACTTCTCCTAGGTGAGAAGACTTGGCCGTGTAATACTGCCTGCATGTAATCCATCCTGTTTAGACTTACTGCCTAACTAAACCAAGATTGATACAGCTGACATGGACATCACACCAGCAATAACCTGGTTTTGATTGGAATGGGCGATTAAAGGATAAACTGTGTAGGACCTCGGAGTTGTATGGTTAAGTGATTGTTTTGCATTTGGAAGAAATGACTGGCAGATTTAGGACACAGTTTCTACATAACACCTCCTAATAGTTACTTCCATAGAAAAAAAAATATGTATTGTGTGGGAGAGAGAAACCACCCTGGATAGCGGTTGAAGGTAAACCACACACAGCGAAACCAGCTGCTATATGCATAATTTATTACATTAGTGACAAGATATTGGCGCCTTGTTTTGGCACAATGAAATATGGATTTCCAGCATTCACTACGTATTCTGTCGTAATAGAAAACGTGCAATCGTTCATGGTTCATCCACTTAGATCAAAGATTGTAAAAACGTATACTGTGTTTCATTTACTATGGCCGGCCACACAGAATTGTTTAGGAGAAAACTTTATACAATTTCTTCATTTTAGGAAACAGATGTGCATTTGCCATTCTCTGCCGAAGTGGCAGCTGTAGAGTTGAGGAAAAGAACATTGCTCAGTAGACTCGTTTCTTCAGCTTTAGATGGTTGGTGTGGCCTGTAGTTTTCATCATTATGTGATACATGGTCATTCGCTTTGAGGCTAGGCTTTTTATGGCGATCTTTGATCGCGCAGCAGACACGGTAAAGATGTTACCACCACCGTTATGCAATCCCTCTGGGTGAAAATGTCCCTTGATAGTCGCAAGAATTCTGCCACAATCACATTATTTTTAGGTCGTCGGAAGTTGCGTCAATAGTACTGCAACCAAGTCACTGTCTATGCAACCAAGTCACTGTCTATGCCTGGAGCTAAGCCGCTGATCCAGTCTGACCCACAACAGTCAAATCTTTAACTGCAGGAACATGGCAAAAATATAAAATAAAAAAATAATATATATATATATATATATATATATATCTTACTCTTGTGTATATATATACACTCAGCTAAAGAATTATTAGGAACACCTGTTCTATTTCTCATTAATGCAATTATCTTGTCAACCAATCACATGGCAGTTGCTTCAATGCATTTAGGGGTGTGCTCCTGGTCAAGACAATCTCCTGAACTCCAAACTGAATGTCAGAATGGGAAAGAAAGGTGATTTAAGCAATTTTGAGCGTGGCATGGTTGTTGGTGCCAGACGGGCCGGTCTGAGTATTTCACAATCTGCTCAGTTACTGGGATTTTCACACACAACCATTTCTAGGGTTTACAAAGAATGGTGTGAAAAGGGAAAAACATCCAGTATGCGGCAGTCCTGTGGGCAAAAATGCCTTGTGGATGCTAGAGGTCAGAGGAGAATGGGCCAACTGATTCAAGCTGATAGAAGAGCAACGTTGACTGAAATAACCACTCGTTACAACCGAGGTACGCAGCAAAGCATTTGTGAAGCCACAGCACGCACAACCTTGAGGCGGATGGGCTACAACAGCAGAAGACCCCACCGGGTACCACTCATCTCCTACAAATAGGAAAAAGAGGCTACAATTTGCACGAGCTCACCAAAATTGGACTGTTGAAGACTGGAAAAATGTTGGCTGGTCTGATGAGTCTCGATTTCTGTTGAGACATTCAAATGGTAGAGTCCGAATTTGGCGTAAACAGAATGAGAACATGTATCCATCCTCTGATGGCTACTTCCAGCAGGATAATGCACCATGTCACAAAGCTCGAATCATTTCAAATTGGTTTCTTGAAAATGGCAATGAGTTCACTGTACTAAAATGGCCCCCACAGTCACCAGATCTCAACCCAATAGAGCATCTTTGGGATGTGGTGGAACGGGAGCTTCGTGCCCTGGATGTGCATCCCTCAAATCTCCATCAACTGCAAGATGCTATCCTATCAATATGGGCCAACATTTCTAAAGAATGCTATCAGCACCTTGTTGAATCAATGCCACGTAGAATTAAGGCAGTTCTGAAGGCAAAAGGGGATCCAACACTGTATTAGTATGGTGTTCCTAATAATTCTTTAGGTGAGTGTATGTATGTATATATATATATATATATATATATATATATATATATATAAAAAAAGAAGGACGTATGTATGTATGTATGTTCCGCGATCACTCAAAAACGCAACCATCGATTTCAACGAAACTTGGTATACACATCCCTTGCTACCTGAAAAGAAATCTTGTGGGGGGGGTTCACATCTCTCAAGGACGTACCGTTCCTGAGATATTCCCAAATAATTACCTGCATTAGCCAATACAAGCCTGCAAGTCTTTCTCTTTCCCAACCGCCATACACACGGTCGCATGTCACTTATCAGCCAATAGAAGCTCGCAGGCCCTTAGTCTCCACATACACACAGTTTTACTCCAGGTTTCCATAACAACATGCATTGCCTGGATCATCTATGGCTCTATGTTGTGCCATTCCTTTATTATCCCTGCTAGAAGTTATAAATTGCTAATAGCTCGCAGTGATGGTCCAGATAGGTGTTACCAGTTGGGGGTATGTGCAGCAGGGCAAACCCCCCGCCCTCCCCGCAACTGTTAACACCCATCTGGACCTTCATTTAACCACTTTACGTCCGCCCATAGGATATAAACGTCCTATGGGTGGATCTCGATTTCTGAAAGCACGTTTTAAAACGTCCGTTCAGAAATAGCAGCTGCACGCTAATCGTGCAGAATTACGCTATACAGCCTCTCTGGGGGGTGTATTTCTTCTGTAACTGGGGCTACTATGTCAGCCCCAGTTACAGGAGAAATCAACAGTGAAAAAAAAAAAGAAAAAGTGAAGTAAATGTCCCCCAGAGGTCTTGTATGACCTTATGGGGGACAAAAAGTGTAAAATAAAAAATAAAAGGTTGAAAAAAAATAAAATAAAAAAAAGTTTCACATGTAAAAAAATAAAAGTCCCCAAGTAAGGAATGAAAAAAAAATGTTAAAAATAGAAAAAATAAAATAAAATAGACATATTTGGTATTGCCGCGTCCGTAAAAACCAGCTCTATAAAAATATCACATGACCTAACCCCTCGGGTGAACACCGTAAAAAAAAAAAAAAAAAAAACTGTGTCAAAACAAGCAATTTTTGTCACCTTACATCACAAAAGGTGCAACACCAAGTGATCAAAAACGCGTATGTCCCACAAAATGGTACCAAAAAAAACGTCACCTCATCCCGCAAAAAATGAGCCCCTACATAAGAAAATCTCTCAAAAAATAAAAAAACTATAGCTCTTAGAACATGGAGACACTAAAACAGAATTTTTTTGGTTTCAAAAATGCTATTATTGTGTTAAAGTGAAACAAATAAAAAAAAGTATACATATTAGGTATTGCCGCGTCCGTAAAAACCAGCTCTTTAAAAATATCACATGAGCTAACCCCTCAGATGAACACCGTAAAAAAAAAAAAAAAAAACTGTGTCAAAACAAGCAATTTTTGTCACCTTGCATCACAAAAGGTGCAACACCAAGTGATCAAAAACGCGTATGTCCCACAAAATAGTACCAATAAAACAGTCACCTCATCCCGCAAAAAATGAGCCCCTACATAAGAAAATCTTTCAAAAAAAAAAAAAACTAGAGCTCTCAGAACATGGACACATTAAAACATAATTTTTTTGTTTCAAAAATGCTATTATTGTGTAAACTTTAATAAATGAGAAAAAGTATACATATTAGGTATTGCACACGTCCGTAACAATCTGCTCTATAAAAATGTCACTTGACTGAAACCCTCAGGTGAACGCTGTAAAAATAAATAAATAGAAACTGTGCTAAAACAACCAATTTTTTGGTCACCTTGCCCAATAAAGTGTTATAATGAATGATCAAAAAATCATATGTACCCAAAAATAGTACTAATAAAACTGGCACCTTATCCCCTAGTTTCCAAAATGGGGTCACTTCTTGGGAGTTTCTACTGTAAGAGTGCATCAGAGGGCTTCAAATGGGACATGGCATCTAAAAGCCATGTGGAGTTCCTTTTCTTCTGCGCCCTGCCGTGAGCCCATGCAGCAGTTTATGACCACATGTGGGGTGTTTCTGTAAACCGCAGAATCTGGGTAATAAATATTGAGTTTTGTTTGGCTGTCAACCATCGATGTATTAAAGAAAAAAATTGATTAAAATGGAAAATCTGCCAAAAAAGTGAAATTTAAAAATTTGATCTCCATTTTCCTTTAATTCTTGTGGAACGCCTAAAGGGTTAACAAAGTTTGTAAAATCGGTTTTGAATACCTTGAGGGGTGTAGTTTCTACAATGGGGTCATTTATGGGGGTATCCACTATGTAGGCCCCACAAAGTGACTTCAGACCTGAACTGGTCCTTAAAAAGCTTCTAAACTTCTAAGCCTTCTAACGTCCTAAAAAAATAAAATGACATTTCCAAAATGATGCCAACATAAAGTAGACATATGGGGAATGTTAAGTAATAAATATTTTATGAGGTATCACTTTCTGTTTTAAAAGCAGAGAAATTGAAATTTAGAAAATTGCGAATTTTTCTAATTTTTGGGTAAATTTGGGATTTTTTCATAAATAAAGGTGAAATATTTTGACTCAAATTTATGTCTATCATGAAGTACAATGTGTCACGAGAAAACAATCTCTGAATGACTTGGATAAATAAAGGCGTTCCAAAGTTATTACCACATAAAGTGACATACAGTGGGGGAAATAATTATTTGACCCCTCACTGATTTTGTAAGTTTGTCCAATGACAAAGAAATGAAAAGTCTCAGAACAGTATCATTTCAATGGTAGGTTTATTGTAACAGTGGCAGATAGCACATCAAAAGGAAAATCGAAAAAATAACTTTAAATAAAAGATAGCAACTGATTTGCATTTCATTGAGTGAAATAAGTATTTGAACCCTCTAACAAAAAAAGACTTAATACTTGGTGGAAAAACCCTTGTTTGCAAGCACAGAGGTCAAACGTTTCTTGTAATTGATGACCAAGTTTGCGCACATTTTAGGAGGAATGTTGGTCCACTCCTCTTTGCAGATCATCTCTAAATCCCTAAGGTTTCGAGGCTGTCTCTGTGCAACTCTGTGCTTGAGCTCCCTCCATAGGTTTTTGATTGGATTAAGGTCCGGAGACTGACTAGGCCACTCCATGACCTTAATGTGCTTCTTCTTGAGCCACTCCTTTGTTGCCTTTGCTGTATGTTTTGGGTCATTGTCGTGCTGGAACACCCATCCACGACCCATTTTCAGTTTCCTGGCAGAGGGAAGGAGGTTGTCGCTCAGGATTTCACGATACATGGCTCCGTCCATTTTCCCGTTTATGCGAATAAGTTGTCCTGTGCCCTTAGCAGAAAAACACCCCCAAAGCAAAATGTTTCCACCCCCATGCTTGACGGTGGGGACGGTGTTTTGGGGGTCATAGGCAGCATTTTTCTTCCTCCAAACACAGCGAGTTGAGTTAATGCCAAAGAGCTCTATTTTGGTCTCATCAGACCACAGCACCTTCTCCCAGTCACTCTCTGAATCATTCAGGTGTTCATTGGCAAACTTCAGACGGGCCTGCACATGTGCCTTCCTGAGCAGGGGGACCTTGCGAGCCCTGCAGGATTTTAATCCATTGCGGTGTAATGTGTTTCCAATGGTTTTCTTGGTGACTGTGGTCCCTGCTAATTTGAGGTCATTAACTAACTCCTCCCGTGTAGTTCTAGGATGCTTTTTCACCTTTCTCAGAACCATTGACACCCCACGAGGTGAGATCTTGCGTGGAGCCCCAGAGCGAGGTCGATTGATGGTCATTTTGTGCTCCTTCCATTTTCGAACAATCGCACCAACAGTTGTCACCTTCTCTCCCAGCTTCTTGCTAATGGTTTTGTAGCCCATTCCAGCCTTGTGCAGGTCTACAATTTTGTCTCTGACATCCTTGGACAGCTCTTTGGTCTTTCCCATGTTGGAGAGTTTGGAGTCTGCTTGATTGATTGATTCTGTGGACAGGTGTCTTTTATACAGGTGACTAGTTAAGACAGGTGTCCTTAATGAGGGTGACTAATTGAGTAGAAGTGTCTAACCACTCTGTGGGAGCCAGAACTCTTAATGGTTGGTAGGGGTTCAAATACTTATTTCACTCAATGAAATGCAAATCAGTTGCTATCTTTTATTTAAAGTTATTTTTTCGATTTTCCTTTTGATGTGCTATCTGCCACTGTTACAATA
Organism: Bufo bufo; assembly: GCF_905171765.1. Lineage (NCBI taxonomy): Eukaryota > Metazoa > Chordata > Amphibia > Anura > Bufonidae > Bufo > Bufo bufo. The sequence goes on along the minus strand of NC_053397.1, from coordinate 41,684,952 downwards.
AACCTACCATTGAAATGATACTGTTCTGAGACTTTTCATTTCTTTGTCATTGGACAAACTTACAAAATCAGTGAGGGGTCAAATAATTTTTTTCCCCACTGTATGTCAGTTTTGCAAAATTTGGCCTGGTCAGGAAGGGGGCAAATGGCCCAGATGCTAGGTGGTTAAAAGTGGTAGTAATTCATTCATAAACTGCTAGCAGGAATAATAAAGGAATGGCACAACATAGAGTTGTAAGAATCAATGTTACAGAATTATTACATGGGGAATGCTAGTATTTACAAAAAGAAGAGGTGACAGGTCCTCTTTAAAAAAAAAAGACCTCTAATACAGTTGGGATGATTGACCTCGTATACTGTGTGTGGAGGAACTACTCAGCCTGCTCATATGTTTTGCATTATATAACTATAGGCTAAATCTAGGAGCAGTGTAATGTATTGATATCATCTGCTTGATGTTGTGATTGGAAGTAAGTAACATTATATCTGCTCTCCAGATTCCATTCTGTATTATTGCATTCAGACACACACAGGATAAGCAGCCTTAATACAGTTGCCAAGGTCTGCAAATACCAAGACTTATGTGCCTTCTATTTCATAAATCCCTGCTTGTAAACTATACATATATCTCTCTGGCGGTTAGGAAGAAGAAAATGCGAGGACTTGGTTAGTTCATGCCATGGCACATTAAGCTTAGTTGTAATTTGAGGGAAAACAGCCTGTTCTTACTGGTTTTTTAAATTAAAAAGAATCTAAAAAATTATATTATTTATATATTACTACAAGAAGTTTAGACTAGCACATTCATATTCATAGTCACAGGTGCATATCCAAAAAAGAAAACAAAGCCATAAAGCCACCTTGACGCCTGGTAGATGGGCCAGACTTTAATTTAGAATGATCCCCATTTCTCAGCTCTATTGTTTGTATGTGTGCAGCCATTTTTTTTTATTATTTATTTTTTAGCTATAAGATACCTAATGGTAAATATAGAATGATAAGGTCTTAAGAACAGCATTCCACGGCTGCATGATATAAAATCTGATCCACTCACACAATAATAAATAGAGCCCAATGCAGTTTATGGTCATACAATAGTGAGAAGGGGATTTTGGAGTTATGTACAGTATTTTTTGAACTATAAGATGCACTGGACCATAAGACTCATCTAGGATATAGAGGAGGAAAATAAGAAAATAAAATATTTTTCAGCACACATCAGATCAAACCCCAAAGCTCCATCATACCTCGGATCAGACCCCCATTCCTCCTCAAATTAGACCCCTGTCAGACTTCTGATCAAACCCCCAAGCTCCCTCAGATCACACCCCCATCAGTCCTCTGTATCAGACCCCCATTCCTCCTCAGATCAGACTCACAAGCTCCATCAGACCTCAGATCAGACCCCAAACTCCATCAGACCTCGGGTCAGATTCCTATTTACCTTCAGACCGAAGATCAGACCTCCTCAGATCTGGCCCCCATCAAACCTGCAAGCTCCATCAGATCTCTATATCAGACCCCCATCAGATCTCTGTATCAGACCCCCATCTGATCTCTGTATCAGACCCCCTTTCCTCCTCAGATCTCAAATCAGAGCCCCACGCTCCATCAGACAAAAATAAAAAATAAATTAACTTATCTCTCTTTCTCTGGACAGCATGCTCTTCCTGCATTCTCCGCTCACTGGTCTTCTTCCAGGCCCTCTGCCTGCACTGTGACCTGACATTGCACAGTGTCAGGTCATAGTGTGCACCTACTTGCACTGTCATGTCTGGTGCTGTATACAGTCCAGACCAGGGAGCGGTGAGTACAGCCAGTGTAGCGCTTAACTCACTGCTGCATACTGATGACCTCTTCAATAATGGGGTTATTCAGATGCCTGTGGATCCTTTTATTTCTATGGGGGCGCAAAAAATGTGGATAGCACATGGATGTCATGTGTGTGCTGTCCAGATCTGTGCAGCTGCCCGGCAAAACAAAATAGAACATGCCTGTTTTTGGACAAAAATAGGCATTTCTACAGTAGGAAAGGCCGTGCGGAACGGGAAAGTGTGGGATGCACACTGCTGGTATCTGTGTTTTGTGGATCTGTGGTTGTGTACATGAAGCCTAATGGTAATTCTGATTGGAAGCTCCATTCTCCATTTTAGATGTATTTCTCCCAGTGGCTGTAAAAGTGCTTTATGAACAAGCCCGTTTCATTATATGTCAGGTTGGTGTATTTTTATGCAGGGGCGGATTATTTTATCCTTCTTTATCTCAGTCTGGTCATTAATGTACTGAATGCAGCATTTTGTGATGTGATGCAAACTACACATGCTCTTCTTTAAACCACATTGTACATTTTATTATTATTTTTTAATTCTTGATAAGTTGGTGAAGAACCTTCTCTGATGCTATATAATAGGGTCACGATTGTACTCAGTACAGTAAAAAAAACTTTCTTTTTTTAGATTCCTGGCAGATTATAGAGGGTCCCAGAATGATATGCTTGTATAAATTACACAATCTGAAATTCCCTGAGAGACAAGGAAATAAAATTGATAATCAGTATTGTAGTCAAGGCCTAAAGCACCTGTCACAGCCAGACAGTTGAGAAGCTCTGACAGGTGCCTTTCAGATCCTCCTCCTTGAATTTCTTTGTTTTGGTTTAGTTTCTCATCTCGTTAGTCTATCTCAACTGTCATGCTGTTGGACTGATTGCTGCCCTTTAAGTTCCTCCCCAGAATGCAGTAGTGTGCGGCTTATACAACTTCCTGGAGTGTGTGTGCATGCTGTTCCTTGTTCCCAGTCCACAGTCCCCAGTCGTCTGCAAGATAAGTTCTGTTTATGTATTTATGATTTTCTGTTTTCTGGATCCAGGTGACCCTGACTCCCTCCGTGTCTGTGTAGGGAGCCGGTGGTCGTGTCCCCTCACTATTGTAGGGTCTTCAGGTGTAAGATAGTCGAGGTACATGGATATGCGCCCATCCACCTTTGGGGTGGTCGCATAGGCTGAGCAATAAGGGAGAGCGGCAGGTCTCTTGCAGGGGTCTCCCCTTTTGTTCCTTAGTTGTGGATCCAGTGAGTCATTGTTTATATTATTGTCTTGTTTCCTGTACACCATCCGTGACAGCACCCTTTCCAGAGGTGGGGAGATTTCCTTCTTAGATTTAGAGCAGGGAATTATTTGCTGTAAAAAAAAAAGGTGTTGGAAAATGATTCAAAAATCAACATTTCTGGATTGAAATTGGATTAACCCCTTAAGGACTCAGCCCTATTTCACCTTAAGGACCAGACCATTTTTTGCAAATCTGACCAGTGTCACTTTAAGTGCTGATAACGTTAAAACGCTTTGACTTATCCAGGCCATTCTGAGATTGTTTTTTCGTCACATATTGTACTTCATGACACTGGTAAAATGAAGTTAAAAAAATTCATTTTTATTTATTAAAAAAATACAAAATTTACCAAAAATTTGTAAAAAATTGCAAATTTCCAAGTTTCAATTTCTCTACTTCTATATCAAATAGTAATACCTCCAAAAATAGTTATTACTTTACATTCCCCATATGTCTACTTCATTTTTGGATCATTTTGGGAATGATATTTTATTTTTTGGGGATGTTACAAGGCTTAGAAGTTTAGAAGCAAATCTTGAAATTTTTCAGAAATTTTCAAAAACCCAATTTTTAGGGACCAGTTCAGGTCTGAAGTCACTTTGCGAGGTTTACATAATAGAAACCACCCAAAAATGACCCCATTCTATAAACTACACCCCTCAAGGTATTCAAAACAGATTTTACAAACTTTGTTAACCCTTTAGGTGTTCCACAAGAATTAATGGAAAATAGAGATACAATTTCAAAATTTCACTTTTTTGGCAGATTTTCCATTTTAATAATTTTTTTCCGGTTACAAAGCAAGGGTTAACAGCCAAACCAAACTCAATATTTATGGCCGTGATTCTGTAGTTTACAGAAACACCCCATATGTGGTCGTAAACAGCTGTACGGGCACACAGCAGGGCGCAGAAGGAAAGGAATGCCATACGGTTTTTGGAAGGCAGATTTTGCTGGACTGTTTTTTTTGACACCATGTCCCATTTGAAGCCCCCCTGATGCAACCCTAGAGTAGAAACTCCAAAAAAGTGTCCCCATTTTAGAAACTACGGGATAGGATGGCAGTATTGTTGGTACTAGTTTAGGGTACATATGATTTTTGGTTACTCTATATTACACTTTTTGAGAGGCAAGATAACAAGAAATAGCTGTTTTGGCACCATTTTTAATTTTTGTTATTTACAACATTCATCTGACAGGTTAGATCATGTGATATTTTCATAGACCAGATTGTCACGGATGCGGCGATACCTAATATGTATACTTTTTTTATTTATTTATGTAAGTTTTACACAACGATTTCATTTTTTTTCTTTTTAGTTTTTCCCCCCCCCCCACATAATATGTAAATACAAAAGCAAAAAAAAGGGAAGGAGGAATATAATACACATCAAAATTCATCCTCAAGTATATAATCTTCACAGTATACAAGCTAGTAAGGTTCTGGCATATTACCTTAACTTGCCGGTCAAAACAAACCTTTAAAAGAAACCCAGAGTAAGTACTTATATACCTCTCTCCATGGACAAACCCTAACCAGTAAACCCCCCCCCCCCCACTCCCACCCACCCAGGCCGGGCCACGGCTGTCGCAAGTGCGGCGGGCGACTCCCGTCGTAGTTCCAATCTGTTAGTTTATGTACTGTGAGCCATACCAATCTGCAAATATATTTTAACCTGGGGTCCCTAGATGTTTTGGGTTATCAGCACCACTCCAGCCACTTCTGCTCGCCCATATCCATTATTTCTCCCCTTTAACTTTAATATCCTCAAATTCTTTTACTCTGTGCATTAATCTTTCCCACTCTGGTAGAGTGGGGGCCCTATCCATCACCCAATTCCTAAGAATTAATACCTTGGCCACCAAGAGTCCCTTCAACCAGCGTCTCTGTACACTTTTCAGTGTTTTAATTTTAAGCTCCGGGGGAATTATCCCAAGTATGGCGAATTCAGTTGTTACAGTGGGACTATTTTCCCTTACTAACTCCATACCCTGAAGTATATTTTGCCAAAAAGTTTTTGAAGCAAAAAAATCATGTTTTAGTGTTTCCATAGTCTGAGAGCCAAATTTTTTCAGTTTTTGGGCGATTACCTTGGGTAAGGTATGATTTTTGCGGGATGAGATGATGGTTTTATTGGCACTTTTTTGGGGTGCGTGTGACTTTTTGATCGCTTGCTATTATACTTTTTGTGATGTAAGGTGACAAAAAATGGTTTATTTAGCACAGTTTTTATTTAAAATTATTTACGGTGTTCATTTGAGGGGCTAGGTCATGTGATATTTTTATAGAGCCAGACGATACGGACGCGGCGATACCCAATATGTATACTTTTTTTTTATTTATGTAAGTTTTACACAATAATATTTTTTGGGAAAAATGATCATGTTTTAGTGTCTCCATATTCTGAGAGCCATAGTTTTTTCAGTTTTTGGGCGATTATCTTAGGTAGGTTCTCATTTTTTGCGGGATGAGATGCCGGTTTGATTGGCACTATTTTAGGGTGCATATGACTTTTTGATCACTTGCTATTACACTTTTTGTGATGTAAGGTGACAAAAAATTGTTTATTTAGCACAGTTTTAATTTTTTATTTTTTACAGTGTTCATCTGAGGGGTTAGGTCATGTGATATGTTTATAGAGCCGGTCGATACGGACGCGGCGATACCTAATATATATACTTCACCCCCCCCCCCTATTTTTTACCTTTTTTTTTTTAACTTTATTTGGGGAAAATGACGTTTTTGTTTATTTTTACTTTAAACTTTTATTTTTTGGGGGGAAAACTTAATTTTTTCAACTTTTATTTTCACTTTATTTTTTGTCCTACTTTGGGACTTGAACTATTGGGGGTATATTCCTTTACAACTATTACTCATACAGCTTCCGGGGCCTGTGAGATCCAGGGGGCTGGATCTCACAGGCTCTTCACCGGAAGGCAGCGCAGATGCCTCAGGAAGGCATCGCGCTGCCTTCCATGCCATCGGGTCCCTCCCACAGCCCCATGGGGACCCAATGGCACCACCGCCGCACCAGGGAAAAAAGCCACAAACCGCAGGTCTGAATTGCGGCGATCGCCGACAAGGGGGGGGTCACGGGACCGTCCCGCGCATTTAGCCGAGGTGCTTGCTCAATGATTTGAGCAGGCACCTTGTTCCGATCACTGCCTGCCGGGCGGCGCTGATCGGAACAACACATGACATACCGGTACGTCATGTGTCCTTAAGGACTCGGGAACCCTGCCGTACCGGTATGTCATGTGTCCGTAAGGGGTTAAAGAACTGCAGGATTTTTGCCCTTGCGTCATATAGTGCAGGGGTTGTCCCTTAAAAAATATTCTGCAGTTTACAAACTACCACGTGGATCTGAATAATTTTGTAGTTGCATATAATTAGAAATTTTGTATATTTAGTAAAATGTATCTGTATAGTGCCACCTGCTGTTTTTTTCTTTTTCCTATATCTCTGTCCTGTCCACCTCACTGATGTGGACGCACATGCTCAGTTTCATCATTCAACTGCCTCCTGAGCAGTAGCAGAGAGGACCCCCCCCCCCCCCCCCCCCGAGCTGCCTGCTTGATATAAATTTAGCAGAGCAACTTGAGAAAATAATGGGGAGATCTCTGGAACCAGTTTTTTTAAGCATAAGTTTTTTATTTGTTAAGTCTCTGGATCCATTTAAGGTACAGGGCTGGTTCTTGCTTTGTTAGAACAAGATATTCACATGTACTTTATGATGTCTGCTTTTAACTTTTTTTTAAACCCATTAAGAAAATACGATAGAGGCAGTTGTGAATGCCTTGTGTATGCCTGTTGTATTCCATGTGCCATTGGTGGGATGGCAGCCATCTTGATTCCTTTTCCCCTCAGATATGGTTTTCCTTATGAATTTTCCGCTAAGTCTGGCTTTGCATAGAGAGAGGAGGCAGAGTGTCAACACACTGCACTGCTCTGTGTAAGGGCAGCCATAACAGATAAGTGACACAGAACTGCTGCCCCCTCACACTGCAGGGTCTCCATGTTCTCCTATGTGATACAGCTTGAGCATGTCTGCCCTTTCATCCCTTTCTCTGACATACAGGAGGCAGGGAGACCAGTGTGAAGCTCCATCCCATAGAACTACACTGGAGAGTCAGCACACACAGATAGTACAGGCAGTGTGAGTCAGGAGGTTTATATAACTGCAGCCGATCACTGTGTATACTTAGCTACTATATATCTGCACTCCTGGCCCTTCAGATAGGGGAGACATTATATCTTCAACAGAATACACAGATATACAGAGGAACATGGAGGATAGGGAGGGGGTTGAGAGCTGCCAGGAGGGATTTGATTTGTGATGTCATCCTGTAGTTGATATATATAGACTGTTGGGAGACTGACCTGCTGCCCACACATTAGAGCAAGTTCAGCAAGTCTTCAGGTCATGTGACCAGGTTCCCATGATGAAAAGCTTCAAAATCTATGGATGCAACAGAGTGTGTAACATCAAATTACATGCTACAATACTGGAGTACTTCTTTTAGGGGTTTAATATAAATCTATCTGTCAATCTATCATTTATCTATCTAAAATATATATTTATCTGTATATCTATCTATCTAATATCTATCTATCTATTAGTAACATAGTATATAAGGCCGAAAAAAGACATCTGTCCATCCAGTTCGACCTGTTACCCTGCAAGTTGATCCAGAGGAAGGCAAAAAAAAACTGTGAGGTAGAAGCCAATTTTCCTCACTTAAAAAAAATTCCTTCCCGACTCCAATCAGGCAATCAGAATAACTCCCTGGATCAACGACCCCTCTCTAGTAGCTATAGCCTGTAATATTATTACACTCCAGAAATACATCCAGGCCCCTCTTGAATTCCTTTATTGTACTCACCATCTCCACCTCCTCAGGCAGAGAGTTCCATAGTCTCACTGCTCTTACCATAAAGAATCCTCTTCTATGTTTGTGTACAAACCTTCTTTCCTCCAGACGCAGAGGATGTCCCCTCGTCACAGTCCTGGGGATAAATAGATGATGGGATAGATCTCTGTACTGACCCCTGATATATTTATACATAGTTATTAGATCTCCCCTCAGTCATCTTTTTTCTAAAGTGAATAACCCTAATTTTGATGATCTTTCAGGGTACTGTAGTCCCCCCATTCCAGTTATTACTTTAGTTGCCCTCCTCTGAACTCCTCCAGCACTGCTATGTCTGCCTTGTTCACAGGAGCCAAGAACTGTACACAGTACTCCATGTGTGGTCTGACTAGTGATTTGTAAAGTGGTAGGACTATGTTCTCATCACGGGCATCTATGCCCCTTTTGATGCAACCCATTATCTTATTGGCCTTGGCAGCAGCTGCCTGACACTTGTTTCTACAACTTAGTTTGCTGTTCACTAAAATTCCTAGATCCTTTTCCATGTCAGTGTTACCCAGTGTTTTACCATTTAGTATGTACGGGTGACTTGCATTATTCCTTCCCATGTGCATAACCTTACATTTGTCAGTGTTAAACCTCATCTGTCACTTATCTGCCCAAGCCTCCAACCTATCCAGATCCCTCTGTAGCAGTATACTGTCCTCTTCTGTGTTAATTACTTTACACAGTTTAGTGTCATCTGCAAAAATTTATATTTTACTGTGCAAGCCTTCTAAGAGATCATTAATAAATATATTGAAGAGAACAGGGCCCAATACTGACCCCTGAGGTACCCCACTAGTGACAGTGACCCAATCTGAGTGTGTACCATTAATAACCACCCTCTGTTTTCTATCACTCAGCCAGTTACTTACCCAAATACAGACATTTTCTCCCAGTCCGAGCATTCTCATTTTATATACTATCCTTTCATGCGGTACAGTTTCAAATGCTTTGGAGAAGTCCAGATATACGACATCCATTGATTCGCCGCTGTCAAGTCTAGAACTTACCTCCTCATTAGGGATGAGCGAACCCGAACTGTATAGTTCGGGTTCGTACCGAATTTTGGGGTGTCCGTGACACGGACCCGAACCCGAACATTTTCGTAAAAGTCTGGGTTCGGGTTCGGTGTTCGGCGCTTTCTTGGCGCTTTTTGAAAGGCTGCAAAGCAGCCAATCAACAAGCGTTATACTACTTGCCCCAAGAGGCCATCACAGCCTTGCCTACTATTGGCATGGCTGTGATTGGCCAGTGCAGCATGTGACCCAGCCTCTATATAAGCTTGGGTCACGTAGCGCTGCACGTCACTCTGCTGATTGAAGCATAGGGAGAGGTTGCTGCTGCGACGTTAGGGCGAGATTAGGCAGATTAACTCCTCCAAAAGACTTCATTCTGTGATCGATCTGCAGCTGTGGATCATTGAAGTGCTAATATCGACTTGCTCACTTTTTTGAGGCTGCCCAGAGCGTTTTTAGATCTGGGGTGATCGGCGGCCATTTTGTGGCTTGTGGTGCGCCAGCACAAGCTATCACCAAGTGTATTTAACCATCAATAGTGTGGTTATTTTGTGCTATATCCTACATCAGCTGCAGGCTGAGCCTGTGTCACCGAAGTGCATTTAACCATCAACAGTCTGGTTATTTTTTGGCCATATACTACATCTGGTGCAGGCTGAGCCTGTGTCACCCAAGTGCATTTAACCATCAATAGTGTGGTTATTTTTTGGCCATATACTACATCAGGGGCAAGTTGAGCCTGTCACCCAGCGCCTAAAAAATAGACCTGACATTTCTATTCAACCAAATTTGTACTGTTTTAGCTGGTCAAGTTATTTGTAGTGACCGTAAAAGCACATTTTTTGTTCTGGGTTGAAAAACTATTCCCAAATTTGCCATTCTCAAAATAACTAGTTTCTGCTATATGAGGCCTACTTGAAATCTATCCCAAAAAGGATATCTTACATTGAAGGTGCTGATAGTGTCATTCAGAAAAACCTAAGACACACGATACCGTGCAGATAGAAGTCTGATTCTGTGATTAAACCTATACCTGTCACACAGCGCAAAAAAAAAAGCAGGCCTCACATTTCTATTCTACCAAATCTGTACTGTTTTAGCTGGTCAAGTTATTTGTAGTGACCGTAAAAGCAGACTTTTTGTTCTGGGTTGAAAAACTATTCCCAAATTTGCCATTCTCAAAATAACTAGTTTCTGCTATATGAGGCCTACTTGAAATCTATCCCAAAAAGGATATCTTACATATTAGGTGCTGATAGTGTCATTCAGAAAAACCTAAGACACACGCTACCGTGCAGATAGAAGTCTAATTCTGTGATTAAACCTATACCTGTCACACAGCGCAAAAAAAAAACAGGCCTCACATTTCTATTCTACCAAATCTGTACTGTTTTAGCTGGTCAAGTTATTTGTAGTGACCGTAAAAGCACACTTTTTGTTCTGGGTTGAAAAACTATTCCCAAATTTGCCATTCTCTAAATTGTGGTGAACGGGAACAATGAGGAAAACATCTAATAAGGGACGCGTACGTGGACGTGGACATGGTCGTGGTGGTGTTAGTGGACCCTCTGGTGCTGGGAGAGGATGTGGCCGTTCTGCCACAGCCACACGTCCTAGTGAACCAACTACCTCAGGTCCCAGTAGCCAGCAGAATTTACAGCGATATTTGGTGGGGCCCAATGCCGTTCTAAGGATGGTAAGGCCTGAGCAGGTACAGGCATTAGTCAATTGGGTGGCCGACAGTGGATCCAGCACGTTCACATTATCTCCCACCCAGTCTTCTGCAGAAAGCGCACAGATGGCGCATGAAAACCAAGCCCATCGGTCTGTCACATCACCCCCATGCATATCACCTGCTACCTCTTCTGCTGCTGCCGCCTCGGCCTCTTCTGCTGCTGCCGCCGCCTCGGCCTCTTCTGCTGCTGCTGCTGCCGCCGCCTCGGCCTCTTCCTCCGCCTCTGGAGGAACGTTGGCACCTGCCGCCCAGCAAACATGGGATGTACCACCAACACCACCACCTGCGTCACCAAGCATCTCAACCATGTCACACGGCAGCGTTCAGCTCTCCATCTCACAAACATTTGAGAGAAAGCGTAAATTCCCACCTAGCCACCCTCGATCCCTGGCCCTCAATGCCAGCATTTCTAAACTACTGGCCTATGAAATGCTGTCATTTAGGCTGGTGGACACACACAGCTTCAAACAGCTCATGTCGCTTGCTGTCCCACAGTATGTTGTTCCCAGCCGGCACTACTTCTCCAAGAGAGCCGTGCCTTCCCTGCACAACCAAGTGTCCGATAAAATCAAGTGTGCACTGCGCAACGCCATCTGTGGCAAGGTCCACCTAACCACAGATACGTGGACCAGTAAGCACGGCCAGGGACGCTATATCTCCCAAACTGCACACTGGGTAAATGTAGTGGCGGCTGGGCCCCAGGCGGAGAGCTGTTTGGCGCACGTCCTTCTGCCGCCAAGGATCGCAGGTCAACATTCTTTGCCTTCTGTCTCCTCCTCCTCCTACTCAGCTTCCTCCTCCTCTTCTTCCACCTGCTCATCCAGTCAGCCACACACCTTCACCACCAACTTCAGCACAGCCCGGGGTAAACGTCAGCAGGCCGTTCTGAAACTCATATGTTTAGGGGACAGGCCCCACACCACACAGGAGTTGTGGGGGGGTATAGAACAACAGACCGACGAGTTGTTGCTGCCGGTGAGCCTCAAGCCCGGCCTGGTGGTGTGCGATAATGGGCGAAATCTCGTTGCAGCTCTGGGACTAGCCGGTTTGACGCACATCCCTTGCCTGGCGCATGTGCTGAATTTGGTGGTGCAGAAGTTCATTCGCAACTACCCCGACATGTCAGAGCTGCTGCATAAAGTGCGGGCCGTCTGTTCGCGCTTCCGGCGTTCACACCCTGCCGCTGCTCGGCTGTCTGCGCTACAGCGTAACTTCGGCCTTCCCGCTCACCACCTCATATGCGACGTACCCACCAGGTGGAACTCCACCTTGCATATGCTGGACAGACTGTGCGAGCAGCAGCAGGCCATAGTGGAGTTTCAGCTGCAGCACGCACGGGTCAGTCGCACTGCGGATCAGCCCCACTTCACCACCAATGACTGGGCCTCCATGCGAGACCTGTGTGCCCTGTCGCGCTGTTTCGAGTACTCCACCAACATGGCCAGTGGCGATGACGGCGTTATCAGCATTACAATACCACTTCTATGTCTCCTTGAGAAAACACTTAGGGCGATGATGGAAGAGGAGGTGGCCCAGGAGGAAGAGGGGTCATTTTTAGCACTTTCAGGCCAGTCTCTTCGAAGTGACTCAGAGGGAGGTTTTTTGCAACAGCAGAGGCCAGGTACAAATGTGGCCAGACAGGGCCCACTACTGGAGGACGAGGAGGAGGTGGAGGAGGATGAGGATGAAGCATGTTCACAGCGGTGTGGCACCCAAAGCAACTCGGGCCCATCACTGGTGCGTGGCTGGGGGGAAACACAGGACGATGACGATACGCCTCCCACAGAGGACAGCTTGTCCTTACCTCTGGGCAGCCTGGCACACATGAGCGACTACATGCTGCAGTGCCTGCGCAACGACAGCAGAGTTGCCCACATTTTAACGTGTGCGGACTACTGGGTTGCCACCCTGCTGGATCCCCGGTACAAAGACAATGTGCCCACCTTACTTCCTACACTGGAGCGTGATAGGAAGATGCGCGAGTACAAGCGCACGTTGGTAGACGCGCTACTGAGAGCATTCCCAAATGTCACAGGGGAACCAGTGGAAGCCCAAGGCGAAGGCAGAGGAGGAGCAAGAGGTCGCCAACGCAGCTGTGTCACGGCCAGCTCCTTTGAGGGCAGGGTTAGCATGGCAGAGATGTGGAAAAGTTTTGTCAACACGCCACAGCTAACTGCACCACCACCTGATATGGAACGTGTTTGCAGGAGGCAACATTTCACTAACATGGTGGAACAGTACCTGTGCACACCCCTCCACGTACTGACTGATGGTTCGGCCCCATTCAACTTCTGGGTCTCCAAATTGTCCACGTGGCCAGAGCTAGCCTTTTATGCCCTGGAGGTGCTGTCCTGCCCGGCGGCCAGCGTTTTGTCTGAACGTGTATTCAGCACAGCAGGGGGCGTCATTACAGACAAACGCAGCCGCCTGTCTACAGCCAATGTGGACAAGCTGACGTTCATAAAAATGAACCAGGCATGGATCCCACAGGACCTGTCCATCCCTTGTGCAGATTAGATATTAACTACCTCCCCTTAACAATGTATTATTCTACTCCAGGGCACTTCCTCATTCAATACTATTTTTATTTTCATTTTACCATTATATTGCGGGGCAACCCAAAATGAATGAACCTCTCCTCTGTCTGGGTGCCGGGGCCTAAATGTGTGACAGTGGCCTGTTCCAGTGGTGGGTGACGTGAAGCCTGATTCTCTGCTATGACATGAAGACTGATTCTGCGCTGACATAAGGCCAGATTCTCTGTTACGGGACCTCTCTCCTCTGCCTGGGTGCCGGGGCCTAAATGTGTGACAGTGGCCTGTTCCAGTGGTGGGTGAAGTGAAGCCTGATTCTCTGATATGACATGAAGACTGATTCTGCGCTGACATAAGGCCAGATTCTCTGTTACGGGACCTCTCTCCTCTGCCTGGGTCTAAATGTGTGACAGTGGCCTGTTCCAGTGGTGGGTGACGTGAAGCCTGATTCTCTGCTATGACATGAAGACAGATTCTGTGCTGACATAAGGCCAGATTCTCTGTTACGGGACCTCTCTCCTCTGTCTGGGTGCCGGGGCCTAAATATGTGACAGTGGCCTGTTCCAGTGGTGGGTGACGTGAAGCCTGATTCTCTGCTATGACATGAAGACTGATTCTGCGCTGACATGAAGCCAGATTCTCTGCTATGGCATGAAGAGACTGATTCTCTGCTGACATGAAGCCAGATTCTTTGCTATGGCATGAAGAGACTGATTCTCTTCTGACGTGAAGCCAGATTGTCTGCTATGGAACCTCTGTCCAATTGATATTGGTTAATTTTTATTTTTTTTATTTTTATTTTAATTCATTTCCCTATTCACATTTGTTTGCAGGGGATTTACCTACATGTTGCTGCCTTTTGCAGCCCTCTAGCTCTTTCCTGGGCTGTTTTACAGCCTTTTTAGTGCCCAAAAGTTTGGGTCCCCATTGACTTCAATGGGGTTCGGGACGAAGTTGGGTTCGGGTTCGGATCCCGAACCAAACATTTTCGGGAAGTTCGGCCGAACTTCTCGAACCCGAACATCCAGGTGTTCGCTCAACTCTACTCCTCATAGAAACTGATTAAATTAGTTTGACATGACCGATCCCTCATGAAGCCATGCTGATATGGCTTTATACACTTATTTTCATTGACGTACTCCAAGATAGCATCTCTTAGAAAACCTTCAAACGGTTTGCCCACGACAGATGTTAAACTTACCGGCCTATAGTTTCCGGGCTCTGTTTTTGGACCCTTTTTGAATATTGGCACCACATTTGCTGTGCGCCAATCCTGTGGAACACTCCCTGTCAGTATAGAGTCCTTAAATATCATAAATAAGGGTCTGGCAATGATATTAGTTAATTCTCTTAGGATACGGGGGTGTATGCCATCCGGTCCTGGCGATTTGTCTATTTTAATCTTTTTAAGACGCCGCTGTACTTCTTCCTGGGTCAGACAGGGCACTTTTAAAGGGGAATTTACTTTTACATTCTGCATTTCATCTGACAGTATATTTTCCTCAGCGAATACAGTGGAAATTTTTTTTTTATAACTTTGCTTTCTCCTCTTCGCTCTCTGCAACTCCTCCCTCATCACTTTGTAGAGGGCCGACACCTTCAGATTTATACTTTTTACCATTTATATACACTGCCTGTCCAAAAAAATAGTCGCCACCTGGATTTAACTAGGCAAATAGTTATGAGCCTCCTATTGGATAATTACTGCATGGGCAATTATCTTTCAGCTGGCAACAAGTTATTTTACCCCAACTGGTGCAATGAGTTGCTTCTCATTTCTTAAACAACCATTTCGAAAGACACTTCTCGTGGTCGTGGAAAAGATGTTAGTCTGTTTGAGAAGGGTCAAATCATTGGAATGCATCAAGCAGAGAAAACATCTAAGGAGATTGCAGAAACTACTAAAATTGGGTTAAGAACTGTCCAACGCATTATTAAAAACTGGAAGGCTAGTGGGGACCCATTGTATTCGAGGAAGAAATGTGGTGGGAAAAAAATCCTGAATGATCGTGATCGGCGATCACTTAAACGTTTGGTGAAATCAAATCGAAGAAAAACAACAGTAGAACTCAGGGCTATGTTTAATAGTGAAAGTAAGAGCATTTCCACACGCACAATGCGAAGGGAACTCAAGGGATTGGGATTGAACAGCTGTGTAGCCGTAAGAAAACCACTAATCAGTGAGGCAAACTATAAAAAAAAGACTTCAATTTGCTAGGGAGCATAAAGATTGATCTCTGGAGCAATGGAAGATGGTCATGTGGTCTGATTAGTCCAGATTTACCCTGTTCCAGAGTGATGGGAGCATCAGGGTAAGAAGAGAGGCAGATGAAGTGATGCACCCATCATGCCTAGTGCCTACTGTACAAGCCTGTGGGGCAGTGCTATGATTTGGGGTTTCTGCAGTTGGTCAGATCTAGGTTCAGCAACAGTATGTGCTCCAAGAATGAGGTCAGCGACTACCTGAACATACTGAATGACCAGGTTATTCCATCAATGGATTTTTCTTCCCTGATGGCATGGGCATATTCCAAGATGACAATGCCAGGATTCTTTGGGCTCAAATTGTGAAAGAGTGGTTCAGGGAGCATGAGACATCATTTTCACACATGGATTGGCCACCACAGACTCCAGACCTTAACCCCATTGAGAATCTTTGGGATGTGTTGGAGAAGGCTTTGCGCAGCAGTCAGACTCTACCATCATCAATGCAAGATCTTGGTGAAAGATTTATGCAACACTGGATGGAAATAAATCTTGTGACATTGCAGAAGCTTATCAGCGAATGCGTGCTGTAATCAAAGCTAAAGGCGGTCCAACAAAATATTAGAGAGTGTGACCTTTTTTTTTTTTTTTTATAGCGACTATTTTTTTTGGACAGGCAGTGTAATTGAAGAACATTTTAGGGTTAGTTTTGATCTCTTTGGCAATTAATCTCTCAGTCTCTACTTTGGCTGCTTTTATTAGTTTTATTTACATATTCTATTTTTTTCCTTATAGTTTTCCAGTGCTTCTTTGCTACCCTCCTGTTTTAGTGTTTTAAATGCTTTCTTTTTGTCATTTATTGCTTTCTTTACACTTCTATTTATCCACATTGGTTTCTTGTTGTTCCTTAACCTTTTATTCCCATAAGGTACAGTATGTACCTCTCACAATTAGATTTTAGGATGCTTTTAAAAATATCCCATTTTGTGGCTGTATTTTTATTTTTGAGGACTTTGTCCCAGTTATTAGGCCTATGGCCTCTCTTAGTTGGCTAAATTTAGCTTTTTTTAAAGTTTGGTATTTTTGTTCCTCCCTAAAGAACTCTTTTGAATGATAATTGGAAGGTTATTACTATTTCCCAGGTGCCCCCCAACCTGCACATCTGTTGTTCTGTCAGGTCTATTGGATAATACTAAGTCCAGTATGGCTGTCCCTCTAGTCGGGTCCTGAACCAGTTGGGAAAGGTAATTGTCTTTGGTTATTGCCAAGAACCTGTTTTCTTTGTGAGATGTACAAGTTTCAATTTCCCAGTGTATATCTGGGTAGTTGAAGTCCCCTATAATAACCACCTCATTATGATCTGCCGCCTCGCCTATCTCGTTTAGTAGCAGATTTTCTGTGGACTCTAGTATATTAGGTGGTTTATAGTAAACTCCTATTAGTAATTTATTATTGTTTTTGCCTCCATGTATTTCTACCCACAGTGACTCCACATGTTGATGTCCCTCACTTTTATATATTTTCGGACTGTGGGCTTTAGACAGGACTTCACATAAAGACAGACCTCTCCCCCTCTCCGGTTTTTGCGATCCTTTCTAAACAGACTGTAACCCTGTACATTAACTGCCCAGTCATAGCTATCATCCAGCCATGTCTCAGTTATTCCCACTATGTCATAGTCCTCCTCACACATCACTAATTCCAGTTCCCCAGTTTTATTAGTCAGGCTTCTAGCATTAGTATACATACAATTAAGAGGTTTATGTATATTTTTTACCCTACACTTTTCCTTCTGAACTGTTCTAGTCCCTCCATCCATTCCTCCCCCTGTCCCACTACCTCACCCCCGGTCTCTATCTGCACTATCTTCCCATCCTATAATATAATTACCCTCCTCCCTAGTTTAAACACTCCTCCAACCTTCTAGCCATCTTCTCCCCCAACACAGCTGCCTCTTCCCCATTGAGGTGCAGCCCGTCCCTACGATAGAGCCTATAGCCGATAGAGAAGTTGGCCCAGTTCTCCAGGAACCCAAACCCCTCCTTTCTACACCAGTTCTTGAGCCACTTGTTAACCTCCCTAATCTCCCGCTGCCTTTCTTGTGTGGCTCGTGGTACAGGTAGTATTTCGGAAAGCACTACCTTTAAGGTCCTTGCCCTAAGCTTGTGACTAGAGTTGAGCGAACACCTGGATGTTCGGGTTCGAGAAGTTCGGCCGAACTTCCCGGAAATGTTCGGGTTCGGGATCCGAACCCGACCCGAACTTCGTCCCGAACCCGAACCCCATTGAAGTCAATGGGGACCCGAACTTTTGGGCACTAAAAAGGCTGTAAAACATCCCAGGAAAGAGCTAGAGGGCTGCAAAAGGCAGCAACATGTAGGTAAATCCCCTGCAAACAAATGTGGATAGGGAAATGAATTAAAATTAAAATAAAAAAAAATAAAAATGAACCAATATCATTTGGACAGAGGTTCCATAGCAGAGAATCTGGCTTCACGTCAGCAGAGAATCAGTCTCTTCATGCCATAGCAAAGAATCTGGCTTCATGTCAGCACAGAATCAGTCTCTTCATGCCATAGCAGAGAATCTGGCTTCATGTCAGCACAGAATCTGTCTTCATGTCATAGCAGAGAATCAGGCTTCACATCACCCACCACTGGAACAGGCCACTGTCACACATTTAGGCCCCGGCACCCAGACAGAGGAGAGCGGTCCCGTAACAGAGAATCTGGCCTTATGTCAGCGCAGAATAAGTCTTCATGTCATAGCAGAGAATCAGGCTTCACGTCACCCACCACTGGAACAGGCCACTGTCACACATTTAGGCCCCGGCACCCAGACAGAGGAGAGGTTCATTCAACTTTGGGTTGCCCCGCAATATAATGGTAAAATGAAATTAAAAATAGTATTGAATGAGGAAGTGCCCTGGAGTAGAATAATATATTGTTAAGGGGAGGTAGTTAATATCTAATCTGCACAGGGGATGGACAGGTCCTGTGGGATCCATGCCTGGTTCATTTTTATGAACGTCAGCTTGTCCACATTGGCTGTAGACAGGCGGCTGTGTTTGTCTGTAATGACGCCCCCTGCCGTGCTGAATACACGTTCAGACAAAACGCTGGCCGCCGGGCAGGCCAGCACCTCCAGGGGATAAAAGGCTAGCTCTGGCCACGTGGACAATTTGGAGACCCAGAAGTTGAATGGGGTCGAAACAATCAGTCAGTACGTGGAGGGGTGTGCACAGGTACTGTTCCACCATGTTAGTGAAATGTTGCCTCCTGCTAACATGTTCCGTATCAGGTGGTGGTGCACTTAGCTGTGGCGTGTTGACAAAACTTTTCCACATCTCTGCCATGCTAACCCTGCCCTCAGAGTAGCTGGGCGTGACACAGCTGCGTTGGCGACCTCTTGCTCCTCCTCTGCCTTCGCCTTGGGCTTCCACTGGTTCCCCTGTGACATTTGGGAATGCTCTCAGTAGCGCGTCTACCAACGTGCGCTTGTACTCGCGCATCTTCCTATCACGCTCCAGTGTAGGAAGTAAGGTGGGCACATTGTCTTTGTACCGGGCATCCAGCAGGGTAGCAACCCAGTAGTCCGCACACGTTAAAATGTGGGCAACTCTGCTGTCGTTGCGCAGGCACTGCAGCATGTAGTCGCTCATGTGTGCCAGGCTGCCCAGAGTTAAGGACAAGCTGTCCTCTGTGGGAGGCGTATCGTCATCGTCCTGTGTTTCCCCCCAGCCACGCACCAGTGATGGGCCCGAGCTGCTTTGGGTGCCACCCCGCTGTGAACATGCTTCATCCTCATTCTCCTCCACCTCCTCCTCATCCTCGTCCTCCTCGTCCTCCAGTAGTGGGCCCTGTCTGGCAACATTTGTACCTGGCCTCTGGTGTTGCAAAAAACCTCCCTCTGAGTCACTTCGAAGAGACTGGCCTGAAAGTGCTAAAATTGACCCCTCTTCCTCCTGGGCCACCTCCTCTTCCATCATCGCCCTAGGTGTTTTCTCAAGGAGACATAGAAGTGGTATTGTAACGCTGATAACGGCGTCATCGCCACTGGCCATGTTGGTGGAGTACTCGAAACAGCGCAACAGGGCACACAGGTCTCGCATGGAGGCCCAGTCATTGGTGGTGAAGTGTGTCTGATCCACAGTGCGACTGACCCGTGCGTGCTGCAGCTGAAACTCCACTATGGCCTGCTGCTGCTCGCACAGTCTGTTCAGCATATGCAAGGTGGAGTTCCACCTGGTGGGTACGTCTCATATGAGGCGGTGAGCGGGAAGGCGGAAGTTATGCTGTAGCGCAGACAGGCGAGCAGCGGCAGGATGTGAACGCCGGAAGCGCGAACAGACGGCCCGCACTTTATGCAGCAGCTCTGACATGTCGGGGTAGTTGCGAATGAACTTCTGCACCACCAAATTCAGCACATGCGCCAGGCAAGGGATGTGCGTCAAACCGGCTAGTCCCAGAGCTGCAACGAGATTTCGCCCATTATCGCACACCACCAGGCCGGGCTTGAGGCTCACTGGCAGCAACCACTCGTCGGTCTGTTGTTCTATACCCCGCCACAACTCCTGTGCGGTGTGGGGCCTGTCCCCCAAACATATGAGTTTCAGAATGGCCTGCTGACGTTTACCCCGTGCTGTGCTGAAGTTGGTGGTGAAGGTGTGTGGCTGACTGGATGAGCAGGTGGAAGAAGAGGAGGAGGAAGCTGAGTAGGAGGAGAAGGAGACAGGAGGCAAAGAATGTTGCCCTGCGATCCCTGGCGGCGGAAGGACGTGCGCCAAACAGCTCTCCGCCTGGGGCCCAGCCGCCACTACATTTACCCAGTGTGCAGTTAGGGAGATATAGCGTCCCTGGCCGTGCTTACTGGTCCACGTATCTGTGGTTAGGTGGACCTTGCCACAGATGGCGTTGCGCAGTGCACACTTGATTTTATCGGACACTTGTTTGTGCAGGGAAGGCACGGCTCTCATGGAGAAGTAGTGGCGGCTGGGAACAACATACTGTGGGACAGCAAGTGACATGAGCTGTTTGAAGCTGTGTGTGTCCACCAGCCTAAATGACAGCATTTCATAGGCCAGTAGTTTAGAAATGCTGGCATTGAGGGCCAGGGATCGAGGGTGGCTAGGTGGGAATTTACGCTTTCTCTCAAATGTTTGTGAGATGGAGAGCTGAACGCTGCCGTGTGACATGGTTGAGATGCTTGGTGACGCAGGTGGTGATGTTGGTGGTACATCCCATGTTTGCTGGGCGGCAGGTGCCAACGTTCCTCCAGAGGCAGAGGAAGAGGCCGAGGCGGCGGCAGCAGCAGCAGAAGAGGCCGAGGCGGCGGCAGCAGCAGAAGAGGCAGCAGGGGGAGCCTGAGTGACTTCCTTGTTTTTAAGGTGTTTACTCCACTGCAGTTCATGCTTTGCATGCAGGTGCCTGGTCATGCAGGTTGTGCTAAGGTTCAGAACGTTAATGCCTCGCTTCAGGCTCTGATGGCACAGCGTGCAAACCACTCGGGTCTTGTCGTCAGCACATTGTTTGAAGAAGTGCCATGCCAGGGAACTCCTTGAAGCTGCCTTTGGGGTGCTCGGTCCCAGATGGCGGCGGTCAGTAGCAGGCGGAGTCTCTTGGCGGCGGGTGTTCTGATTTTGCCCACTGCTCCCTCTTTTGCTACGCTGTTGGCTCGGTCTCACCACTGCCTCTTCCTCCGAACTCTGAAAGTCAGTGGCACGACCTTCATTCCATGTGGGGTCTAGGACCTCATCGTCCCCTGCATCGTCTTCCACCCAGTCTTGACCCCTGACCTTATGTTCAGTCTGCACACTGCAGAAAGACGCAGCAGTTGGCACCTGTGTTTCGTCATCATCAGAGACGTGCTGAGGTGGTATTCCCATGTCCTCATCATCAGGAAACATAAGTGGTTGCGCGTTAGTGCATTCTATCTCTTCCACCCCTGGTGAAGAGCTAGGTGGATGCCCTTGGGAAACCCTGGCAGCAGAGTCTTCAAACAGCATAAGAGACTGCTGCATAACTTGAGGCTCAGACAGTTTCCCTGATATGCATGGGGGTGATGTGACAGACCTATGGGCTTGGTTTTCATGCGCCATCTGTGCGCTTTCTGCAGAAGACTGGGTGGGAGATAATGTGAACGTGCTGGATGCACTGTCGGCCACCCAATTGACTAATGCCTGTACCTGCTCAGGCCTTACCATCCTTAGAACGGCATTGGGCCCCACCAAATATCCCTGTAAATTCTGGCGGCTACTGGGACCTGAGGTAGTTGGTACACTAGGACGTGTGGCTGTGGCAGAACGGCCACGTCCTCTCCCAGCACCAGAAGGTCCACTAACACCACCACGACCATGTCCGCGTCCGTGTACGCTTCTCTTATTAGATGTTTTCCTCATTGTTCCCGTTCACCACAATTTTGAGAATGGCAAATTTGGGAATAGTTTTTCAACCCAGAAAAAAAATAGGGCTTTTACGGTCGCTACAAATAACTTGACCAGCTAAAACAGTACAGATTTGCTTGAATAGAAATGTGAGACCTGTTTTTTTTTGCACTGTGTGACAGGTTAAGGTTTAATCTCAGAATCAGACTTCTATCTGCACGGTATCGTGTGTCTTAGGTTTTTCTGAATGATACTATCAGTACCTTCAATGTAAGATATCCTTTTTGGGATAGATTTCAAGTAGGCCTCAAATACCAGAAACTAGTTATTTTGAGAATGGCAAATTTGGGAATAGTTTTTCAACCCAGAACAAAAAGTGTGCTTTTACGGTCACTACAAATAACTTGACCAGCTAAAACAGTACAGATTTGGTTGAATAGAAATGTCAGGTCTATTTTTTAGGCGCTGGGTGACAGGCTCAACTTGCCCCTGATGTAGTATATGGCCAAAAAATAACCACACTGTTGATGGTTAAATGCACTTGGGTGACACAGGCTCAGCCTGCACCAGATGTAGTATATGGCCAAAAAATAATCAGACTGTTGATGGTTAAATGCACTTCGGTGACACAGGCTCAGCCTGCAGCTGATGTAGGATATAGCACAAAATAACCACACTATTGATGGTTAAATACACTTGGTGATAGCTTGTGCTGGCGCACCACAAGTTACAAAATGGCCGCCGATCACCCCAGAAAAAAAGTGATCTAAAAACGCTCTGGGCAGCCTCAAAAAAGTGAGCAAGTCAATATTAGCACTTCAATGATCCACAGCTGCAGATCGATCACAGAATGAAGTCTTTTGGAGGAGTTAATCACTGCCTAATCTCGCCCTAACGTCGCAGCTGCAACCTCTCCCTATGCTTGAATCAGCAGAGTGACGTGCAGCGCAACGTGACCCAAGCTTATATAGAGGCTGGGTCACATGCTGCACTGGCCAATCACAGCCATGCCAATAGTAGGCAAGGCTGTGATGGCCTCTTGGGGCAAGTAGTATGACGCTTGTTGATCGGCTGCTTTGCAGCCTTTCAAAAAGCGCCAAGAAAGCGCCGAACACCGAACCCGGACTTTTACGAAAATGTTCGGGTCCGTGTCACGGACACCCCAAAATTCGGTACGAACCCGAACTATACAGTTCGGGTTCGCTCATCCCTACTTGTGACCTAAATCCCTAAAATAATTTTTAAGGACGGTCCACCTACCTCTAACTTTGTCATTGGTTCCAATATGGACCAGGACTGCTGGATCTTCTCCAGCCCCTCCCAGTAATCTGTAAACCCGATCCGTGATGTGTTGAACTCTAGCGCCAGGAAGACAACACACTGTTCGACGATCCCGGTCTTTGTGACAGATCGCCCTATCTGTTCCCCTAATAATTGAGTCTCCCACTACCAGCACCTGTCTGGCCTGCCCTGCTCTCCTGGTCCCCTGCTTAATGGAGCTGACTTCCCCCTAACTGGCAGAGGAAGTGTCTGGCTGCAGCAGTGCCGTCCCTGAACTGACATCCCCCTCATCTGCCAACCGTGCAAACTATCTCTATATATCTATTATCTATCTAATATCTATCGGTCTATCTATCTATCTGTCTATCTATCTATCTATCTTTCTATCTCTCTCATATCTATCTATCATCATACCAATCCAGTGTGAATCCAGTGTACTCAATGTACTGCTGTTTCCTTTCATCCTAAGGCTTCATTTAATCAGATGGTGATCTTGTACCTCTGCTTAAAGGGGTTTCCGAGTTGGGTAAGACCCAAGGGAAAAGGGGATGTGATCAAATAAAAAAAGGAAACATTGTTTACCTGTTGTTCCAATGCCGCTGCTCGGCTCCAACTCACCCATCTGTTTACTGTCCTGTGACGTATATCATTGTCGATATTTTTCACTTTTCCTGTCAATTGTCAGAAAACCCCTTAAAAATGCTAACAGCGGGGAATGTGATAAGATAAAAAATAACCATTTTCCACCTGATACACACCTTACTACTCTGCTGTTTTGGCGGTCTCTGACACTTTTTGTTTACTTTGCTGCAGCAATGATGTGCCATGCACCCAGTGACCACTGCATCACCGGCCTCAGTGGTGACGTCTGCATGTACAGCGCGAGACTGCTGAGGCCAGTGGTTGGGCGGGTATATGGCACATCATCACTGCAACAAAATAAGGAAAGGGGGTCCCCTTTAAGTGAGGTTTCATATAGTATTGTTGGTATTTTTAGCATTGATCTATCAATGTGTATTTTTTATTTTACATAGGATATTACAGTTTAAATGATTTGCTGTACAATGTCTCAACTTTTAAACCATTTTGGATTTTCTGGACCAGTGGAGATTGGATTAAATAAAGGGATTTTATGTAACCTCTTTTGAGTTTGTGGTCCGCAAAGTTTTAGCAGCCGGCAGTGATCGGAGGCATAGCTGAACTGTAGGATAGTATAACCTGTAAAATGTGCATTTATGTTTCACTGGTGTGGTACTGTAGCTACATCAGCAAGTCCTTATTATTACACCTTTGTTTTAACTCTCTGTTCTGTAAAGACCCTCACAATAAGGTGGATCAATGAGAAGATACCAGACTTAATGATACAACAGCTAACAATCAATTTAAGATCTAACCAGGAGGTGTCAGTCTTGACTGTCTTAACTTTGGGCTATCCTTCTAGAAATGTGCACAGATAAGGTGCAACCTAATTGGGGTCTAAGCATAATTGCTTAATTATATTGAGTAAAAGGAAAGGTATGCTGTAGCCCTTACGTGAGAATTGGCAGGGTTTTTCTGCCACTTGACCTCAGCACCGGGCTGCAAATTAGACTGTGTAGTCAATCAGGCTGTACAGTTTAGGTCATATTCAGAGGATCGGATAATGGGGCTAGGTTTTTATGATGTCCTGTAAAATACTCATTCATGCGTCACATTGCAAAACTAAATAACTGTGTGTTCCGATACCTACACTAACACCTTTTTCTTTTCATGCAGCCGTAGCTTTTTTTTTTTTTTACTTTTCTTGCTCAGTAGTTTACAGGGTCATGTAATGTATATACTTTAGTGTTCATACAGGCAATATTTTTGCCAATCTACACAGTCAAGTCTCTACAGCTAATATCCAGAGTAACCATTGTGTGCAGCACACAAAGCAGCTAGACTGGCTGGAAGTGACTCAATAAGGTCCTGGTAGGTGGTCACAGGTATCTAGAGCCATTCTGACTACAGTTCATCCCACAGCTGCTGGAGGGTGCGTGCGGGAGGATCCATAGGGATGATTGAGGTGGTCCCACAGATGACCAATTGGGTTCAAGTGTGGGGAACTAGAGTTATCTGGAAATCTTGGTCATGCTCTTCCAACCAATGTCAGACATTTGTAGCCAATTGTCCTGCTGTAAGATCCCATTTGCTCCAGGAGAGATAATCAGCATGTATCTGCAATCAGCGTGATCTGAAAGGATGGGTTCATACCCTACTTGGTTGAGCGTGCCTTCCACATGGATGATTGAGCCAAGAGAATGTAGCTAAAACATTCCCCAGACCATAACGCTGCCACCACTAGCTTGTTTTCTTCCAGCAATGGTTGTAGAGTGTTTTCTCGGTTTTTTGTCGTCTGACACGTCAACGTCTATTCGTGACTCGTCGGAGTGGGCAACCCTTTGCCAATCAGCGGAGGTCCAATTCCGATACTGCAGTGAAAATTTAAGCCTTTTCTGCCAATGCAACTTAGCAGAGGGGCAAAAACAATCTGTCTGCTTCAAAGCCCTATACGCAGTAGAGTTCACTAAACTATTGCTTTAGACACACGTCTGGTAGCCCCCTGGTTCATTTTGGCAGGGAGCTGCTACACCGTCGGCCCATCCTCGTGCAGCTTTGTAGCAGACCTTTACCTCTCACATCCATGGCACGTGGTGCTCTGCAATTTCCACGCCACTTATTCACAATGGTGCCATTTGTCCACTCACGATACACTTTCACCACAGCAACATGGGAACAATTCACAAACTGCACAGTTTCAGAAATTCTGCCACCCGTGGCCGAAAGCCAATAATCATCTCTTTTTGCGACTCTTTTAAATCGCCCTTTTTACTCATGGCAGGGATTTGTGTGCAAACAGCCTATCGCACACCTTATATACCCACTGAGGCTACTTTCACACTAGCGGTTCTATTTTCTGGTATTGAGATACATCATAGGATCTCAATACCAGAGAAAAATGCTTCAGTTTTGTCCCCATTTATTGTCAATAGTGACAAAACGGAACTGAACAGAACGGAATGCTCCAAAAAGCATTGCGTTCCGTTTGGTTGTGTTCCCATACTGGAGAGCAAATCGCAGCAAGCCATGGCTTCATCGGGTGCGGAGCAAGACAGATGACCGTCATGACCCACAATGCAAGTCAATGGAAACGGAACCGTTTAACTCTGACACAATAGAAAACTGATCCGTCCCCCATTGACTTTCAATGGAGTTCATGATGGATCCATCTTGGCAATGTTAAAGATAATACAACCGGATCCGTTCATAACTGATGCAGATGGAGATGGTTGTATTATCAGTAACTGAAGCGTTTTTTTGCTGATTCCTGCCGGATTCAGCAAAAACGCTAATGTAAAAGTAGCCTAAGCCAGCTCACCACATGTGACATCCTCACTTCTTTTATGAGCTACGAACTGCTAACTACAAAAGTAGGAAGTGGACTTATTAATGTAGACTCAACTGTGTGTGTGTATATATATATATATATATATATATATATAAAATGTTTTGTATATGTTGTGCTGCTTACATTTACGAACCTGTGTGGTACCAGTGTGCGGAACCAGAGTTTGGTGCCGCATCACTCGTGTGTAGGGAGAGCCTACCCTATATGAGGAGATATCTTCAGTTTTTGGCGCCTTGGTTTGGATGTGTTACCATTTTGCATGTGCAAATCCCTATCCCCCTTCTTCTCTCAAGGTTACAGACTAGTCTTTGGCACGGATAAAGCCTGTAGCTGCAGGAAATTGTTAGACTCTGAGAGAAGTATCACAGCTGGGAAGGTGATAGAGAATACAGAGGCAGGGGTCATAGAGAGACTAGGAGGGCTGCCTCATGAGGGACATGAAGACTGGAAAGAGAGAATGGCTAGGGGTGCGGACAGCAAGACAGTGTAATGGCGCCAGTGTCACGGTCAGCAGAAAGAGAGATTACAGAGTGTTACTGGTTGCTGCATCAGTAAGTGGTTGCCTGTGTGTGGTGAAGAGACCACTGGATGCTGAGGGTTTTCCTCAGTGGTAGCTATATGTGCACTAGTGACTCCCTGAATCAGTGTGGGCCCAATGGAATTGGTAGTCCCTGCATGTGAAGATCCTAAGGTTGTCATCCAAATTCAGTAGCAGTTCACTGAACAATCATTTGCCATCAGATATCTCTCCCAAATCCCTCACAATTCCCTCATACACATGCTTGTTTTGCCCAGCCGAACATGTATGTGTATTTAATGGGGAGAGGGGAGAAAGCCTCTGCCAGACACTTCAAGTGGCAGCTTATCACTCAAGAGAACAAAAGGATTAAGTGAAAATATTCTTACCAGATAAAGAAGGGGAGACCTAAGAAGCTAGTTGATGTCTCTCTCAGTAGCTGTACCCACTATGCGTTTGTGCCTCATTGGAGTCTAAGTTAAACTTGTTTTGTCACCACTGTCTCTTTGACATTTGTCTGGGCCATTTGCATCTGTAAGAAGACTGTTGTTGAATCTCCTTATGGGCCACTTTACATAATTCTTTGCCTCTGCATTGTCATAACCGTGAAGAGCTGACATATGTGTGCTTGTAGAGCCAAGGACCATTGTATCCAACTGTAATACCACAGAAGTCCTGCTAGACCAGCTGAACCAAATGCAGGGTTCCCAGAGTGGTCTTATATCTACAGCCTATTTGGTGTGAAGAAGATATGTCATAGTAAACCATGTAATAATTTAGGGTTTTTCCAGTAATTCAGCCATTTTTGTGCCCTTATATTTGGCACAGAATCACTCTCTAGGTCAGGGATTCTCAAACTTCTTAAACTTGGTCCCAGCAGCATGAACATGATGGTTCCTGGGCCTTACCAGTGGTTGCAGTTCATAACAGATATAATGTATGATTCTCAGTTGGTCTCTCCTTTGTCTTCATGATGCAGTATAAAAATAACAAAATGTTGAAAAGTAGTACATTGTCAAAACTGCCTCCTAAGCTGTACCTCATCAACATCTCAGGGTAGAGGATGCCTCACGAGTGGAGTCCACAACAGTTTGAGAAGATATTCCATAGATGCAAGTGTCCATGCAGAAGAAGCAATGAGAAAAAGTACATACATTATTAGATTTTCTATTCACATTATTACATTTTATGTATATATGTTACATACAGGGCACAGACTTAGCTAAAGATGCAGGATGTCAAACACTTAAAGTAAGAACATGATCCTGAAATGTCCTAGAGGAAGCGATCACATTTTCCTGTAACTCTGCAGACATGTCCTTCAATGTACCTGATGATATAGCAGGAAGACTAGAGTGCTGTCTAAATGAGACATTATGGGCACTTCTCTGCTACGCCTCAGAAAATGCCTCCTTTGTCAGACTTCACACATTCATGCAAATGTGCCCTCAGCCTGGCTAAACGTCGGGGCCACACACTGTTGATGCTAATGCATTAAATTACGGGTATGCTGTCAAATGCAATTACACGTGCCGAGAGTGAAGCACAGTGCTCGGCTGTCTCATCTCCAGTGGGTTTGTGTTTCTCTCTCTTAAATTTGAGACACATCCCTTCTGCAGAATCTGCTTATTTCACCTTAAGTGGCTCCTCATTTAATTTCCATACTTTTCCTTGGATTGAGAATGTTGAGTGTTGGATTAAATACTTTGTTCCCCAAGTAACATAGCACTTTATACGCTTAGCACTTTAGGCTACCTGTGTGTTACGGCACGGAGCAGCCTTAGGTCTGACTACATGTTTATACGCTCAATTATGGCTGCCTTTCTTCTCTGCAGGCAATGCAATATAACATCATTTAAGATGTCTCCCCACCGCAGAGTATCAAAATACATTTTTTTTCACATGTCAGTAAAGCACCACAAGCACACAAGAAGTTTAGTTGAAGGTTTCCATTGGAGCATAAACTGTTATGACATCTCAAGACATGAGAGTGCATGTACCCAGATGATTGAAAAGCTCAGGCTTTATCCTTTTCAATGATCATGATTTGTGTCTTAACATAATGGTTGGTTGGAGAGAAATTGCTTGGTTCCAATGAGAGAAAGTTACATATTTGTGGGAGGTGAAATAAAAGCTTCAAATGGTTATTCACACCTCCTTTCCTCCACCACTATTCCCAACATAGACGATGATGCTCCTGCTCAGGTTTCACTGTTGATTTCCGTATCCGTGAAGTAGTCTTTTAGCAATGGGGAACATACTATAGGCAGAGCCCTTGCAGGTGATATAAGACCTGTGAAGGGGAACTGCTCTTGATTTGGTAAGTGAAATCCATGTTCGTCATGGGAAATGAGACCTGGGTTCCAAGATTGGAGGTGATTGGCTAATGGGTAGCTCTGCTCTACTGATTCTAACAAATCCAAATTTCTGGAGAAATTCTGAAGGAATTTTGATTCAGTAGAATTGATTCATTCATCTCTAATGTGTATGAAGTGCTGAATCTAGAGAGCTATTTGATCCTCTCCATCTGATGGTGTGGTGTCCTCCTTTTGCCCAAAGACGTGTCAGGATCACTCTATATAGTTAGGATATTGGCTTTGAGAGTAGATTTCCAAACTGAGTAGTTAGTGTATCATTGAGTTAATCATTTCAGGACTTTTGATCCGTTAGCAGACCTGTAGAAGAAGGACCTGAGATTTTCAGAGGAGAATAAGACATCCATGGTTCAAATTTTTTTGTCACAGTCGTTACCTTTGACTGTGACCTTCCGTTCTTGCTCATTCGGCGCTCCTCGCTGAAGTTCTGTTCCTGTGTGTCATTTGTGGTTCTTTATGGGTTAACTCCCCTGTGTGCCTATTAGGAGTTAATCCTCTGTCTGCTCCATGGGTGTGGTCTCTCTGCTGCACCCATGGAACCTGTATATAAGGCTGAGGTTTCCTCAGTTCTGGGTCAGCTGTCCTGGTGTGTGTTGTCTTGTCCTGCTCCTGGTTTGTACTCTCTCTCCCATGCTGCTGACCCATGGGATCCGTGTCTGTCTGCCTGTGCTCTGTGGGTTTCCCTACTTGTTCCTTTGCGTCCTCTTTCCCGTCCATTTTGATGTCTTCCTTCCTGTCTTTCTGTTATCTGTTCTGTCAGTTATGTTTTAGTTACTTTGTGTTTATTCTGATGTCTGTGTTCAGCAAGCCTTTGCAGCAGAGTGGCATGACAAGGCCATGCAGTTTACTACTGGTGGAGCAAGTCCTTCTCTGCTCATTGCCACTCCTGCTCCCTTGCGTGAACTCCTGCTTGTATTATTAGTTGCCCTGTTTTGTATTCATATGTCTGTGTTCAGCAAGCCTTTGCAGCAGAGTGGCATGACAAGGCCATGCAGTTTACTACTGGTGGAGCAAGTCCTTCTCTGCTTATTGCCACTCCTGCTCCCTTGCGTGAACTCCTGCTTGTATCATTAGTTGCTCTGTTTTGTATTTGCCTGTATGTTATCTATGCCTATGTGCCGTCGGTACCTTCTGGTACCTGTTGTCCATTCGCTCCTGCTGTCACTGTCTAGTTCACGCTCCAGAGTGGACCCTGGCAACTTTCTGCGGCTAAGTCTAACCCTACCATCTAGGGCTCTAGTGAAAACCAGGAGTTGCTTAGTTACGCCCCTCTGGAGTATTACTAGACAGTGGCGCAGTGGGGGTTTTCTCCCACTGTGCTGACGGTACATAGAGCTCATGTTTTATCTGTGCTGCTTTCCATGTTTCTGTTTGTGCAATAAACTCTTATGTGTCTGTACCTGATTTCCGTTTATTGCTTGACGACGCGGTGGTCTCTCCTGGGACCTCCAACTCGTGACAATTTTAGCATTACTATTTATTCCTCCTAGAAAACTGAATTTAGTAAGGGAAGTTTCACAGGAGCATATTCAGTCCTGTCACATAGAGCATAGTTCTCTCACTGAATGTGCTTGTGCGAAATTGCCCTAAGTGGTGGAACATTCCTGAGTTGTGCCAGAGGATCTTAGATAAATACCATCAAGAGTATTGGGTTAAATGGGAAAATGGTAAGGGATGTCCCCAAAAGAGCAGGTTGAACCAGAAGAAGTTGACCTAGGACATAGGAGGGAAATGGTGACTTATAATTTTAGAGATTACAGACTGAAGTGAAGGTGATGCAGTGTAAAATCTCTTTTTCATTGTAATCTAAATTAAAGCTATAGAGAAGTAAAACGTGTGAAATGCGGAACTACAGTAAACCGTGAGGAGTCTTGTAAGAGTTCCAGCATAATTTTTAGTCCTCTCACACGTCAGTGAATCACAGACATGAGCTGTCCGTGGTCTCCATTGACTGCTCATGTATCCATTGACTTTATTTTGTGCATTCACACATCAGTGGTTTTCCATGGACTGTGGGTACATGGTTACACCATGAAAGTATGTCCTATTTTGTCCGTGATTACAGAACCCTCGCGCACATTATAGTCTATGGGTTCGTAAAAACAACTAACACAACACTGATGGCACAGACCATTCACAGGAGATGCTCTGGAAATTAATTTGCAGCCTAACAATGTCTGTGGAATATGTATGACACTTGGAGGGCACAAAGCAGACACATGGACCAGACACAAATTCTTCTAGGACATCTTCACAGATAAACCGCTGACCATCTTGTCACAAATGCCATCACCGATATGGATGTGTGAAAGAGGCCATAAGGTGCATTCAGACGGATTGACTGCAGATGTTGTCCACATGTGGTCCGCTTTTCTCGGGCACCAATTCACTAGATCGAGTAAGTCTTGATAGGAAATTAGATCTAAATTTTACAAGCTATAACTTTCTCTACATGGACTGATGATGAATTGACCCATTGACTATAATGGGCCAGTGTTCAGTCCAGGTGTTGTCCGTGTACTATTTAAGCTCAGTTATTTGAGGCAATGGTTAGCTGTTTCCCAATCGCCCATTGACTATATACGTCTAAGAGATGAGCACATAATTCTGCACAGACATTTTAAAACGTCCATGCAGGGATCGCGGCTGCACAGTAATCCTGCAGCTGCTGAAGGGGGGAGCTCGCTGTCCGTGACAGCTGTGCTCTCCAAAGAGACGGCAGGGATGGTTTTTCACTATCCTTGCCTTGCCATTGCTCTATACACAGTGCTCAGTGCACGCTGTTTATAGAAATCAGAAAGCCGCACAGCTTCGGTCCCATTGGTCATGTGATCGCCAGGGGCCAGGAGTCTGCGAGAAGTACTGAGTCTTATCAGACCCAGACCAGCTCTGCAGTGAGGTTGTACAGCCTTGTACAACCTCTCTTGGGTTTGTATTCAGCCTATAACTGGAGCTACTATGTCAGCCCCAGTTACAGGAGAAATCGGCAATAAGGAAAAAAAAATGTTAACTCGTATGACCTCATGTGGGCAAAAAGCGTAAAATAACACTATTCCATGCCACACCGCAGCTTCTAGAGCGGCTCCAGGGACCATTACCCATACATCTCATATATCAAAATGATCGTTCTAAAAAGGGGACATACAGTAACAAAAAAATATTTTAGTTCCATGTTGTGCTATTGAAAAGAAAAATTTAAATGTGAAAAACGGACAACAATTATTTACATACACGAAAGGGAACAAAAAAAAAAGTTATGTCTTTCAAAGACGCATTTACTAAAACGGTGGGAAAGGAGCCCGGTCAGAAAGAGGAGTAAATGGCCCGGTCTTGAAATGGTTAAAGAGTAACTAAACTTTTATAATAATTTTTTATATGTTGTTCCTAATCCCCTAAATACATTTTTTCTAATATACTTTATTTATTAATTTAGTATTTTTACTGTACTTTTACATCCCTAAAGCGCACCATTCAGTGTGAGCTTAAAACTCAGTTCTCCCCTACATCGCTGACAGCTCAGCAGCGTACGGAGTAATGTCCGGGGAGCACGGGCAGGAGCAGCAATGTGCGCTCCTGCCCCTACTCCCTGCTCTGCTGCGGCCCAATTCGTAAAATGAGTACTCTGTACACCGCTGAGCTGTCAGTGGTGTAGGGAGAACTGAGTTTTAGTTACTCTTTAAGGAAGAAATCTGTCTTAAGGATTCATCATGTCCCTCGGAAATTTAGACTTTGTCTCCCTTTTTTCTGTGTTCTATCAATGTAGATGTCAGAATGGAAGTATGGGACTCAAGTTCTCTGCTATTTCCTCCTTTACTCCTCATTTACTAATACAGTATATATTATGTCATAGTGACATGTCCTATGAAGACCAATTTTTTACTTTAAGATTTGGATTCTAATGCAGTTTAATCTTTTGGTAAATCCTGTAACACTGAGTATCTGATTATTTTATGTAGTTTTTCCCCTTAATCTATAGTTAATTATTCACAGTCTAACTGGGAAATCACTATCATTTCTAACTGGGATTCTGTCTGTTGTGGTGCATGTTAGATGACTGACAAACATGCAGAACATCATTATAATGTGTACATGGTAAACTATCCCATGAAATGTAACAGCTGCTGTCTGGTTTCAGGATGCAGGTTCTGGGTAGTTCCACGTGTCGATACTTTAACCATTGCTCACCACTTAAGAAAGGAGGCCAGATTGAATAGATGAATGATGCTTTGCACAAGGACTTTACAGACCCTGGCAAGATATGGGAAAATGCAGGCATTCGTAGAAGAATCTTGCCTTTCATGCACACAGTGGAAATCTTCAAAGACCAAGGGAAATGAAAAAAGGGAACAGTCTGGAAGGGATTTTTATTAATAATTAGATTTGGACAGTGCCATCTGTAGAATAATTCTGGTGACTCAGGAGACTTGGCGGTTTGGTAGTGCTGATATCACACTTTCTCCTACTGCCATATTAAAAAAGCACTCCTACAAAAAAATATTCTCTGAGAAGGTCTCTTCTTACTGGTGACTGTATTTGTGAGCTATAACCTCCCTTCTGTTCCGCAGCTCTGTCATGTGACCAACACTCTGACTCTCCAACTGACACAGGATAGAAGGTCAGTTACTTCTGTATTCGTTCCTTTTAGACTGACATTGAGGCTTCACTAGGAATATGTAGAGAAACTGGCTTCCTGTCCACATATAACATGCTGTGTTATTTGGAGATTTGGAGATCTGATTTGTCAGATTGTTGGCCAGATGACACAACTAAGGATCAGAAGGGAGGTTATACAGTCACTGGTAAGAAGATTACTTTGCCTACAGTTTACCAGGTACCTTTCTAATGGGCCAAAGAATAAAGATTTTTGAGATTTTTTTAAAATCAGGTATTTTTTTTAATTAAACAATAAATGTAGTTCTAGAACCTCTACAACAGGGGTGGCCAACCTTACAGACACAAAGAGCCCAAAAAAAAAGCAAAAAAATGTATGACTACCAGAAGCCACAAGCTATACATTTACACACGAGTCAACGTATTTTTCTCCCTACAAGATGCACCTAGGTTTTAACAAAGAAAAATAAGAGAAAAAAAAATATTTTTCATCTGATCTGAGGTCTGATAAAAATATTTTTTCTTATTTTTTATTAGCAGAGAAAAAATAAAAAATATATTTTTCATCAGACCTCAGATCAGACTCCTAAATCAGATCCCCAATTCTCATCTGACCTAAAATAAGATCCCCAAACCTCATCCGACCCCCAAAATAAGACCCCCAATGCTTGGATCAGACAACACAAATCAGACTCCCAGTGTCAGACCCTCAGTGCTCAGATCTCTCCCCCTTCTCAGATCTGACCCCCCCATGCTCAGACCTGACCAACCCATGCTTAATTAAGACCCCCATGCTCAGATCAGACCCTTCATGCTCAGATCAGACCCCCCATGCTCAGATCAGACCCCCATATCCCAGATTAGGACCCCTCCATGCTCAGATAAGAACGCTCAGTTCTATAATTTAAAAAAATCTCTTCCCTCTCCTGATCAGGTACTGGGCTCCTGCTTGGGCACCTGCTACTCTCCACTGTAACCTGATAAGCACAACGTAAGGTCATAGTCCGTGTCTCCACGTACTAGGTTCTCACACTGTGTGCATCAGGACGTAGTGGAGAGTGAGCTGGAGCTACAGTGCCCGATCAGGAAAAGAGATCTGAGCATGGGGTGGAGAGTGAGCCGCCTGCCGCACTTAAAGAAGCAAAGAGCCACATGCAGCTCAAGAGCCACGGGTTGGCCACCCCTGCCCTACAACCTTTGTAGACATCTTGTAGTTCCAAAATGGATGGTATAGTAGATTTTATTTTTCTCAAAAACCTGGGCAGATCTCTACAACCTCTGTAGACATCTTGTAGCTTTTCCGTAATGGACAGAATGAGAGATTTCATTTCTCACTGACACCTGGGCAAATCAGCTGTACCTGCATGATTAATACAATGTAGGTATGCACCATACCTAATTTTGAAGGAATTTTGAAGGAAGGGGTGAAATTCGACTTTAATAACAACTCTGTAACCATGACCATTTGGGGCTTTGTCTTTATCACACCTTGTATTCAAAATTTTTTCTTCAGGCAGCCTTTTTTTGTGTTTAATGACCTTAAAATTTTACTGTGCGTCATCAGGCCATGCTTTTTCTGGTGTGTTGTCGATCTCACTCAATTGTTAAGATCAGTGCATCCCCTTCTGTGCTTACTTGTTTGCATATGTTATACCAAACAAGTGGGAGGATGGTGAGGGAAATACATAAGTAGCCTTTGGCACTATGAAGTCATGCTTCTGTTTCAGTCAAGTGAGTACAGTTTGACCTACTAGCCTGTATGGCAAAATTTGTAACCTGCATGAAATAAATCTTCTCCAACCCTCTAAAATAATAGACCTATTCAGTCAATGGCCACTTACTAATAAAACTTTCTTCTTGAGTAAGTTTAATAGTGTTGCATGATTTAGTGTTTCTCCAGAATGTCCTACCTTATGGTTGGGTGGTCAAGGTTCTCAGTGGCCTATTAGTAATATGTTTGATTGTACTGCTAGTAGGAATCCAAGTATGGACTACTATTGGCTTATAAATTGGTTGGAGAACTCCATAGAGGTTCAGCCTTTGTCTTATCTACCAAGACTGAAATCATAATCTTCAGTCCTACAAATAGGCATCACACCAGAACACAGAAGGTTCAGTTGGGCTTTTACCATACACAGGACAATGTTGTCACGGTGGACAGGATATAGAAACACAGATAAATAAACAAACAAGTTTCTAGGCGAGAAGCTGGGGATCAAGGTCACCTCCTGATAAATCCCTACCAGCTCTCCCTATACTGCTAAGCCCACGTTCAGAACCTTAAGGTGGGAATAACGTGTCCTCGTGCCTGGGCTGAGAATACCCTAAAAATCCCTAAGATTATGAAAGGGGGAATAGAGGCAGCCTGCTCCCTCCGAACCTGGAGGGGCAGGCGTCTCTCTAACAGCCTAGACAGCAAACCACAAGAGAACAAAAAACCAACTTATCTTTAGAGCTGGAACAGCCAATCCTTCCTTCCTTGCAAACACAGAGCCAGACAGAAGCTATAACGCGCAGGGAACACTGGGAGTGGGTGTGATTTAAACTGAAACCAATGACCCCACCCAGTGCACCTGAAGGGAGGCGGATCTAGCTTGACTCCAAAACAAAACAAAAGGCTAGACACGTGCTGCTAATCTGGCAGACCTCCGCACATAGCCTGGGCAGGGCATGACAGTACCCCCACTTCTACGGGTGACCTCCGGACACCCTGGCCCAACCTTATCCGGGTGGGATCTGTGAAAAGCCTTCACCAGACGGCTGGCACTAACATCCCGAGCCGGAACCAACATCCTTTCCTCAGGGCTGTATCCCCTTCAGTGTACCAGGTACTAAAGGGAACCCCGAAGAACTCTTGAGTCAAGATACCTGGAGATCTCGAACTCTAAATTTCCATCAACCAGAACAGGAGGAGGAGGCAAAGGCGATGGTTCCACCGGTTTCACATATTTTTTCAGTAAAGACCTGTGGAACACATCATGGATCCTCAAAGTCTGCGGAAGATCCAGACGAAACGCCACTGGATTGACCACCGCAGATATTTTGTACGGTCCAATAAATCTTAGACCCAGTTTCTAAGATGGTACTCTCAGTTTAATATTTTTAGTAGACAACCACACCAGATCACCCACACACAGGTCCGGACCAGTCATACGTCTCTTGTCAGCCATTCGCTTATACCTCTCACCCATCTTCTCCAAATTCACTTGCATCCTCCGCCAGATAGAAGACAAGGCAGAAGAAAATCTCTCCTCCTCTGGCATCCCAGAGGAACTAGTCCCAGAAAAGGTACCAAACTGAGGATGAAAACCATATGCTCTAAAAAATGGCTACTTACCCGTGGACTCCTGCCTACGGTTATTCAAAGCAAACTCTGCTAGGGACAAGAATGAGGACCAGTCCTCCTGATTCTTAGCCACAAAGCACCACAAGTAGTTCTCCAGGTTTTGATTAGTACGCTCTGTCTGCCCATTCGACTGTGGATGAAAAGCCGAAGAGAACGAAAGTTGAATGCCAAGCCGAGAGCAGAACGCCCTCCAAAACCTAGAGACAAACTGTGTGCCCCTATCAGAAACCACATCCGAAGGAATGCCATGCAATTTCACGATATTATCCACAAAAATCTGCGCAAGAGTCTTGGCATTGGGCAGACTAGCTAACGATATAAAGTGAGCCATTTTACTAAAACGGTCAACAACCACCAAAATTACTGTCTTCCCGGAGGAACTCGGCAGATCCGTAATAAAGTCCATAGACAAGTGCGTCCAAGGACGAGACGGAATAGACAAAGGAAGAAGTGAACCAGCAGGTCGAGTATGAGCAACCTTTGACCGTGCACAGGTTTCACAGGCTGCCACGTAATCCTCAACGCTCTTACGTAACCCGGGCCACCAGAACCTCCGGGACACAAGATCAAAGGTGGACTTACCACCAGGATGTCCAGCAAGGACAGTATCGTGATGTTCCTTGAACACCTTATATCGCAGTCCGTCAGGAACAAACAACCTCCCTGGGGGACAAGAACTAGGAGCCCCCTCCTGGGCTCCCAACACCTCCATCTCCAATTCGGGATACAGAGCGGAGACCACCACCCCATCAGCCAAAATCGGAGCAGGATCCTCTGAATCACATCCCCCAGGAAAACTGCGAGACAATGCATCTGCCTTAACATTTTTAACCCCCGGGCAAAAAGTAACTACAAAATTGAACCTGGTAAAAAACAGTGACCATCTGGCCTGTCTAGGGTTCAGATGCTTGGCAGATTGCAGGTAAG
This sequence comes from Bufo bufo, assembly GCF_905171765.1. NCBI lineage: Eukaryota > Metazoa > Chordata > Amphibia > Anura > Bufonidae > Bufo > Bufo bufo. The sequence goes on along the minus strand of NC_053397.1, from coordinate 41,646,576 downwards.
CCAAATTCTTATGATCCGTATATACAGTAACGGGGTGAGACGCCCCCTCCAACCAGTGACGCCATTCCTCAAAGGCCAATTTGATGGCCAGCAATTCTCTATCTCCTACATCATAATTCCTCTCTGCGACCGAGAGCTTCTTGGAAAAAAAAGCACACGGAACCCATTTGCCAGGAGATGAACCCTGAGACAGCACTGCTCCAACCCTCACCTCTGATGCGTCAACCTCCACCACGAATGGCTGAGACACATCGGGCTGCACCAGAATGGGAGCAGACGCAAAACGTTCTTTAATAGTCGAAAAGGCCTGCAATGCCTCATCCGACCAGACAGAGACGTCGGCGCCCTTCTTAGTCATATCGGTTAGAGGTTTTACAATGGTAGAATAGTTCAAAATAAATTTTCTATAATAATTAGTAAACCCAGGAAAAACGCATCAAAGCTTTCTGATTCTCCAGTCGGTCCCATACCAGAACCGCCTGGACCTTTTCGGGGTCCATACGAAAACCAGAGTCAGAAAGCAGATAACCCAGAAACGGAAGCTCCTGCACAGAAAACACACATTTCTCCAATTTGGCATATAATTTATTCTCCCGAAGGATCGTCAAAACCTGTCTCACGTGATCCTGATGGGTCTTCAGATCAGGAGAGTAAATTAAAATGTCATCCAAGTAAACTACTACGAACCTCCCCACAAAATGATGGAAAATGTCATTGACGAATCGCTGAAATACTGCTGGTGCGTTCGTTAACTCAAAAGGCATAACCAGATTCTCGAAATGTCCCTCATGTGTGTTGAAGGCCGTTTTCCACTCATCCCCTTCCTTGATTCTGATCAGATTGTAGGCCCCTCTTAAGTCCAACTTGGAGAACACCTTGGCTCCAACAATCTGATCAAAAACATCGGAGATCAAAGGAAGGGGATACGGATCACGGACCGTAATACGGTTCAGTTCCCGGAAATCCAAACAAGGTCTCAGCGATCCATCCTTTTTCTTTACAAAGAATAAACCCACTGCCACTGGAGACTTAGATGGCCTAATATGACCTTTTGCCAAACTCTCGGCAATATACTTCCGCATGACCTCTCTTTCAGGTTGAGAAAGATTGTAAAGCCGAGACTTTGGCAACTTAGCCCCTGGGATGAGATTAACTGGACAATCATAGTCACGATGAGGGGGCAATTCCTGAGCCCCACCCTCCGAAAAGACATCCGCAAAATCTGAGAGATACAGAGGTAGAGCCGTAGTAGACACACCAGAGATAGATGTGCCAAGACAATTATCTGAACAAAACTCACTCCAACCAATGATCTGTCTCGCTTGCCAATCAATAATTTGGTTATGTTTTGTCAACCATGGTAACCCTAAGACTATAGGAGCGGGTAAGTCCTTCATGACAAAACAAGACATAATCTCAATATGTGAATCACCCACCCTTAACAAAATACCATGAGCAATATGAGTGAGACTCCTTTGAAAAAGAGGGGAAGAATCAATTGCGAAAACCGGAATCTCTCTTTCTAAAGTGCAAGTACTTAGACCCAGATTTTGAAGAAAAAGAAAATCAATAAGGTTTACCCCAGCACCACAGTCAATGAATACTTCAACAAAAAAATTTCTTGAGTCTAGCGCCACCATAGCTGGAAGGAGAAAACGAGTACTACAGGGAGCTTGCATACCTGCTTGCTCCACCACTCAATTCACACTACCAAGTGTCAGGAATGTTTTTTTTTTTTCTTTAAGTAAACCTCTTGTTGATTCTTTCTCATCAACATGCGGTTTAATGAAAGGACAAGCAAAAATAAAATGACCACTTTTTCCACAGTAATAACATAGTTTATGCAACCTCCTAAAGTCTCTACGACCAGAACGGAAAGATACCTGACCCAGCTGCATGGGTTCCTCCCCTACCCCAGAGTTACATGTAAGATCACCCTGGGGAGCAGGTGAGACGAAACCATTCACAAAAGGGATCCTTGCGCGGAGGGAGCCTTACACCTCTCTCTAATACGTCTATCTAACCGTACTGCCAAAGACATTGCATTCTCCAATGTATCCGGGTACTCATGAAAGGCAAGGGCATCTTTCAATCTCTCAGATAACCCCTGACAAAACTGACTACGTAACGTGGGGTCATTCCACTCTGACTCGGTAGCCCATCTCCTAAACTCAATGCAATAAGCCTCTGCAGTATGTTCACCTTGTAATAAATTGCGCAATTTAGATTCCGCCATCGAGACCCGATCTGAAACATCATATATTAATCCCAAGGCTTTAAAAAATTCTTTCACCGACCGGAGGGCCAGAGAACCAAGCGGCAGAGAAAAGGCCCAGAATTGCGCGTCCCCTTTTAACAGAGAAAGGATTATACCAACCCTCTGACTTTCATCACCAGATGAAGATGGACGCAGCCAAAATACAACTTGCATGATTCTTTAAAGCGGATAAAGTCATCCACACCCCCTGCAAATCTATTAAGGAGCTCGACTTTAGGCTCTTCATAAATTTGACTTGCACCTGATGCATTCTGACACCGTGTGACCGAATTACACAGATCCGCAACCTCTAGGGATAATCCCTGCATGCGATCAACTAGCGCATCAATTGACTCCATCTCAAAACCGCTGGGCAATGGCAATCAAAGTATGGGCGGGTTATAATGTCACGGCGGACAGGATATAGAAACACAGATAAATAAACAAACAAGTTTCTAGGCGAGAAGCTGGGGATCAAGGTCACCTCCTGATAAATCCCTACCAGCTCTCCATATACTGCTAAGCTCACGTTCAGACCCTTAAGGTGGGAATAACGTTTCCTTGTGCCTGGGCTGAGAATACCCTAAAAATCCCTAAGATGATGAAAGGGGGAATAGAGGCAGCCTGCTCCCTCCGAACCTGGAGGGGCAGGTGTCTCTCTAACAGCCTAGACAGCAAACCACAAGAGAACAAAAAAACCAACTTATCTTTAGAGCAGGAACAGCCAATCCTTCCTTCCTTGCAAACACAGAGCCAGACAGAAGCTATAACCCGCAGGGAACACTGGGAGTGGGTGTGATTTAAACTGAAACCAACGACCCCACCCAGTGCACCTGAAGGGAGGCGGATCTAGCTTGACTCCAAAACAAAACAAAAGGCTAGACACGTGCTGCTAATCTGGCAGACCTCCGCACATTGCCTGAGCAGGGCATGACAAATGTCTCATTCAATTGTTCAGGTGCCACAAAGAGTGTTGCACATTATATGATTTCGTAAATGGATTCCAAACCTAATGACATATATATATATATATATATATATATATATATATATATATACAGGGGCGTTGCTATGGTCTCAAAGACCCGGGGCCCAAGCCACAATTGTGGCCGAAAGCATTTCCTCTGGGAATGAGCCCTCCTGGAAAGCTTTATTGAACACTCGGTTTAGGTATGGTAAGAGTAGATCTTGAAAGGTCTTGTAGTAAAGGTTAGATAGTCCGTCTGTGCCCGGTGACTTATGCAAAGGAAAGGAGTCTATGGTCTTTGTGAGTTCTAATTAGGTGAGGACAACGCTTCCCTCTGACTGAAATGCATCAATATCAGATGGGGTGGCAATATGAGTGCCAGGAGAGTCTTTAAAGAGGACCTTTCACTAGAATAAAACATCTAAACTAACTATACAGACATGGAGAGCGGCGCCCAGGGATCCCCCTGCACTTACTGTTATCCCCGGGCGCCGCTCCGTTCTCCCGTTATAGCCTCCGGTATCTTCATAGTTAGGCTCCACCCAGGGGAACCTGCCTGGGTCTCCTTCTCCCATGCTGTAGCGCTGGCCAATCGCAGCGCTCAGCTCATAGCCTGAAAGAAAAAAAAGCTTCTCAGGCTATGAGCTGAGCGCTGCGATTGGCCAGCGCTACAGCATGGGAGAATGAGACGCCGGCAGGTTCCCCTGGGTGGAGCCTAACTATGAAGATACCGGAGGCTATAACGGGAGAACGGAGCGGCGCCCAGGGATAACAGTAAGTGCAGGGGGATCCCTGGGCGCCGCTCTCCATGTCTGTATAGTTAGTTTAGATGTTTTATTCTAGTGAAAGGTCCTCTTTAAGGTTATATAAGGCTGAATAATAGTCCGCGAATTGATCAGCTGTAGCTTTCGGGTCATATATTTTGGAAAAGTTAGTTGGGTGCGTCAAATAGGGGGTTCTAGTCTTTGCTACCCTAGTTTTTATGCGGTGGGCTAGTAATTTCCCTGCCTTATTGTCTTGGGGGTAATATCTAGCCTTGGTAGATCTTAAGTTTTTTGATATCAAAAGAGGAGCTTTTCCCTGAGCTGGGTAAAAAGGGAACGAATCTGAGCTGCTCTGTCAGAAGAGAAACAGGATTTATTAAGTGACTCTAAAGGAGACAGTTTTGCAAGTATATTCTGTGTCTTTTGTTCCCTCTGTTTTTTAGCTTGGTGGCCTAGTTTGACAAATGTGCCTCGAAGAACCGCCTTGTGTGCATTCCATAGACTATACGGACTGGAGACAGAAAGATCATTTAATGAGAAATATTCCGAAATAGTCTTACCTAATTCTGTTCTATAGGATGGGTTAGATATGATATACGGTTAAAAGATTCTCTGATTGAGAGAGTAATGGTGGCGTGATCGGACCACTTGATCACTCCAATGGTAGAATAGGTAGCCAGTTGGAGAAGTGATCTGCTACTAAGAAATAGATCAATGCGCGAGTAGGTATTATGTACCTGCGAATAAAAAGTAAAATTACGTACAGATGCACAGTGTAGTCTCCAAATGTCATACAGCTCTTCGCGTAACAATAGGGGATGCAGAGTGGGGGTAAAGGCCCCGTGTAATGGCTGTAGAATCTGCTGTGGCCTCAGGTACGATATTGAAATCCACACAGATAATAAGGTTACCTTTTTTCACCTTGTTTACTTTGGCTAATACCTTGTTCAAGAAATGTATTTGAGCGTATAGTGCCACCACTGTATATTCAATATTGATCACTGAACATACTTGGATAATAAACCTTCCATTGGGATCAATGATTGAAGTGCTAGGAGTAAAGGAGACTGTAATGAGACTGTATGTCATGTGGGAATAAATGGTGACGAATCCTATGGGCATCTTTGCATATAATGTGGGATTCCTGTATGCATAAAATGTCCGCTTTCAGATTTAGAGCTTCAGATCATAGATAGGACCTTTTTTGTGGGCTATTCAGCCCTTTATCGTTAAGAGAAATCAATTTAAGGTCCATTTGGTACAAAGGCAGAGCTTAATTCCCTCGCAAGGCTAGCAGAAATTGTAGCAAGGCAGTCCGGTCAGGCCTTAACGGGGATGTCCGAGTTATATTTATTGATGACCTATCCTCAGGATAGGTCATCAATATCAAATCAGTGGGGGTCCGACACCCGGTACCCCCGCCGATCAGCTGTTTGAAGAGGAGGCGCGCGCCGTGCCAGCGCTGCGTCCTCTATACTGTTTACCTTCTCGCTGTTGCATCTGCAGTGGTGAGCAGGTGTAATTACACCCAAGCCATCCCATTAATTTCAATAGGATTGCTTGGGTGTAATTACACCTGCTCTCCACTGCAGATGCAATGGCGAGAAGGTAAACAGTGAAGAGGAGGCAGCGCTGGCACCGCACGCGCCTCCTCTTCAAACAGCTGATTGGCGGGGGTGCCGGTTGTCGGACCCCCGCCGATCTTATATTGATGACCTATCCTGAGGATAGGTCATCAATAAATATAACTTGGACAACCCCTTTAAAGTCCCCATCTGAAAAAAACACCTGAAATGGATTATCTACGCATATGGATATATCATATAGAAGGCACATATTTCTTTGAGACCAAATAAAATAGGAAAACGAAATCAACAGGTTATAAAGCGGAGTGGGGGGAATTACCCCAAAAGATGAACAGTCCGGAAATATACGGTGTCGGTTTGAAACCAGATATTTAACGTGTGCTCCCATGCACATAGAACAGAGAGTAGTATTCAGTGTTTTTTGCCCCTTTTGGCTCCAACAGTGTGCTACTCAGCAGACAGGGGTTGTAGTCGAGATGAATAGTTCGTCTCCACGGTCGGTACAGGGATATTCCAAGATTGCAATAAGCGACAACCCTCTTTTATTGATGCAATAACATGCATCTTGTCTTGGTGGGTGAGCAAAAGTTTGACCGGGAAGCCCCATTGGTAGGCTATCTTGTGGTCTCTCAATGCCGAGGTAATTGGAGCAAGTGAGCGCCTTTGGTGTAATGTGATAGCTGAGAGATCAGTGTAAAGGTTTCACCTCTTTATAAGGTGCTGGCAGTTCCGAAAGATGGCACGCAGCTTCCAGGGCAGCCGCTTTCTCTGTCTTGCCCACCAGAAGACTCTCCAACCAGGGGGAATTGACCCAAACCACTACCCAGCAACTATTACTAAGGACTGCCAGTTAACTGTTTGCTGCCCATATTCAGCCATTTGGAATACACCGTGCATAGAAAAGTTAGATAAAGCACTTGTATCACTGATGGGGCACAGTTAACCTTTGTAGTTAAAGGGGTTGTCCAAGTTATGAAAAAAAAAATATATAGCACTGTAAATCTGATGGGCAGCAATATATAACTAAGCTAAGCAAGTTTTAGGCAAATATATATATATTTCCTCATTTCCCTGGTTCTCTTCTGGCCCTTTGTTTACCTGCAATAACAACAATCTCTGCCCCTCCCCCTGCTCTGCAAAGGGAGTGAATACAAGTGCTGCCCTGAGTGACATGTCTGACTGGTGTGATACTCAGCAGCATGTTGTATTTGTAGGACTACAAGTCCCACCTGTACAATGACACTGCTGATACACACAGGATCTTCCCCCTACCTGCTCTTGTGCAATGCTCTGCAGAACTCCTCTGTCAGCTCCTGTGCCCACCATTTGTCTCCTCACTGCCTGCAGCTACTCAGTAAAGCTTTCAGCCCTGAGTCTGTGCAGATGAAGGGGTTAATGTTTTTCCTCAAGAATCCATGGAGAGGGCAGACAGAAGCAGCCGGCAGTGCAGGGGGCGTGGCCAGCACAGGGACGTCTCGTGTACAGACACAGATCTGCTCTCTCAGGCTTGTGCACTAAGCATCATCAGAGCAGGGAGAGTAGCTGACATCACAGCTCATGTGACCCTCAGGGAAATCTTAGAAAATAGCAACTGGAGAAAGGGTAAGTAAATTGTAAAGTCCTTACATTTGCCTAGTTAGAAACATACAAAGAACAAAAAAATAACTCAGACAACCCTTTTAACATCCTAGCAACTTAACAGTGATCCATTTGATAACTTTAGCAGTGAACCATAGCATTATTTAACCCTTTAGCAGTGAACCAGGGGGTCACTGCAGTAGGCGCCAAAGTCACCTCTAAAAGAGGCTGTTTTCTTCTAAGATCTTCTGGATCTTTACGGATCATTATTGTGTCAAAGACGGACCCACCATATAATTCTTTGATATTCTGATGGACCAGTGCTGCCCTGTATATAATATACAATTTAGATTTGTATCCTTATAAAAGGAATAATTAATATTACACATCTATAACGGTAGATTATTGGATCACTTGCCATTTCAACCTTAGTCCTAACCAGGAGCATCTTTTCCTTCAGAAGTTCCCAGTGACATCATGTTTCCTTTTGGGGGAAATGACTGGGTGGTTATGGAATCAATGAAATCGTTAGCTAGTTTCTTGTCATATTTTCTCTGTAAATGTTTTCATGGCTGTCTCACCCGGCCAACTTGTAATGTTTTACACTAACGCTGTTTCAGAGTCCAAGTGCCTCCAGGTTACTGGAGACAGTATTACAAAGTCCAGTGTTTGTGTAGGTGTCTGTCACTGATTAGTGGAGACACAATCATAGGGTTTTGTTTCCTCGGCAAACCCAGTTGTGGACCATTCAAGGTTTACTAATGAGCTCGGGAGGAAAAAGAGAGTAGCTTGTGCGAGCATCGTTCAGCGCTTTCTGCATATTCTACGAATGGGATAAAAGCTGATATTTAGACATGGAAATTGGTGGTCTTCCAGGCAATATGGGATCTGAAAGTGCTAAATCCTTTTACAAACAAACCTTGATTCAGTCTGGAATGTCTTGGCCTGATCTTAAAGGTGATATTATATGGGGACCTCAAGTCGTGGACTAGCCTCAGATATAATTATCTCCACATTCCAGCCATCAGCTTGCCTAAGGACTAAATAAGCTACGTTTATTTCCACTGTAAACTTATTATAAGTAACCCATTCCTTTCCTAACTCTCAGGGCACAGAAGGACAGGGGTCTTTTGCTCCTGCGAAAATGAAATCAGTTAAAGGACTCCAAGCCGCGACCCTGTCTTAATTGTGCAAGTGTATGGAATTTGTGAACGAATAGAGTATGTTGGACCATAAGCCGTGGTGGTTCCAGGCTGTGTTTATAGGCTGTGTACCTACAACGGCTGTTTATTTCCAGAGTATAAACATCCATTTACAGGCACCCGGCTGAGTGATCAGGTGTGCCGGGTCCTAAAGCTTTTCAAATATTTTTAGTTTAAGGCTTATAATCCTTTGACGTAAGGTGTTTGGACTTCTCTGTGTATTTGTCTATGTAAGGTTGATCACCTTAGACATTGCTCATTATACAAGAGAACATATAATTGGATTTGATGGAGACTAGTTTAACTTAGTCAGTATTTTCGAGCAACAGAAATGTCTATAGTGTGTGTTAGAGAGAGTGCAGTTATTTAAGATTTTTGTGCCTTACATGCAAATGAAAGCAACTTGTGGACCTGATTTATCTTCGAGGTCCTAAAGTATACACCTGTGTAGGGTGAGGCCTACAATAGTGCTGCTCCCCTTTGGTGTCCTCCTTACAATATTGCTTTCCCCCATAGTGTCCCCCTTACAGTAGTGCTACCCCTTTAGTCCCCTCTCACAATAGTGTTGACCCCTTAGTGCCACCTTTGCAATGGTGTTTGTTGCCCTCTTAGTGCCCCCTCACAATAGTGCTGCCGACTTATTGCCCCCTCAAATAGTGCTGCACCCTTACAATAATGATGCCCCATTAATGCCCCCTTACATTAGTGACCCTCCCTTTATAATAGTGTTGTCTCCCTAGTGCTCCCTTACAAAGTGATGCCCCTTAGTGCCTTCTCACAATTGTGAAGCCCCCTCACAATAAGGTTGCCCCCTTAGTGCTACCCTTACAATAGCTCTGCCCTGCTACCCTTACAATTGTGCTGCCCACTTAGTGCCCCCCTTACAATAGCAGTGCCCTCTTAGTGCCCCCATTACAGTTGTGGTGCCCCCCTTAGCGCTGTTCCTGTAGCTGAAATAAAATAAAAAAGTAATACTCGCCTAGCCCTGTTCCTCCGATGAATGGAGCACATCATCCCCCAGCTTATGCTCTCTCCTGCTCATCTCAGCAGGCACAATCATGTTACTGCATTTCGCTTGCCTGCTGGGGAGAACACAGGTCGCTGGTGGCTCCCTGGTTCTCTATTGTACTCAGCTATATCTGCGTCCTCTGGATGCATATATAATTGCATTGAGGACATGCCACAGGACTGCTGGACAGCCGCTGAAATCCGGGACTGACTTGTCGGATATGGGACAGCTGGGAGGCATGGAGGCCATTAGTCTTTTATCCTGTTATATTACTAGCTTCACATGTGCTGGTAACATCACATGCATGCATCTAGCAATAAATCATTGTAAAACTATTGGCACTGATGCCGATCCCCTGACCTTTGTGCTGGTGCTGCACTGGAAGCATGGCCGCAGACGGCATCTTTTCATGGACTATTTATGTGCTAGTTCCCCTGCCTAATCCCAATTATAAGTGTATGGAGGCCGCTGATGGACGAAACTCTCCATCAGCAGCCATATTACCAGAGTAGTGCTAGCACGTGGGTCAGGGGACCTGCCTGTAAATATGAATTATTCATATCAAACTATCGGACACCAAAAGCGATAGTTTAATAATGCTAATTACTAGGTGCATGCCCATTCTGTGTAGCCAGTAATATAAACTGGCCAACAGCTTTAAACCCCCTTTGACACAAATGGAAATAAGGCAAACTTGTGAGTGCATGTGAACCTTATTTATAGGGGTAATTTATTAAAGGGGTTATCCAACCCCTATAATGTCCACCCTAATGCCTGGGCCCCTCATGTAGAGTTATACTTACCCTGCTCCCCGGCGCCAGCCTCTACATAACTTCGGCGTGTCTACCTCCGCTTCTACATGTAAGACAGCTTACTAGGCATTTAGACCATTTTCTACACCTAAACCAGAAGTAGAAAATGGTAAATGAGATGGGCCGGCAGGGTTAGGGTTAGCCCCTTTCCAACAACACCACGCCCACATTTTTAGACCTGGTGTGGTGAGCGCGGAAAAGTTGCAGATTGCGAATCTGCACCAGAAATCTGCACCAGATTAGTTTTTGCACAAAGTTTAGAGAAAGGTTCATTATATAAGAGAAGGCACGTGTAAATCACAGACATGTAAATCAATTACATATATATATATATATATATATAAATTCCCCCGTGTAGAAAGGATGTTTTATATTTTATTTATGTTTATGTCAAGGTTTTATTCTTCCAGATTGCATAAAATACAGCCATATGAGCGATATTCTCCCTATGAATATTCAGGACCGTAGCCAGTAGAGTCAGCGCTCTGTCCAGAAGGCATCATTGTTTCTAAATTAACATAATGAAATCAATAGTTCTAAGATGGGCAAACATCAAAGTGGAAACTTGGCCCGGCAGGGAAACAGGCCTCTAAATAGGACCTGCTGCTTCCGATAAGCCTTGTTTTTAGGATTATATTTGTTATGGCTTCCATCATCACTTTTTCTAAATATGATTTGTCTAACAGGAGTCAGATTTGTGTTTTATACGGTATTACAATAAACACACTTATAATATGGAATGCCTTTGTTTCTCTTTCATCAATTCCACATATATATATATATATATATATATATATTTGTGGTCGGGGCGACTGCCCCCGAGCGTACTAAACCGGACCCTACAGATGGCTGGTTAATGCCGGGAGCCAAGGACGAGGGTAGGCCTAAAAGGGGGCAAAGAATTAAGGCACAACGTACTGCAATACAACTTTATTGTTTGATTTACAGGGCAAGTGAGCAAAAAGCATTGGGAATTTCAGACTGAGGATTCGGGACATATCTGGAGAAACAAGACGACCTACAACGCCCCATGTTCCTGATGACGTGCGGAGGTACTTGGTGTCTAGAAGCAGCTGAGGCCGCTCCAATGCGAAAGGAGTGGCCGGAGATGGTCTTCGGATCATAACCCAACCCTGCCGCTAACGAGCGTACGTGAGAAATGAACTGTGAAGTTGACAGTGGACCACCCTTGAACGGTAGCAAAAGACTATTTGAGGCTGCAGCTTGAAGCCCTGACGTTAATTGCTGTAGTGCGCTGACCGGGCACCAATCGTTGTGAGAAGGGAAATACCTCACCTGTGTTGGAGGCCCTGTTTGTGCGGTCTTAGTTAAAGGAATGCTGAGTAAGAAGTGGTCGTGGTGCCATGACAAATGCTGTTTCTGGAGATGACGCCCGCCCCTAATGGTGGTGGTGAATTCCCCGGGCCGGAGGAACCTATAGAATCCTAGGTATATTGCGGCTTTGACGACTGTGCTGATGAGAGGCCCAAAAGGATTACCGTCCAGGGCCGAAGACAGCTGCCTGAACATTGAGCTGGACATGGGTTGTCGGACCAATGGCCTATTTTCACTGACTTTCTCAATGCCCCTTAATGTGGCTTTGATGGCTTGAGCTGTGAAGAATGAGCCTCGGACTGGGTCGCTTAACGTAAAAAGGTGTTGCACACCCGCCAAGTAAAGGCGGATGGTGTTGGGATAGATCTCGAGGTAGGAATGGCAGTGGGCGATAAATGCCATCATGAACGAGACGTCATCAATATCGCCCTGCGGATGTCTATCTGCAAAATCCCTGTAGAGATTCCAGCCCGTGCGGTAATTCCTGGCGGTGTTCACCGAGAGGCTTCTGTGCAAGAGATCTTTAGCTGCCATGTTCAAGGATGCTAATCCCAAGTTAGGTCGCTGAACTCTGGAATTGACGCCCCTGTTGTGTCCGCGTGTGGCAAGTTCTTAAAAAAAACATTAAAGTTAAAGCGGGAATATTCCTGGAACCCTGAATGTCTGACCACTCAAAATAGAAATTATACACCATTGAAAGCCAAACCAATCTACGCATGAGGGACATGATTTTTGGGGATTTGGCTCTGACTTTGTGGATGATGTCTACCAGGTCCTGACTGTCTGTGACAAACATCACTCTAGAATCTGACCACTGCCGGCCCCATACCTGTGCCGCTGCCACCAGTGGATACAACTCTAATAGGGGGGAAGAGCGTAGAGCCTCCTTATCTGTGGTGATTTGTGGTGGCGAGGAGCTGGCGAGCCAATGATTTCCAAAAATGCCCGCAAAACCCTTGGATGCGGCCGCATCCAAATATACAGTGGGGGAGGAAGGGCCCCCGGGGGGAATGAACAATCTTACATCATTCCATGTGGACATAAAAGTGTTCCACATGGATAGGTCCGCCATGGCCTGTTGGTCCAAGTGAATGATACTGTCCTGTTCAGGAGTAGACGGCAGGAAAAGCAAGAGACGCGAAATGAAGGCCGCTCCTTGGGGCATGACCCTCATGGCGAAGTTCCGCCTGCCCAACAACGACTGGAGATCCTATTTGGTCAGGAAGCAGGAATCGGTGGCTTTATTCATGACCATCCGGATCTGCAGCAACTTCTCCTCGGGGAGCCTAGCTTCTAACCTAACAGAGTCGAGAATGACCCCCAGGAAGGTGATAGCCTTGGATGGGCCTACCATTTTCCCTGGGGCTACCGCGACTTGAAGTGCAGAAAATAGTTTTAATAGGGTGGACAAGCTGGAGGGCTGCTGGGATGGGTGCTCTACCAGCAGGAAGTCATCCAGGTAGTGGATGCACATGGGGGTCTCACCGTGTTTGACCAGGATCCAGTGTAGTGCCTGAGCGAACCGGTCAAACAGCCACGGGCTACTTTTGGAGCCAAAAGTTAAGCGATTGGCAAAGTAATACTTGCCCGCCCACTTGATACCATAGTATTGCCAAAGTTGAGGAAGGATCGGAAGAAGTTTGACTGCGTCCGCAATATCCGTTTTGGACAACCAAGCTCCCCTACCTGCCTTGAGTATGAACTGTATGGCTTCATCAATGGAAGAGTACTTCATATTGAATTCTTCTGATGGTATGAGGGAGTTAATGCTGGGCACAATGAAAGAATGAGGAGCCGAGAGGTCATAAATAAGCCTTTTTTTATTTGAATCTTTTTTAGCCACCACGCCGATAGGGTTGACCCTCCAAAAATCGAAGGGAATGGAATCGAGGGGGCCGATGAGGAACCCTTTGTTCAACTCTGAGTCAATCGATGCCTGCACCGCCTCCGGATCCCGTTTTGCGGAAAGAAGGTTATCACACTCCCAGTTGGACTGAGGGAGGGCCACCAACCCTGTATGGAACCCATGCGAAAGACCCGTTAATAAATGAGCTACAAACTGGTGATCGAGATGACCCCTCAGGAGCGCTTCGAGGAGGTCCACGTTTATGTCGGTTAGTCATGGCTGCTTGGAGGATCTTTTGGGACATGTGGACCTGGCGTGAGCACGGAAGCAGACTGTGCAAACATGAAAGGCCCTGCAGCCGCTGAACAAGCAGTGACCGAAATTGAAATTGTTGTATATCTGACTTTTCCCCAAATAGACAATAGGTCTACCGAACTTATCCATGGGGGCCGGGCCCCTGGGGACCCCAGACAGGCCAGGAAGGGCTCTATTTGGTTGGGAAACAGCCTCATTGGGGCACCATTCAGTAGAATGAAAGATGGACTGACATGAACCACAAGTGGGGGCTCGGAGATCTGCAAAATGTCTGCAGAAGAGCTCCATGTCGAGAGTAGCCCAATTTGTTAAAAACTGGAATTGTGCCAGGGCGGCTGCTGCCTTGGCCGCGAAGGAACGATGATAATCATAGAAGGCCGTCCCACCATACTTGTGGCCTAAGTCTGTGACCTGGTAGAGGTATGAGTCAAGCTCTTCCCTCCTATTCGGCTGAGCAGAGCAGATGACATCCCTGTAAAGACTAAAAGCTAGCACAAATTCGGGTATGGAAAGCTTCCAATTTAGGCGGGAATCTTTGGATTTTAATACTACTGAGACCTCTCCGCAATCGATCGTTTTGTTCTCATTAGCATCGTGAGATGCTATGAGAATTGATGCCAGGTTGACGTCTTTCCCTGCCAATATGTCCTTCCTGATATTCTCTGCCACGAAGGGGGCCGGGGCGATGGCCAGAGGAGTGATGGACATACCTGGGGAATCTGACAGAGGCCAGGGGGGGTTTGCCACGGGTGCCACTGGCTGCGAGGCGGCGGGTGCCCTGGATTCGAGCTCCATGACCCTGGCCTGGATGTCTGCTACTGAAGTAGCCAGACTTCCCATCGTGGCGTGCAGCTGTGCCAATGAACCCTGAATTGAGGGTAACAAAGTTTGATCACTGGAAGGTCCCAGATTAGATACCAGAAGTCTATAAAGCTCCGCCTTTCTGGCCGACGCCGGGTGGCTGATGCCCCTTCAGTTTAATTCAGCGACCAGCTTCGGAATAGTCCAATTCCTGAGGGATCCATGGGCCGTCTGTACGGATATCTGAGACTCGGGGATGGACGATGAGTCTTCTATGTCTGAAGCCTGGGACATGTTGCCCGTACCGACCGAAAGCCGTGGACCGGTAACCACCTGAGGACTAATAACCTTAGTTACAAGAAAAAGCCCATGCAGATGGGAGATCGTGAAGAGCCCCTGGTGACAGGGGAAGGAACCCGGGGGCCACCACCAGGGGTGAGATGGGCCGACCCAAGACAGTGGATGGTGACACGTGGACAAGCGCTGAAACACTTACCTGGGTATGACTGAGGATGTGACTGGATCAGGTACCGTGGAAGTTGACACAAACAATCTGAAGGGGGTGGTGGCCCTGCTTCACGAAGGCCAGAGATAACTGGTGCCCCCTAAAAGTTGCTGGCTCGTGAAGAAGAGATTCATGATGAACACAATACCTGCATGACCGGAATGCAGAAGGCGACACACATGCTAGAAGTGAACCGACCGGCTGACACCCCACCACCAGTGTTTTTTTTTTTTTTTTAACAACCGCCGAGACCCAATGACCTGGACGTACCAGGCAGGGCAACATGCCACCACGGGCGGCAGACGTGACAGGGTGCCTGAACGCTTCAAGCGGACGTGCAACGAGGACTGATGAGAAAACGACCTGGACGTTCCAGGCAGGACAACATGCCACCGCAGGCAGCAGACGTGACATGGCGCCTGAACGCTTCAAGCAGACGTGCAACGAGGACTGACGAGCCTAAGATAAGATGCCTTTATTGTCACTGTACAATACAATGTAATACAATACAATGAAATGTTGTTTGGAGCAATCCTAGATGCCATGGACAGAGGAACAAGAACTGACATTTAAACTAAAGCATTACACTAGAAAAAAAAAAAAAACATTGCACTAGAAAGCATTACTATTCACAGTTCACAGCATATATATAGCAAAAGCAAAGTAGGAAGTGCTTATGAGTATATATACACACTGATTCAGACACCAGTGCAGACAAGAGATCATCATGGGTTCATGAATGCAGCAGTCACTTTCAGTCTGTGGTAGTTTCTATCCCAGGAAGGGGCAATAATCTACGAGCATTTAGGAGACTGATTGTTTTGGGGTAAAAGCTGTTCTTCACCCTAGTGGTGCGGGCATGTAAGGCTCTATATTCCTTTCCCCCCTGACAGAACATGACAATGGACACTCGGAAAGGCAGTAGAAAACACAGGTGGGCGGGGCTTCAATGCGATTCCATGGGCGGCCGTGCCGCGACACCCATTACCTTGGAGCTTGCAATGTCCTGCTGCTGAAGAGGCCATGGTGTCAGGGTGTGAAGCAGGCGCGGTTGCCTAGTAACCGGCAATACAACATGGCGCCCTAATGGAGATACAGTGCCCTGCTCCTGGAGTGCGTGAGAGCGGAGGGGGGAGCGATGCCGGAGGCGGCGGCCAGAGAAGTGTGAGAGGCTCCTCAGGGCGATGACAGCACCATGACAGCAAGTGACACCAAGAGGCGCCGCCGCCGCCATCACTACCGCCAGATAAATGCCTGCTGTATCTAAGATGATAAGCATGCGACCTATGCATGCGTAAGACAGGGTCACATGACCATAAGACCGGACCTGCGGCTTAACAGGACCCCGCGTGGATCCGGAACCAACCACCAGCTCCCCCTGCACCATTGGCAAAGGTAGGCGGCACCTCCCCCCACCCTAGAACGGCACCTGCCAGGCTCTGCATCGGGCCCCGACACCTGAACCCCTGCTCACCTGTTCGTGTCGCCTCCCTCCGATCGGAATATGAACGGCCTGGTAAGACCCCGTAACTTACCTGAGCCTGTACCGGAGCCGCGGGAGTACAGGGCGAGCGCAACGTGACCCGGAAGTACCTGGCTGCACGTCCCGCCTAAGTGCTAGCACGGGGTTTTACAGAAAAGGGGGGTGGCCTCAGCCCCTCCCACAAATACAGGCTGCCGGGCAGCCTTAACTACATATATATATTATGCTCCGCTCTGTCCTGATCTAGTTTAGGTTAATTTCACATTTTCAGCACAGCATTCCAGCAGGCTGTTCCGGCAAAGTACAGTCGTGGCCAAAAGTTTTGAGAATTACATAAATATTGGAAATTGGAAAAGTTGCTGCTTAAGTTTTTATAATAGCAATTTGCATATACTCCAGAATGTTATGAAGAGTGATCAAATGAATTGCATAGTCCTTCTTTGCCAAAATTAACTTCATCCCAAAAAAAACTTTCCACTGCATTTCATTGCTGTCATTAAAGGACCTGCTAAGATCATTTCAGTAATTGTCTTGTTAACTCAGGTGAGAATGTTGACGAGCACAAGGCTGGAGATCATTCTGTCAGGCTGATTGGGTTAAAATGGCAGACTTGACATGTTAAAAGGAGGGTGATGCTTGAAATCATTGTTCTTCCATCGTTAACCATGGTGACCTGCAAAGAAACGCGTGCAGCCATCATTGCGTTGCATAAAAATGGCTTCACAGGCAAGGATATTGTGGCTACTAAGATTGCACCTCAATCAACAATTTATAGGATCATCAAGAACTTCAAGGAAAGAGGTTTAATTCTTGTTAAGAAGGCTTCAGGGCGTCCAAGAAAGTCCAGCAAGCGCCAGGATCGTCTCCTAAAGAGGATTCAGCTGCAGGATCGGAGTGCCACCAGTGCAGAGCTTGCTCAGGAATGGCAGCAGGCAGGTGTGAGCGCATCTGCACGCACAGTGAGGCGAAGACTTTTGGAAGATTGCCTGGTGTCAAGAAGGGCAGCAAAGAAGCCACTTTTCTCCAAAAAAAAACATCAGGGACAGATTGATCTTCTGCAGAAAGTATGGTGAATGGACTGCTGAGGACTGGGGCAAAGTCATATTCTCAGATGAAGCCTCTTTCCGATTGTTTGGGGCATCTGGAAAAAGGCTTGTCCGGAGAAGAAAAGGTGAGCGCTACCATCAGTCCTGTGTCATGCCAACAGTAAAGCATCCTGAGACCATTCATGTGTGGGGTTGCTTCTCATCCAAGGGAGTGGGCTCACTCACAATTTTGACCAAAAACACAGCCATGAATAAAGAATGGTACCAAAACACCCTCCAACAGCAACTTCTTCCAACAATCCAACAACAGTTTGGTGAAGAATAATGCATTTTCCAGCACGATGGAGCACCGTGCCATAAGGCAAAAGTGATAACTAAGTGGCTCGGGGACCAAAACGTTGACATTTTGGGTCCATGGCCTGGAAACTCCCTAGATCTTAATCCCATTGAGAACTTGTGGTCAATCCTCAAGAGGCGGGTGGACAAACAAAAACCCACTAATTCTGACAAACTCTAAGAAGTGATTATGAAAGAATGGGTTGCTATCAGTCAGGAATTGGCCCAGAAGTTGATTGAGAGCATGCCCAGTCGAATTGCAGAGGTCCTGAAAAAGAAGGGCCAACACTGCAAATACTGACTCTTTGCATAAATGTCATGTAATTGTCGATAAAAGCCTTTGAAACGTATGAAGTGCGTGTAATTATATTTCACTACATCACAGAAACAACTGAAACAAAGATCTAAAAGCAGTTTAGCAGCAAACTTTGTGAAAACTAATATTTGTGTCATTCTCAAAACTTTTGGCCACGACTGTACAGCCTGCCAGAGTTCTCCGGATCCGGCATTGCCGGATGCTACAGAATGCCCACCCGCCCCCATTAACTATAAAGGGATCCAGCCGCAACCTGGCAAATATGCTGAGAATTGGCCAGACAGAAACCGCTATGTCTGTCCAATTCCCGGCATTCTATACCGTAGCAACCTGCTGGAAGGCTGTACCACAAAGGCTATACCATATATGTGTAACCCCGATCTTTGAAAGACATTGCACGTATACAAAAGACATAAGAGAGATGTTTCATTAAAGGGAACCTGTCACCGGGATTTTGGGTATAGAGCTGAAGACATGGGTTGCTAGATGGCCGCTAGCACATCCACAATACCCAGTCCCCATAGCTCTGTGTGCTTTTATTGTGTAAAAAAAAAAGATTTGATACATATGCAAATTAACCTGAGATGATTCCTGTCCCTGACTCATCTCACGTACAGGACTCATCTCAGGTTAATTTGCATATGTATCAAATGGGTTTTTTTACACAATAAAAGCACACAGAGCTATGGGGACTGGGTATTGCGGATGTGCTAGCGGCCATCTAGCAACCCATGTCCTCAGCTCTATACACAAAATCCCGGTGACAGGTTCCCTTTAAATAAATAATGGAGTTCATTATCTATTTTAGCATCCATTTCATGAGCACATCTAATTGTATTTCATTATATTTTACCCATTAAGTAGATCTTTTTAAAGCAGCAATATGTTTTAGACAAATTTTCCCTAATTAACGCAAATAAAACACACATAAAACGCCTAGATAACGCATGTGCGATTTATTAATTTTTTTCATTTTTTATCTTTTAATTTTAGTTCTATACTTGACATCTCAACTTTCTTTTATTTCTGTATGCTGATTTAATATATATATATTGATATATTTTTACATTCCCATATGCTGATGTATATATATATTTTATTTATTTATATTTTTACTCCTTTTTAGGTTCCATTCACACGTCCATATGTGTTTTGCAGATCCGCAAAACACGGACACCGGCAATGTGCGTTCTGCATTTTGTGGACCGCACATCGCCGGCAGTCCCATAAATTATTCTTTATTGCTTGTATTTGCATAAACATGCTTCAATGTTTTAAATGGAAGTTTATATTGAAAAATCCTAATAAAAATCATCTTTGAAAGAAAATGCCTTTTCTTGTCCGCAATTGCGGACAAGAATAGGACATGTTCTATTTTTTTGCGGATCCGGAAGTGCAGATCCGCAAATGCGGATGCGGACAGCAGATTCCGGCTCCATTGAAAATGAATGGGTCCGCACCTGTTCTGCAAAATTGCGGAACGGATGCGGACCCATTTTGCGGACGTGTGAATGGGCCCTAATTTGTATTTCGCTACATGCTCCTTTTTTCATAGATTGTGGTATGTACCCACAACGGTTATGCGGCAAAAGATCTATCCCCAAATGGGAAATTATAGATATAAATATACAGCCCACCAACTGGTTAAAGTCCAGTCCAGGTTTTTTAACAATACCCATTATGGACTAATACCTCCCAGATTGAGAGCTCTATATAGACCTACCAAACAAGATGGCTATTAACACCCACCGAGGAAGGAGCACATAGCTCCGAAACGCGTTTGGGGAAGTATAATAGCCAGGATACCATATTTTACTAAGAGACATTGAACATATAGTGCTTGCACCAACTATAAGCCGGTTGTCGATTCGATACACTGACGATACATGACTCTATCTGCAACCTTTCATAGAGAAGGCAGAGATCCACTGCAAGCCGGGCGTAATTTAGAATTTTGAGTTATCAACCACGTGGGCTACCACGTGGGATGCCAGGGATAGCGGGATCCAGGATCCAGCCGCACTCCGATAGGAGAAGAGCCGTTAT
Organism: Bufo bufo; assembly: GCF_905171765.1. Lineage (NCBI taxonomy): Eukaryota > Metazoa > Chordata > Amphibia > Anura > Bufonidae > Bufo > Bufo bufo. Next base: position 41,626,372 of record NC_053397.1, on the reverse strand, counting down.
AGAACATGGTGATTACAAACATATCGTGGAATGGTAACGTATGATTTACGTTACAATCTGCTACATTATCAAGGGAAATATCACAGTGATAAGATATTCTAAGAATTTGTTTTTCAAAGATCAAACAGCAACAGCTTGCCTACAAATGAGTGATCTGAACTACGGATCATTCATAGGATAAAATATACGAGTGCACTGAATAATTCTATTATTTTATCATTACATCCTTGGAATATAATCTTATTTCCATAACTTCTTGGAAGGAGACTACCTATATATACAAGTCCACATCATTATTTTATGATCAACTATTTTGTGTCCTAAAGGAAAGTAATATTGTATTCCACAACCTTTGGGCAAGTGATTAATTTAATACAAGTCTTCATCATCCTTATAATCAAATATTTGAACGGGACATTTGCATATATACTTTAATCAATATATAATGGTCACTTTTGGAACATACTACTAAAGAGTGACTTTTTTTTGGAACTTTTTGTATTTATATCTTATATTCTTTTTGACTTGGACTTATATTGCTATTGCCGTACTGTACTAATTGCCATCATTTATTGCTGCCACTATTATTTACTGCTGCTTAGATCATCTACTGCTGCTAAGAATATCTATTGTCGCCAATATTGTCTATAGCTGTTGGGTTCTACAATCAGTTAATATATTTTTTTTTCCTGATTTTATATGTGCGATTTTTAATCTTTTTTTTTATCCTGTACTTTTATTTTAAATTTTCTTGTAGCACAAGGTGTGAATACATTTGTTTATAACTCCTCATTCTAATGTAGTCCATGCGACACCAGATATTAGTGTGCCATCCATTATTTAAACTTTTATTATTTACCAATTACATAGGCGATGGGTACGCCTAGGATTAAGCACCTATGTCCAACGGTCTGAAATAGGTGAGCCGCTGACATAAAATTTCATATGTGAAACTAGCCTAAAGAATCCTTGAGTTTTAGGACTATTTCCTTAGATGTTATGGTTTTATGTTGGTCTTATGTGGCCTTAGTGTTCCAAGTTTTAAATTTTTTTTTTTTTATATATCACACCAATGTACCTAAAATGAAAAGAAAAAAGTTACATTTTATACATCTCCTGTTGTTTTATGTTTGTAACTTAGGAAGACCTATATATTTCCATCATAACATACTACAAGCAAACCCTGTGTAGTCTGATCTTGCAGTCATATTGTCATTTATTTGTCCCCTACTTATACAGCTAAATATTAGTAAGAAGTTGGGGAGAGATAGAAGAGGCTGTGAGTGCAGGCGTAGTCTGTTACCATAGAAACAGAGTAAGCTGTCCATAGGGCACATTGGGAGTGGCAGGACCCTGTTATGGGTCCATTGGACTCCACTGTTTTAATGTAAATTGAGCCTGGAGTGGTGGGGTACCGTTATTGTTGGGGTATTTTGTATGTATATTAGTCCGTGGATTACTGATGCCCATTTGGTTTTACTTACTGTGCTGTGGCCTAGGAAATGTATGGTAGTAATTGATTTTGACTACCAGGGGCTCCACTTTTTCGTCTTTTTCGTCTTCTGTGTGGACTCCTATGAATTTTGCGCAGCCACCACTCCCATTCACTTCTATGGGCCCAACGGAAATAGCCGAGCGAGTGCTCAGCTATTTTCGGTGGCCCCATAGAAAATAAATGGAGGGTGGCTGCGCATGTGCAGTGTGCCCTCCACCACTTTCGGGCTCTGTTCTAGATATAGGTGCGGGTCCCAACGGACAATGGGTCTTTATCAGACAATGATATGCCCCCATTATCTAAGATGAGACAACTCGTTTAAGGAAAGCTAATTTGCATACCTTTGGTTTTTTGGGAAAGATATTCAAAATACCTTTTCTTCCAAAGAAAGGAAAGAACACTAAGTGTATCTGATGCCAGCAGATGTAAGATACTAAAATTTGCATATGTGTTTCCTAGAAAGAGAATGAGAAAGAGCAACTCCAAGGCCACTCATCTAACCAGGGCAATTTTCTTTTGACATGCTCAGTACACTTTTTGATTGGGAAGAACCGGATTGCATGTCTCATTCAGAAAAGTGTAATACTGAGACATCCAGTACTCTTTCCCTTTTGGAAGGAAACCTTGCACACTTGGATGGCACATCTCATTTCCAGTGGAGTATTACATGTGGACGTCTCTCTCCTCTTCTAGGACTCTAAATCTTTTCAGAAAAATGATGAGTCCTTGGAGATCAGAGACTGTTTTATACCAATTTTTAGGGCAGTTGGAGCATATTTGGGGTAGAATAATTTCGAGTCTGTATCAAATTTTTTGAACAATTGGCCAAATCAGACACAAAACTAATTTCAGGAAATGTGCTTATCTCGCGTATTTTTTCTTTGGTTACTCTGGTTACGGTCTCCCATTGAAAACAATGTGAGGCAGATTTGAGGTGTATTTTTCCACATCAGAATTGTTGTCAAGAAACTTTGTGTGAGTGAGGACTTATATAACTAAATATATGTTAGCAAGAAGTAGGGAAAACATAGAAGGCAGTATGAATGCAGGAATAGACTACATGAGATTTGTTTGTAGTCTGTTACCATGGAGACAGATCTGCACAGGACCTGTAGACACAATAAGTTAGAACATATTTTATAAGGCCTATTTGCAAAGTGTACAATATCCACTGTATTTCGGGATCGCTCTCTCTCAGGGGGTCGCAATCACAGACTTCACCTCTGACAACTGGGTTCAAGTCCAAAAGGTGCTTTATTTTGGCACTTCAGCACCATCACACACATAAACATCGTAAATAAACACCTGCCCGTCTAGGCTCTACCTAATATGCGTGTTGTCTCTACCTCACCTATAGAGCGCTGTTCACACACAGGATGATTAGACCCGGCTTCCTCAGCCATATATACGGTCCAGCAGCCTCCAGGCTGTGACCACACCAGTACGCACCCTTGAGGAGAGATGGTCCAGAAGTCCTCCCGACTCTGACTGTGCGACCCTCTTTCCGTAGGCTTAACTGGGCCACCCAAACTTCAGGCTTTACAAAACCTTGTGGTCCCTCAGCCCTCCTGGCTGAGACCACACAGAGCCTCTCAGGCTTCCTCAGCCTTTCTCCTTCCAAGTCATACACAGAGGGTTGTTTTATCCCTCCTTGATTACGGCATCAGGCCTCACCTGCGATCACCTCCGACAAAAGACAATGCATGTAGTGGAAGGGTGTGGACTGGCAGATCCCCCTACCAAACCTATCCCCCAGTCCACATGAAATCCAGCCCAGAACAACATCTAGACAAAACTGTCTCAGCAAACTACACTTTGCTGAAACCACTGCAGCTTTCTGGATTTCAGTTATCTCACCCAGCTGAGGTATCTAGGTGGGATATACACGCCTCCCAGCACTTATACTGTACACATCACCACACCACCTATAGTCATGACTACAGCTCATATTGTTGATAGCATGAGGTGGGGTTCTGTGGGGGGTATTAATTCTGAGGATACACCTGCCATCTGTACAGAACATTGTATAGTTGTGAAACAAGACAACTCTCAGTTCAGTTGCCTTCTGCTAAACTTCTGGGCTCACCAGTAAGCATATAATACACTCATGGGCCAGTCCAACCAGAAATGTAGGGACCTGTGAGCCATTATTCTTGTTTTTTTTGTTTCTTTTTTTAAGACTGTAACTCAGTGGACCTTTGGTTGAAATTGACATCTGGAATTTCCATGTTCTTCCTGTGCGTGCATTTATTGCCTACAGGTCCTCTAGTTTAATTGGTGCCTAATGAAAAGAGACCTAGTGTGTACATGAGATAGGGATGTTACATTATGACATAGCTGGAGACAGGACCCATCTGAGTGATTGCATCCTGTGTGTAGCACCGGAGTCCGGAGGATATGTTGGTGCTCTGTAAATAATGGGGAGTAAGTGAAATAGTAGCTTTCAAATGGTAGACTAAGCAATTGATCCATGAGATACAGGAACTTGTTGGCTTGTTTATAAAGTACAAAGCCACTTGCTTTTTAGGTCGTTGTCTTTTGCCAAAGGAAGGGCTCATCTATCATCTTGCTGTTCCTCTCCTGGGAATCCATCCTATCTAGAATCTCTTTTTCCTTTGCATTTGGTAAATATGTCATTGCTGACAACTCTGTTTGGCCCAGGTGAGTGTAGGCTGCAGCTTCCTGTGGCGGAGAACATTACTTGGTCTTACACTTTTAGATCTTCAATTAATATTTCATTATTGCAGATCATATTGGGAAGTGACCACACTGTAGCGCAGCCTAACAGATGTATTAAGACTAGGGTTTTGGCAATAACACTGAGAATGTGCCCTCTCTTCCCCAAGGCTGACCCAGTGGATGAAATAGTAGATGTGTGTCTGACTTTAGGCACGCCTTCTACAAAGATCAACATTCGTACGCACTTTAGTCACCTTTTATACGCAGTGCTATTGACATTAACCAGAGAGGCCAGTCTGACAGCGCAGTACGTTACACCACTTGCTCTGCTTTCTCTGCATGGTTTATCTAAGGAGACTCAGCAGAAAATTACACAGCCTAATTGTTTTCGGTCCGGAGAAATTTTCTTCCAGATACTTTAGCGGCTGCTGTTTAGCCGGACCTTTATATGAATATATGTCAGTTTGATAGCAAACTCTATAACCAAGCATATCACTGTCATATTATTAATGTCTGGATTGACAGCCTTAATATAATTTTTTATTGCACTCAGAAGTTTAAGAATTTGAGAGGGCTGATCTTGGGTATCTCTAAAAGGTCATAGAATTTAGCACGGATTCCACAGGGTGGACACTTTTTCAGTGGGAGACCGTGGTTTACATCCAAATGCACCAACAAAGGACATATACCTTCTTGGTGCAGTGGTAGCCAGTAAACCATGACCGCATGAATGGCATCACATAAATGGCGGATTCCGCACAGATGGCCGGTGGCTTTTTAGCAAATCGGCACCAGATTTTGCCAGCAAAACATGCTGTATGAACAGCTCCTTATGGTGCTTTCACACAAGGTGCACTTTTCCTAATATTGTCCTAAAGTAAGATGGTTCCTGATGTAAGATTTTAAATCTGGTGCACCTGTAGACTGTCTAGCCTAACTTTACACCACCTTGTAAAAAGGGTAGAAAAGTGTCTAAAACAGGTAATGAAAGTGCTGCAGAGCATGTCCACCAGTGTTTTTGGCTCAAATGCTGGCACATTTTGATTAGTAAATGTTCCTAGTGTTGGGAAAAGGAGCTGAACCAATTATCTAGCACTGCAGCTCCTTCATTCTGATGATTATTGGGGGGACTCTAAGGTTGGACCCCCATGAAATAGGAAGTGACGCTATCAGTAATGGTGGGTTTAAGCTTTCCTAGTGAGAAGGTAAACTTAAAGGAGTTGTGCAGCCAGTACATAGGTCATCAATATCTGATCAGTGGGGGTCTGACTCCTGGCACCCCCCCTGCCGATCAGCTGTGTGAAGAGGAGGCATCGCTTGTGCGAGTGCTACTTCCTCTTCAAGATTACACTGCGCATCGTCTTATTTGCAGCAGCGGAACCGTGTAATCACAAGTGCTCGTCCCCTTCAAGTGGTTGGGAACAAGAACTTGTAGTTACACTGCTTTGCGTCGCCAAGACCTCCGAGACACCCAGTTTAATCTTGAGCAGGAACTAGCACTCGCATGAGCGCCACCTCCTCTTCAAGCAGCTGATTGGCGGGGGGGTGCTGTCAGTCGGACCCTCACTGATCAGGTATGGATTACCTATCCTGAGGATAGGTCATCAATATGTACTGGCTGCACAACCCCTAAACATTTCTACCATATTTGTCTTTTCCTCGAGAAAATTATACGATAAAAGAAAAGGAATTTCCTGTTTTCTTCCACACACAACAATAAGGCTCTCCATACATGGCCCATTTCTTGGTAAGATTAGAAGATTTCCCAACCACTAATGTAGTAATGTGTCGGGGATAATGCCATAGTCTTCATACATTAGGATAAAGCTACAGAGTACAGTGTTACATTCTCCAACCCTTCCAGCCATAAAAGAACTGTCACACCCTTTAGGCTTTTAGAAGAGGCCAAGTAGAGGACAGTGGAAATAAAGATGAAAGGCACCAGATGAGGGGAGGTTAAGAACTAAGACTGCCGACTTTTTCCAGGTCATACAGAGAATAATTGCCACTTACAGGATTTAAACAAGTCTCCATTTTTCACATGTGGACTTATGTAATACCCCAAAACTGATTAATATCATTCCACGCACAGCAGTCTGTATAGAAGCCAAGTGTCTACTTCTAGATTATTCAGTGCATTTTTAGTGGCGTTTCATAAGATCATGGTGGTCTTTTCACTCATCTACAATCCCCATGTTACAGTGACCCAAAACTTCTGCACAAGCCTTGGGGTCAATACGGAGACGTAAAAGTTTATGAGATGTTTAGGTTGCTCAGCTGCAGTGTTCAGAGTGTCTGTGATGTGTTTATGTCCCATCTTGGATCACTTCATCCATGTCCAGTTCTGAGTTTTGACTTCCATGTTTCAGTGGATATTTGTGTCCGAGGTTCTGTCACCGGTTCAGAGCAGGTGTGCTTTCACAATACAGTACGGTACATGTATTGCTGTTTTTGTAGACTTTCTGAATTATTTCAGGTTTTGGAGACAATCAGGGGTTGACTAGTTTAGAAAGACCATTACAAACATTATTTTAGGGAGTTCACAGATCCCTTATTCAAAACCATCATTGATTATGCAGAATGGAGAGTGGTTACAAGGAGTCTCTTGCTCTGGAGGACCTGGCATGTCCGTACATTGCAAGCACAGCCCATTGATTTGAATGAAAACTGTGTAATACTTTATTTCTCCTGTAGGTGAGCTGTAGAGGAATAAAAGGGGTGCCTCACTTGAGCAAATGGCATGTATTGTGTAGAGAAAGGTAATACAAGCCACTTTGTAGTGTATTTTTATTGTCCATATTGCTTCGGGTACTTTCACACTAGTAAGAAAAAATGTGGGTGATTAAGTCAGCACAACCCTGTATGCAGGTGCACATCACCATGGCGAAATACATATACAAACGCAAAACACAAATGTAATAGCACTCTGCAACCAGCATTCTGCCCTGCCTCTATGCTGGATGAGGCATTGGTGTACATTTTGGCCAAAGCGTAATAAGCCACTCACCACGTCAAGGTCGCCTCTATGGAGTGGTCCCTAACACTGAGTGGCTTATTACGCTTTGGTCAAAATGTACACCAATGCCTCATCCAGCATAGAGGCAGGGCAGAATGCTGGTTGCAGAGTGCTATTACATTTGTATTTTGACTTTCACACTAGTGTTTTTCTTTTCCGGCACTGAGTTCCGTTAAAAGGGCTTTATACCGGAAAATAACTGATCAGGCGTATCCCAATGCATTCTGAATGGAGAGTAAGTGTGTGAAAGTGTGTGAAAGTAGCCTTCCTTTGTTGGCTTGATTCATTTTTCCATCGCATTTCTCATTTCTATGGTTACGACCACCCTGCAATCCAGCAGCGGTGGTCGTGCTTGCACACTGTAGGAAAAAGTACCGGTCCATGCTCACTCATGTGATTAGTTTTTTTTATACTGTGCAAGCACGACCACCTGCTTCTGGACTGCAAGGTGGTCATCACCACGGAAATGAGCAGTGTATAATGTGATGGAAAAATGAATCAAGCCAGCAAAGGAAGCAATATGAACAATCACAATACATTAGTAAGTGCCTTGTATTAACTTCCTCTACATGATCAATGCCATTTACTGAAGTGAGACGACCCCTTTAAACACTTGTTGCCAGGTTCTCTCACAGATCTGAGATTATCACTGGGCTTCCCAGCAGTGGGTCACCTTGTGATCAGCTTCTCATGGGGATCTCTATTAAAAAGAGTTTGTCTGAAGAGGACAACCCTGGCATGTTATAATCCGTATACTTCTGAGACAAAAGACAGACATAATGTAGCATTTCTTAATTGCTTTGTATACAGTTTCCTAATTTTATAAGAGGTTGAATATGCAGATCTACTTTAAGGGTGGCGTAATGTGCTACCATGACTGTCATTCAACCTCAATGTTTCACCCATTATTCAAGAATCTGGAATTCCAACATGGTTGGAGCTGTCATATTCTGATCGTTGCAAATCACCTGTAGCTTCTTTCTCTATAGAGACTTAAAAAGTTTCAGAAAGTTGTGGAAATTGGAAACCTGAGGCTATATATACGGAAAGAGGATGAGCACCAAACAAACGTCTGTCAGTCCTGTCAGATCAAATCTGTCTGCTTTGACAGGAAGGAATGAGACTTAAAGGATGTAGATATGTAAAGACAAAGAGTAATCCCCTGGATGATTAAGACTTGTTTTTTTTTTTTTGCAGTTTTTTCCCCCCTTTAAAAGTGTATTTGACAATAGCCCTGAAATATCTTACAGTACATTTGTCATCATAATTCTTTACAGCCTAAGCCAGTGAACAGATCTTTGGACACCGTTAGACTCTATTTTCATTGAGTTTTTTTGACTATTTGACTGTATACATTGGGCGTATTGACCGATGTATCCCTCTGACTTCTCCACAGGCCCCCATGCACCCAGTGTATGTGGATGTTGGTGTGCAAGCGATGTGGATTTGCTACAGATTTCACCCCTTGGGCTGCACAAGTTGAGATCACTATGGCAGAATGCTGCAGCCTAAATTGACCCACAATGCAAGTTACGTGCAGCTTTTGTTGTGGAAAATACCCGCAGAATGTGAATGAGCTGCTGTGAAAGCGGTGAAATTTCTGCAGGCAATGCCGCTGGGGAAAGTCATCAGCATTGACGCTGCTTGCGGCCACACCCTTATGGTATAAGTACAACCACACGGTGCACTCATGTTGCTGCTCGGCGATTGAGTACTGCATGGTTGTACGAGTTGCAGTGGGCTCTAATTAAACTAATTAGTACTGCACTGTTAAGTTGGTCTGCATTGTTAAAGGGTTTATCCAAATTTTCAAACAACCCCCCCCCATGTGGCGGGCCCCTCACAGGTAATATACTTACCCCGATCCCAGCGCCGCTCCTGGTTCCGGCACCTCCGCTGCTGCTTCTCCCTGTACACGGATGAAAACATCCGGTGTTGGCGGGGACGAGCCTCCCTAGCATCGCGGGTGACGCTAGAGAGGCTCGTGCCCGCCTGCCATTGGCTGCTCCCCCTCGACACCGGATGTTTTCATCTGTGTACAGGGAGAAGCAGCAGCGGTGGTGCGGGGACCAGGAGCGGCGTATGTATATTACCTGTGAGGGGCCCGGCATATGGTGGAGCATTTTGAGAAGTTGGATAACCCCTTTAATGGCCAACTGGTATTGCAGGTGCTGCACAGCCATTAACAATGCACTCTTGCAGTATTAATTAGTTTAATTAGATCCCGCTGTGGCTTGTGTGGCCTCCCAGTACTCGACACCGCCGCGCTGTGTGATTGTACACCTAGGGTCCATTCACACGTCCACATGAATGGGTCCGCACTCGTTCTGCAATTTTGCCGAAAGGATGCGGACCTGTTTATTTCAAAGGGGCTGCAAAAGATGTGGGCAGCACACTGTGTGCTGTACTCATTCATAGTTCCATTCCGCGGCCCCGCAAAAGAGAGAGAGCATGTCCTATTCTTGTCCGCACCCACGTGCCTACCATGTGCGGTCCGCAAAATGCGGAACGCACATGGCTGGTGTCTGTGTTTTGCGGACTACAAAACTCTTGCAGACGTGTGAATGGACCCGTAAGTTTTTTTTTTTCTTTGTTTTTGAGCCCACCCGATACATGCCTCCTCGCTGGCAGCTTTAATTCCATTCCACAATTTCAGCAATAACCTCCAAGAAAACGTTTTTTTTTAGCTTGTCTAATTTAAAAAAAAACTGTCGTATAGTCACCAACAGACTATGGCTTCAAGCTCGGCAGAATACTCGTTTTGTCTGCGACCAGCTTTACAGTATATCATAGTTTGATTGATTTATTGAGCCTTTTATGATACCAGCGGACGGTGAATATCCCAAGTGGTGTTCACAGCACGTTCCAAGGCTGCAGGTCATATCAATAAAAAATATTCTACGTCTGACGGCTGGAAGAAGGCCAACGCGACCTGTCACTCTCCAGCTGCAGCTCTATTCTTGTAGTGTCAAATAAATACCGTACATTGGAGCCCTGACTGTTCGCCTAAAGGCTTTAATAGGGGTGTTCCCCCGATATATTCCTCTAACTTGCCCCTAGACTATCATTGGCCAGACGCATTCCAAAAAGGTGTCCTTCAGGTATACGGGTATTTCACCAGGCTCGGTGGGTATGCGTCTACCTCACCTGTAATGAAAAGTATAGTTTCAGCGCATTTCAATGCAAATGTGTGTAATAAAAACCCCTATAACTGTGGTACAAATGGCAGACCTGTACATACAGCTGCGACAAATCAGTGGCAAAATCCACTTGTTAAATGCAAATTTTTCATGGATTTAACTGTGGATTTGCCACAGATGCCACCCTATATGCTGTAAAGGGTGAAGTCAACAGTGGAAGTCCACGTCAAAAAATCCCCACTATTTTTTTTTCTGCAGCATGTGGATGAGGTTTTGTACCAGCGCCATTACTGCGCTGGTCCTGTAATATGCTAGAAAAATCCAGAGCGTATCTGCCACGTGTGGGACTTTAAATACCATTGTTCAATCTGTACCCTCTATACTTATACTCAATTTTGTCTATACCATCTACTATGTTTGTTCATGTATACGTTTTTCCTATGACGCTCATAATTATTGTGTGTAAAGGGTTAAAAGGAGTTTGGGCCTATTAAGGTAAGCATAGCAGCTGATAGGGCTTGCAGATGCAATTAAATCAGTATAAGGCCCCATGCATATGACTGTATACATGTTGTGGTCCCCAAACCGCATATCCGCAAAATAGGGATGTGGTTCGTGTGCCGCCCACCTTTTTTGTGGACCCATTAACTTCAATGGGTCTGCAGTCCAGACTAGGACATGCTCTGCCCGATGCAGAAAGCACCTATCTACGTGCTGTCCATTCTGCACAAGAGCGAGAGCGCGTCCTATTCTGGTCCTCAAAACGCAGACTGCAGACCTATTGAAGTCAAAAAATGCGGATGTCACACAGACCACGTCCGTATTTTGCAGGTCTGCAATTTGCAAACCACAATACGGATATGGTCCTGTGCATGAGGCCTTATTCTTAGGGCAATTCGGTACATTGTGTAGAAAAAGCTCTTTGTTCTACTGTGAAGTTGAGCTGTTTGGTGCACAGAGGGCCGGACCCGAGCCCGAGTTAGTAATCTTACTGCTACAATTAGTTTCTAGGTAGGTGATGAACTAGATTGGCGAAAATATTCAGTTTGGTACAGTAGCCCGTTTCTGAATACCTAGGGTAGAGTGGCACGAGGGCATATGCCCACCAGCCACCCCTGAGCTTAGACCCTGCGATAGATGTTTGGTCTGTCATTTTATTGAAAGGAATCTGTCACCCGACATAATATCTTCCAGAGCTAGCTCAGCTGAAGGTAATGACACCTTTCAAGTAGCGATTCATTGCTTCATTCTGGGTGAAAAAAAATACTTTTAATCTATATGCAAATTAGCAATTAAAGGGGTTGGCCCATCTCCGACATTAATGGCATATGACTAGGCTATGCCATTAGTGTCAGATAGATGCTGGTCCCACCTATGGGACCCTCTCCTATCTTCAGGTCTAAGTCACCAAGTGAGCGCACTCTGCTACTTTTGGAACTCCCATAACGGTGAATGGAGGGTGGCCGTACTTGCATGGTGCGCTCTCCTTCACTGCAGGGGGCCCATCCTGGAGATAAAAGTGGGTCCCAAAGTTAGGATCTGCCTATCTGACACTGTTGACATATTCTAGAAATATTCAATTGATGTCTGAGATGGGAATACCCCTTTAAGTGCACTGAGGGCAAGCCCAAGCTACTCAGTGCACCCTTCTTCCTCCTGCTTTCTCTACGGCCCCTCTCTTTTCTTTCTTGATTGACGGGTCAGACAGGGTGACCATGCAGGAACCTAGCCCTGTCAATCAAGAAAAAGAGGAAGTAGGAGGAGCAAGGGTGCACAGAGTGTCCAGATCTCCCCTTAAAGAGGCTCTCCAAGAAGAATGACTTTTTCTGTAATGCTTGCAGCCCATGTCCAAAATTTAGAAGATTGATATTTTCCTGCTCCCCTCAGATCTAGTCCTCCGTGCTGGCTTGCACATGTCCATGTTCCAGTCTCCAAGACCTTTTGCAACCAGTCGCATGTCCATGTTCCAGTCCCTGGACTTTTTACAACCAGTGATGCATGGGCATCGTCACATGTTCTGCTGCAGCCAACTGGTTTCAGCAGTGAAGTGGCCACAGACAGCACATACCCGCTAAAACCAGTTATTGGCTGCAGTGCAGCATGTGACCGTGGCCATGCAGCGCTGGATTTTTAAACAGTCCAGGGACCGGAACATGGACATGTGTGAGCCAGCGCATAGGACCAGATCAGCAGGTAAGTGTGAATCTTCTATTTCCATAGGCAGGCTGTGGGCATTAGATAGCAAGTTACTATTCCCGGAGAACAGCTTTAAGAGAAAGATGTGAATATTACAGGACATAGAAAAAAAGTCCTATTTGCCAGTTATACAGTTATACTTCCAGAGCTGTACGATTTCTTCTGGCTCCAAAAGGTGTCACTGTAAGGCAAGAATAATGAGTGAATCTTCCAAAAAATGTGAACACGTACAAGAATAGCAAGACACCGTTCACGAAAGAGAAAATGAGATTCAAAGGCTTTTATCTCACAGGCACAGAGTCCGGTTGTGCCCAATTACAGTCGATGGGGGAGAGCCAGTCTTTATCCTTTACATAGACTATAACGCTTTCTATCTGACATCTGTATTTTATAAGCATACAGTGGCATCACAGAACCCTTCCCTCTGGGCTACAGACCGCGGTTCTGCGTGTGATTAGCAGCATTGGAGAGATAAGGAAAGCTGTAAGTCTACGCATAAGAAACCATTATACCGCACTGCTGTAATGTACGCCGGGTCTCCTATTTGTAGGTAATTTCTGGGAAACAGAGGTAAGTAAGAACTTCAATAAACCTTAAAGGGATTATCCCATGACTAATGTAAAAAATGAAAATCAGACATCATGTAGTACATGACCATCTCTATCTAACAAAGCCAAAACCAGCCCTGTACCTCACACGGATCCAGAGATCTCCCCAATCATTGATTTGCTAGATTTATACCAAGCTCACAGCTCAAGGGGAGTGCCTTATCTGCTGCAGCTCAGGGGGCGTGTCTCCGCTCTCCCTATCATAGCTAAGGGGGCGTGCCTCCGCTCTCCCTATCACAGCTCAAGGGGAGTGTCTTATCTGCTGCAGCTCAGGGGGTGTGTCTCCGCTCTCCCTATCATAGCTAAGGGGGCGTGCCTCCGCTCTCCCTATCACAGCTCAGGAGGCGTGTCTCAGCTCTCCCTATCACAGCTAAGGAGGCAGTTGAAGGATGAAACTGAGCATGTGCGGCCATCTCAGTGAGCATGACAAAGAAATAAGAAAAAAAAAACAGCAGGTGGCGCTATACAGATACATTTAATTGAATAACTCAGTGGCTATGCAACATTTTTAATTACATGCAATTATAAAAGTATTCAAATCTAGGTGCTGGTTTGAAAAATGTAGATTTTTTTTCTTTTTAGACAACTCCTTTAACTACAGGAATGAAGGAGCGCTGCATGCTGGTGGTGGTACTGCTCTAGTACCACTGCTCTGGAAGACCTGGGCAGGCAGGTTTGTGGCTAGTAAAAGGAAAGGTCCTCCACTGGAATTATGTTAAAGGGTAACATAGGGGACTGGTGGGAGCACCCGTCACAAAATTGTCTTCTGTTTTAAGGGAGTCGTAAAGGCACCTTTTCAGTCAAAAGACCGAAGAGGGCTTACAATCTTGCACTATAAGTACTATTTTAGAGGATTGCATAAAGAATACATTGTTACGGTCCATTCATGTGACCATATCCGTTTCTGCATCTTTTGACGCCCAATTGATATGTCCGCATCTGATCTGCAAAAAGTGTGGATCGGATGCAGAGATGCAGACTGAAAATACGGTTGTGTGCATGGACCCTTATTGAAAAAAATATGAAAGCACCGAGTAGCTGTTCAGGAAATGTTAAATTCTTGACAGATTTCCTACAGGAAAGAGCATCAGCATGTTCTAGAGCCCATAGCTACCCAGTGGGGCTTGAAATGTAATATTCCTATGAAACACAGTATAACACACGTCCATGGACCCTGGAGAAGTTATCATTAAGCGACAAGCATAGACTCGCTGTAGTCAATTTTCTCGTTGGTCAAAGGATCATGCGGCTTGACTTTTCGGATTATGCAACAGTATGAATTTCCATCTGTACAGTATATGGTCGTTCTGTATTTTCATATAAGGTCACTTACTTTTAATGAAGAGGGTCAGAGCACAAAGCATAGTTTCTTTATGTCCCGCCATATGGTGCCTCTGTATGACCCTACATTACAGAGTTTTCTCCCCTAGAAGTATTTTTTTCTGGGCAAGTATACATCTGTAAAGCTTCTTTCACACTGGCGTTTCTGGGTCCGCCTGTGAGATCCGTTTCAGGGCTCTCACAAGCGGCACAAAACGGATCAGTTCAGCCCCAATGCATTCTGAAGGGATAAGGATCCGCTCAGAATGCATCAGTTTGGCTGCGTTTGGTCTCTGTTCCACTTTTGAGGCGGACACTAAAACGCAGCTTGCAGCGTTTTGATGTCCGCCTGATGATGCGGAGCCAAACGGATCCGTCCTGACACACAATGTAAGTCAATGGGGACGGATTCGTTTTTACTGACACAATATGGTGCATTTGAAAACGGATCCGTCCCCATTGACTAAGTCAGGACGGATCCGTTTTGACTCCGACTTTTTTTTTAAAGAATAATGCAAACGGATTCGTTCTGAACGGATACCAGCGTTTGTATTATAGTTGCGTATCCGTCTGTGCAGATACAAGACGGATCCGCACCAAACGCAGGTGTGAAAGTAGCCTAACATGGTATCTGATAGACATAGAGTTCTATGGGTTCCATATTATTGCTCCATTGAGTCTTATGGAACTGCAATACAGTATTCAGATGGCAGTAATATCTGTCCATTTTCTCTCTAGACTTTACTCACATAGTACATGTTCCCATTAAAATAAATTGTTTGTTCCAAGAAGATCACATTATTCTGGTCTGTTTTCCGTTTGAGACTCAAACAGGGGTGGACTCGGAACAAAAAAGTGGCGCCATGTTGTAAGTGGGTCCAAACTGAGAGAAAGTGGGGTAAAACACAAGTAGGCAGGTACAGCAATACTGTAGTGCAGCACAAAATACTGCCTCAGCAGAATAAAAAACCACGGTGCAGCGCATAATACTGCCTCAGCAGAACCAAATAACACAGTGCAGCACATAATACTGCCTCAGCAGAACCAAATAACACAGTGCAGCACATAATACTGCCTCAGCAGTACCAAATAACACGGTGCAGCACATAATACTGCCTCAGCAGAACCAAATAACACAGTGCAGCACATAATACTGCCTCAGCAGAACCAAATAACACAGTGCAGCACATAATACTGCCTCAGCAGAACCAAATAACACAGTGCAGCACATAATACTGCCTCAGCAGAGCCAAATAAAACAGTGCAGCACATAATACTGCCTCAGCATAACCAAATAACACAGTGCAGCACATAATACCGCCTCAGCAGAGCCAAATAACACAGTGCAGCACATAATACCGCCTCAGCAGAACCAAATAAAACAGTGCAGCACATAATACTGCCTCAGCAGAGCCAAATAACACAGTGCAGCACATAATACTGCCTCAGCAGAACCAAATAACACAGTGCAGCACATAATACCGCCTCAGCAGAGCCAAATAACACAGTGCAGCACATAATACCGCCTCAGCAGAACCAAATAAAACAGTGCAGCACATAATACTGCCTCAGCAGAGCCAAATAACACAGTGCAGCACATAATACTGCCTCAGCAGAACCAAATAACACAGTGCAACACATAATACTGCCTCAGCAGTACCAAATAACACAGTGGAGCACATAATACTGCCTCAGCAGAACCAAATAACACAGTGCAGCATATAATACTGCCTCAGCAGAGCCAAATAACACGGTGCAGCACATAATACTGCCTCAGCAGAACCAAATAACACAGTGGAGCACATAATACTGCCTCAGCAGAACCAAATAACACAGTACAGCACATAATACTGCCTCAGCAGTACCAAATAACACAGTGGAGCACATAATACTGCCTCAGCAGTACCAAATAACACAGTGCAGCACATAATACTGCCTCAGCAGAGCCAAATAACACAGTGCAGCACAAAATACTGCCTCAGCAGAACCAAATAACACGGTGCAGCACATAATACTGCCTCAGCAGAACCAAATAACACAGTTCAGCACATAATACTGCCTCAGCAGAACTAAATAACACAGTGCAGCACATAAACTGCCTCAGCAGAGCCAAATAACACAGTGCAGCACATACTGCCTCAGCAGTACCAAATAACACAGTGCAGTACATAATACTGCCTCAGCAGTACCAAATAACACAGGGCAGCACATAATACTGCCTCAGCAGTACCAAATAACACAGGGCAGCACATAATACTGTCTCAGCAGTACCAAATAACACAGTGCAGCACATAATACTGCCTCAGCAGTACCAAATACCACAGTGCAGCACATAATACTGCCTCAGCAGTGTCAAATAACACAGTGCAGTACATAATACTGCCTCAGCAGAACCAAATAACACAGGGCAGCACATAATACTGCTTCAGCAGAGCCAAATAACACAGTGCAGTACATAATACTGCCTCAGCAGTACCAAATAACACAGTGCAGTACATAATACTGCCTCAGCAGAGCCAAACAACACAGGGCAGCACATAATACTGCTTCAGCAGAGCCAAATAACACAGGGCAGCATATAATACTGCCTCAGCAGTATCAAATAACACAGTGCAGTACATAATACTGCCTCAGCAGAGCCAAATAACACAGTGCAGCACATAATACTGCCTCAGCAGAACCAAATAACACAGTGCAGTACATAATACTGCCTCAGCAGTACCAAATAACACAGTGCAGCACATAATACTGCCTCAGCAGTACCAAATAACACAGGGCAGCACATAATACTGCCTCAGCAGTACCAAATAACACAGTGCAGTACATAATACTGCCTCAGCAGAGCCAAATAACACAGTGCAGTACATAATACTGCCTCAGCAGTACCAAATAACACAGTGCAACACAAAATACCACCTCAGCAGAACCAAATAAACAGTACAGCACAATATACTGCTGCCCGCACCACCGTGTAACACTGTATCATCATCCTGAGGACGTTGCTACAGTTGAATTCAGGAGAGTACCTGTGGCCATTGAACAGGTGCATAGGTTCCTCCTACATTAATTGATGCCCAGAGCATCCTGTACCTGGCTGACTGCCATGAGGAGGCCTTGGCTGCCCCCTGGTCTTCAGCCCACTGAGACATTTTCCTATCAGGTCTCTGGCCAGTAGACCGCTCGTAGACTCAAGTGAATAATTCCGGGAAAAAATGTGGACAGAAATCGGATCGCCAGTTGAATTAGACCTACGCTGTACAGGCCTTCTAGAATTGAAACCAGTTGCCAAATTCTCGGCGTGTGATACCATAGTTATGACTGATCACAGTGTGCTGGCAATGTGACTAATGTACATGAAGCTGTTCTTCTACTCCACTGAAGAAGGCCAGAATCTAAAGTAAAAAATGTCTCTTATAACCAAGTACAGACTTTCCAACTGAAAGAGTGTGGAAGGCGAGATAACGCTTTCTGGTCTCTTCTCATAAAGAACCACAGCTGAGCTCTCCGGCATGTTGCAGCTGGCGTATAAACCCATCTCTTTGTTAGCTGTTCAAATAAAATGTTCTAGTTGCGTCTGTAAAGTTCTAAACCGAAAACCTTCACAAAAAGATCCATAATTTCAAGGGCTCTTATCTCAGTTTTTAAAATAATCATTGAGTCGTCCCATGGTTTTGAAAGAAAACATAATGATCGAAAAACCTCATTTTCTTAAGTGTGTTTACTTAACACTTCCACGGAGCATTTTACAGGGATGTGGGTTCTACAACAAAGCGTTTGTAAAAGGCTTTACTCTCCCAAGACTTTTTCCATGAGTTTAATTTTTTTTGCACCCGTGTGCAATACTATATTGTGTATATTCCAAAACTGGAACATGAACATAGACTAGTACCAATTTAAATAATTCTGTACTCAAATTAAAAATAAGTCTTTTCTTTCTCTTCTACTACTGCATTGGAGAAGCAGCCTGGTCGTGTTTCATTATACTGTACATCTTTGTATTGGTATAATGACAATAAAGTTGAATTGAATTGAATGTGGGGGAGGAAGGGGGAGATTTGTCAAAACTGGTGTTAAAGGGGTTTTCCGTTTTTTTTTTTTTTTTTTTTTACTGATCACCTATCCTCTGGTCATCAGTATCTGATCGGTGGGGGTCCAACACCAGGGATTCCCGCCGATCAGCTGTTCGAGAAGGCAGTGGTGTTCCTGTGAGCGCCGCAGCCTTCTCTCTGCTTTTCCTAGGCCAGTGACATCATGTTCACGTGGCCTAGGAGCAGCTAGCTCGGCCCCATTCAAGTGAATAGGGCAGAGCTGCGATACCAAGCACAGCCACTGTACATTGTATGGCGCTGTGCTTGGTGAACGCTGCTGCCTTCTCAAACAGGTGATCGGCGGGACCCCCACCGATCAGATACTGATGACCTATCCAGAGGATACTTCGTTAGTATAAAAATCTCAGAAAACCATTTTAAGGAAAATTGGCTTAGTTGCTCATAGCAACCAATCAGATTACAGCTTTGGAAAATGAAAGGATTCCTTTACACCAGTCTTGATAAATCTTTCCCATGTGACTCTGAGAGTAAAATATTTAAAGGGGTAGTCTCATCATAGACAATGGGGGCATATCACTAGGATATGCCCCCATTGTCTTATAGGTGCGGGTCCCACCGCTGGGACCTGCACCTATATCGAGAACGGAGCCGCGCAAGGTAGTGGCTGGAGGACTCCGGTCCGGCCACCACCAAGCCAGCTCCCAATAGAAGTGAATGCGAGCGCACAGCGCATGCGCGGCCCCCACTCCCATTCACTTCTATGGGGCTGACGGAAATAGCCGGCCCGATAGAAAATAAATGGACCGCGGCTTCACTTGCGGGGCTCTGTTCTCGATATAGGTGCGGGTCCCACCCCCATTGTCCATGATGAGACAACTCCTTTAAGATTGTCAGATACAGAGACAGAAGAGAGCAGTTCACTTTCTGTTTGTAGTTATGTTGGAGGGTTCTGTGTGAACATTTGGGCTCTATGTTGGGTAATTATGGATGCAATGCTGGGATACAAACTATATAAAAAACACAGTATCTCATGGTCTGTTCACATGGCCACAAATTATGGGCAGTTATTACAGTTCATGATATAAAAATGAATTTCCTGTCAAGCAGTGATGGCTACAATAGTGAAGCACTGGCATGAAGTCTGTATGTTCACAAGTTGTAAGGGCGGCCATACACATTCAATAGCTGTCGGCCAAACGATCATTCAGTGGACAGCTGACTGACCACATTCTCCAACAATGTTCCCTCCCGACTCATCTACAAGTGCCCAATCCACTTACCAATCCCTTTGCTCAATTTACTTTACTTTACAACTGATGACCTTATAGGCCATCAGTATCTGATCGGTGGGGATCAGACACCCAGGCCCCCCCGCCAATCAGCTCTTTGAGAAGGCATCGGAGCTCCTAGTAGCGCCGCGGCCTTCTCTCAGCTTTCCCTAGGCCGAATGACACAACATTGTATCGGTCACATGGTCTAGGCGCAGTTCAGCCCTATAGAACTGAATGAGGCTGAGCGCGATACCAAGCACAGCACAGATGCTTGGTGAGCAAGGAGAAGGCCGCACTGCTCACAGGATCGCCATGCATTCCCAAACAGCTGATCGGCAGTGGTCCCGGGTACCAGACATCCACCGATCAGATACTGATCGGTCATCAGTTTTAAATAGGTGGAAAACCCTTTTAACTTCCTTTTATTCAAAATGAATAGCATTACACACAAGTTGAGAAAACTCTGGATGTGCCTTATGCCAGCTGTCAGTCCTACATGTGGCAACCTTGTTCTCTATGGCCCTTTAAAGGCTACCAACCCGCCAGCTGTGACATGCAGAACTAAAGCCGCCCAAAAGAAACAGGGAAGGGAGGGTGAGAGCTGGAAAACCCACGCTGACTAGCTGACCCCACCCCAAACCACTCTTTTATATCCTCTTCCTTCCAACTTAACATTTTTAAGCCTGGGAAAACATAAACCAACCCTTGAAGAGTCACTTCATGACCACCAGGATATTTAAATAATGGAAAAACAATTTACAAAATTACATAGGCCCATACACTAGTAGCTAAAGGGCCCTCAGATCTCTCCCGACTACCTCTAGGCTCCCCTATACACAAGCCTAACGTGTATGCGTATTGAGAGAGTGGAGAAAGCCGCTGTTAGGCACTTCTGGTCGCGGCTTGTCTCCAGGGAGAAAAAAGTATATTCATTTTCCTCAATCCCTTTCTCCCCAACATCATCTTTCAGGGGAGAGACGGAGGCTTCCCATACACATTAGACCAGGGATCAGCAACCTCCGGCACTCCAGCTGTTCTGAAACTACAACTCAGAGAATCTTTCTTTCACTTATATGGGAGTTACAAGAACAGCCAAGTAAGTGTGCATACTGGGAGTTGTAGTTTCACAGCAGCTGGAGTGCCAAAGATTGCTGATCCCTGCATTAGACTGTTGGCCAAACCTACTGTTCTTGGCGGATTCGGCGACAATGCACTAATGGTGTATGGGGGCCTTTAGTCACTGAACTTTTCATGACTATTCTGTGTGTGTACATTAATAGTTGTGGTAGATAAATTAGACTGTGAGCTCCAGAGGGATTGATGAGAATGAATATATTCTCCTGCAATATTTATTATAATTTAAATTTTAAGCCACCTTTTTGGATACCAGATTTTATCGATAATGAGAAAAACCATACCACAAATGATTTCATTGGAAAATCATGCTTCTTTACTCCACACCATTTGTTGCAACCACAATTCCTTTGTCATGATTATTAACGGGACTAAATGGAGTCCCATTTAACTTAAAGGGGTTCTCCGGGAATTTATAAAATGAAAATTCTTAAATATTACTTGATTATAAATATATTACCAAATACCTTTCATCAGTTATAATGACTAGTTTTGTCCGGGGAGCAATCATTAGGAAATAATAAAATGTCCGACATCCACACAAAAGCTGTCCTAATCACACAGGAAGACAAGTTAAACAGCTGCGCCATCTTCCTCTCTTACTTGTCAGGGATTATGATTAGGGATGAGCGAATCGACTTCGGATGAAACATCCGAAGTCGATTTGCATATTACTTTGTTTCAATACTGTACGGAGCGAGCGCTAGAATGTATTGACCCCGATGAGCCGAAGTTATTACTTTGCGAAGTCTCGCAAGACTTCGCATAATAACTTCAGAAATGGATTTATACTGTAAAAAAGCATTTCCCGAACTCGGGTTTGGTTCCAAGGTACCACTTGGAACTGAACCCGAGTTCGGGAAATGTTTTTTTACAGTATAAATCAATTTCTGAAGTTATTATGCGAAGTCTCGCGAGACTTATAACTTCGGCTCATCCGAGCCAATACATTGTAATTCTGTACGGAGCGCTCGCTCCGTACATTATTAAAACAAGGTTTTATGCAAATCGACTTTGGATGTTTCATCCAAAGTCTATTCACTCATCTCTAATTATAATCCTGAATACAGTTTAATATGATCTTTAGATTAATCTCTGTAGGAATGGAGTTCATTAGGAGACATTAAGTACAGAGATAGTGGAGGTGTAGATAATGAGCAGCAGCACTTGTATGCAGTCTCAATTACCACAGTCTGTCCTGTCCGTCCTCTCTGTACTTCATGTCTCCTCATGAACTCCATTCCTACAGAGATTGAGCTGCAGATCTTATCATCTGTATTCAGGATCATAATCCCTGGCAAGTAAGAGAGGAGGATGAGGCAACTCTTTACCTCAGTGTTGTAAAGTAACTTGTTCTGGTGTGAGAATATGACAGGTTCCGTGTGCACTAATAGGACGGCGGCCATTTTAATTCTCCTAATGACTGCAGCCCAGACAAAATGAACCATTATAGCTAATTAAATATATTTGGGAATATATTTATACTAAAGTAATTAAGTATTTTCATTTTCTTAATTCCCGGAGAATCTCTTTAAAGAACCCTTTGCATATATTGCATCCTTCAGTTTATTTATTCATCTGGAGAGAACTGTCCAGCCCATAGCTTACTTTTTGTGAAATGAATCGTTGACTTCCGTCCATCCAAAATGACATATTTCGTCAGCCTTTCTCCATGACACACAATGCCAAGTCAGAAACTGAGTAAAGACAGAAATCTCACAGGTTGGACTTTTTGACCCTTGTTGGGTGTAGTCAATGGCAATACAGATGTGCACCCAATTAATAGAAAGCCAGCCCACATTGCATATCAAGGTACAAGCGCAGCTCAGGCCTCACTTCAAGCTATAGCAATTGGTTATTTTTTCTTTTACCTATTTATGACCTCTTCAGCCAGCTTCAAAGACCAACCATAAACAAGATCAGAAAATGGTCTAAAATCTCTAATTACTTATGTAATGATTCTTGACATTCACAAATTAGATCACGGGACAATGTTATAGCAAGTCACTTTGACTATCAATACTATATGTTTTTAGAATTGGGAAGGAAGCTTTAACTCTTGATGCTATCATGGTGAGAAGAAGCAAACATCATGACCGAGTCACTGTAGACATATTGTTGTAACAACAGGACTATCCTCCAAGTCAGATTGTCACTAATGGTGGCTACTTTAAAAAAAATATTTAAAGCGTTTAGAAATGGTGGGAATCAAAAATCGAAGATAATATTTTAGAGACCCGCATGAAAAAGTTCTTATAATTTCTTACATATTAAAAAAGATAAGTTAACACAAATTACAGAAATTGATAAAGGTCAAAAAGTTATTATAAAAACGTGTGAATGTTCAGCAGCTCTTTGGGTCTGCAGTAGAGTCTTGTCCTTTGAAGGTAATTCTAGGCGATTCTATACCGTTTTCTTAGGTATGCTCTGATGTAGCAGGTTAATTGGAAATCTCTTTGGTAATTGCCAAAAGAAAAATCTAATTACTTTTTCTTTCTTTAGATGGATGATCTCATGAATGCTCTTGAAAAGACAAGACAGGAGCTGGATTCCACCAAAGCTCGTCTCTCCTCAACTCAACAATCACTTGCTGACAAGGAAGCACACCTGAACAATTTGATGATAGACCGCAGAAAACAACTTGAAGAGATCCTGGAGATGAAGTAAGGATATCATTTATTTCAGCTTTATTGTACAGTTTTAACCTAATCTGAACAGTGACTTCATACAAGTGAGGTATCTACCATGGGTATAGTGCCATTTCTACCCCATTGTTTTCTGATATATTAATAGTGTATGAATAGATATGGTATCTCTGTATAAGAAAAATAATTAATGCAGTCTTGTTTGTTGATGAGCGATCACAGCTGGCAATACTTTGCTCATTCAGAGAGAACTAAGGTATATTATTATTTTTTTCTTGGGAAAATGTGCAGTTGCCCTATGGGTTTGTATTTTAACCTTCTTACATCCTGCTTGATCTATCGACTTTTATTAAATTGAACAAATTTTAACAGCAAATTAAAGTCAGTAAACCCAATCATTTTAGACTCTGTCATCTACTGATTACTCTAAAGCTTTTCTGGCCAAGAATCCCAAACCAGTAAGAGACCCAAATGAGAAACTCCCAACCATAGTAACTTCTCCATTTCAGACTGTAGTTGACTACAGATCATACAAGACATTAAAATAATTGACAGTTAAAGTGACTAACACTGATTATATTATTACAATGGCACCTGACAAGGAGTAGGACATACTAGGCAGCTAGTGAGCAATCAGTTCAGACAATAGACAAACCTAAAGATCAGAACAACTTTGATATGGGCACAAATTGTGATACTAGGTGTTCCTGGTAAGCAATGGTTAGTGCCTACCGAAAATGGTCCAAGGACAACTGAACCAACAACATGTCCATGGGCGCTCAAGACTGATGTGTGTGGAATGAGAAGCTTTGAATGTTTAGTCTAAATAAAAAAAAATGATAAGGAAGGTGATACGGGGCACATATTGAATCACAGCTTGCTGTGTATGGGGCTGCGTACCTGCAGATAATTCATAGCGCCTATGCTGACCCCTGTCCACCACAAAAATGCCTACAATGGACACATCATAATTAGACCATGGTTTGATAGAAAATGGTGGAGTGGTCTGATGAATCACATTTGTTTTACATCATGTGTACGTCCAGATGCATGTGTGTCACTTACCTGGGGATGATATGGCACCAGGAAGCACTATGGGAAGAAGGCAAGCTGCCAGAGGCAGTGTGATTCTGTGGGCAATGTTCTGCGGGGAAACCTTGGTTCCGGACATTAATACGGATGTTACTTTGAGGTATCACCAACCCAAACATTGTTGTAGATCAAGTACCTCCCTTCACGGCAATGTTACTTCCCAATGCCAGTGGCCTCTTTCAGCAGGATAATGCTGCAAAAATCTTCAGGAAGAGTTCAAGGTGTTGACTTGGCCTCCAAATTCCACAGGTCTCAGTCCGATTGATCAGCTGTGGGATGTGCAGGAAAAACAAATTAGTTCAGTAGAGGCCCCACCTCGCAACTTTCAGGACTCTCAAGATCTGCTGGTAACATCAGGACACCTTTAGAGGTCTTATTAATTGTTGAGGGGAATTTTGTTATTTCAGGGTTGTTTCACAGTTTGCTTTTAACCATTTTAATAACCTTTTACAGTAAAATGCCCAATAATCCAGCAAAGTCTATATTAGTATCTTCTACAGTGGGACATATTGTTGGAAAGTTAGTCATTTTCCTGCCAGGAAGCATGTTAAGCAGTAAAATGTATATAGATCTTCCAGTAACATTCATTGCCTTAGCTTGTATGAGTCTTACAGTATCTGTAAAACAAGCCCTTGAAAGTAGTGTATGTTATGTATATGTCTACTGGAAAGTTTAGTATGTAGCCCTTTAAAAACAGACCCTTGAGGACGTCTTTAGGCTCCATTCTTAATATATTAATTGTAGGTAAATGTGCATAGACAGAGCTGCTGACATGTGGAGACATTGACTGGTTTGATTGTAAAGAAATGGTTCTTCTGTTTGGAACGGTCTGTCACTTTGTTGTTATTCGGCCGGTTCCTCTCCTTGGGATAACAGAGCCTGCTCTTTCTCTGGTGTCAGAGCCTCTCTGTCATGTAATATCTAATATTATCACCCTTCCTGACTAGTACTGCTGGGCACATAGATATTGTCATTAAATGTTTATCACTGACATATGAAAGGACTGGAAACACTTACAAGACGTAAAATCCACTTCAACAGGCCAGATATAATGACATGTCT
The DNA here is from genome assembly GCF_905171765.1 of Bufo bufo. Taxonomy (NCBI): domain Eukaryota; kingdom Metazoa; phylum Chordata; class Amphibia; order Anura; family Bufonidae; genus Bufo; species Bufo bufo. Next base: position 41,600,665 of record NC_053397.1, on the reverse strand, counting down.
ACAAGACTTATTTTTCCAATGTTCCAAAAGTACATTACAGAGCTCAAACTCAACTGTATTGTGTTTATTTACATGACTTTGAGAGGTTTTCCGAGATTCTGATATTGATGACCTATCCTCAGGATAGGTCATTAGTATCCAATAGGTGTGGGTCTGACAGCAGGCAACATGGCGACACTGGTCTACGTAGAGGCTGCTGTGCTCACCCGAGCTCCATGGCCTCTTCCTAGACCACTGATGTCAGGTTCATTGGTCACGTGGCCAATGCACAGCTCAGTCCCATTCAAGTTAACAGGGCTGAGCTGAAATACCTATCACAGCCGCAATACAATGTACAGAGCTGTGCTTATAAGCTGCAAGGAGGCTAAGTGGCTGGGGTCCTGGGTATCAGATCCCCGCTGATCTCCAATGTGTATTTGCTGCAGTAGTTGTTCATGCCACAGATCCATTTAATGGAGCTGCACAGATTTTTCCTGAAAAAGTGACATATCTCATCTTGATGCAGGCCATGAAGGCAGGTTCCTTAAACCTCCTTTGTGAATGCAGTGATGAACTGACAGAGATAGCCATAGTTGTCCCAAAACAGTTAGCAGAATGGTGGCCACACATGGTCACTACTGCTCCTTTACTCAGGGACGTCTATTCTCGTTGTCAGTGGGGGTCCCAGCATTTGGCCCCTAGCACGTTTATCACCTATCTTTGTTTTGGAATGACTAGCAGGATCACGCTTAGTAAACAGTAAAGTGGGAAGCAGACTCTGTATGTTCTGTTATCAGGTCAGCAGAGCCAAGGTCAGGAGACACTTCCTTGCAGCTCAGAAAAGCATACACTGTATAGACTAAGGTTAACCTCATCTACCTTATGGATCTAAATGGGTAAGAATAGCTACGTTCAGAATTGGGATTCAAGACAGAACAGGATCAAACAAATGGAGAATACCTGGAGTCTCATAATTGTTACTTTAGCCAAAGGCTAGTTTCACAATAGCGCTTTTAGATCTGGCAGGCTGTTTTGGTAGTGAACGGTCTGCCGGATCTTTCTGCATTCCAGCATTGTCAGAAGCTACTGCATCACCATCTGTCCCCATTCACTATAACAGGTACTGGAGGAGATTAATCCGCAACCCAGAAGAACGAAAACCGATGCACGTGTTGGCCAGGTAGCAGCTGGATCTTCGCCAGTCCCCATTATAGCCGGCATGTGTCAGGTAGCGTCCAGCAGTGCTGGATTCAGATATCTCCGACAGGCTGCTCCCTGTCGGAACAGCCTGCCAGAGTTATCTATATTCCGTTGAATTTCACAATTTTTTATTGTAAAAGTTGTAATAAGGATTTTCCATGTATCTACCTAGAGGCCATAATATATGGTGTCCACTCATGGATGCATTGCAGTAGAAGACTTCATGGGATGTGGTCACTAAGTTATAGCCAGCAAGTGGTCTCTGTATGTATGAACGTCGGAGATGATTTCCAATGCTTATATAAGGTTTGCATTTCCAGCCAGAGCTGAGGGTTCTGCTTCATTCTGGCCTGACATCTGATCCAGCTAAATTTACTAGTGTCCATTAATTGTTAGTGTTCAGGGATCTTGCGGAATATCGAGAATCTGAATCATTTAAAAGACGTTTACAGAAGGATGAATAAAGATTTAATAGGAGGATTTATCAGTTAGTTACCACTTCATTTTCCCACAGACTCTGTTTTAATGTCTGTAATTGCCATCTGCTTGCTTTCCCGCTTTCTATAATGCAGGATTTGGACTTGTAAGTCCTTCTACTAAATTTATAATGTCATGTTAGGGATGGTACTTACATATCCTGAAATTGAATATTCCTTATGCATATAATTGTACTAGTGGTCAGACTTAGGTCCTTTAATGGAGTCAACCAGTTCTTTTTTTTTTTTTTTTATGTGCACTCCAACTAGCTATGTTTGTGGAGAAAACTCATTTCTTTTCCGCTTTGGATTTTCATCACTGGTCTTCTGGTCCTCATCTGTCAACTTCAGCATGGACGAGGTCACGTGCACCACTGAAGCCAATGACTGGCCTCCAGGGACCTGGCTAAAGGCTCATGGGCCCTGGTGCAAGAGCTTACCTTGGGCCCCCCCCTTCCCTCACTGCATTGTGGCCAGGGGCAGTCATTCTGCCTGAGGCAAAAATTTAAACGGCACCCCCCCATGCCAAATTCTTGACCTAACCACTTCCCTCCAGCCAGAGGTGTAACTTGACCAGCATGTACTTTCTATAATCCAGTGTCTTCTTGTGCGGCACAAGGGTCTTTGGGCTCCTGGACCCAGTAGCGACTGCTACCTCTGCACCCCCTGTAGCTACTCCCCTGCTGGCCTCAGCAGTGATGTGTCCCTATGCAGCATGTGAACCTAGTCAGTGACTGGCATCAGTAGTGACATATTCCCAAACGGCCCCACACTGCTGCCACACAGGTCTCTATATGCAGGCATATTCTCCCCTACCAGCAATATTTCTATGGGAGAATGCCTCTGTAATACCTTCGTATAAAATTGAAGGCACGGTGTGGGCTTACAGATTCCATCTGTGTAGCGAGGTCACATGTTTAATATTATTACGCGTACCTGTAATGCAGTGGGAGAAAAAAGTTGTAAATGCACGCGATTCTTGCGGTTGTTCTAACGGTTTGGACTAGAAACAGTACTTGGATATGTTTGTTCGGGGATATCTATGGGAAACTGCACTGCAGTACTGTTCTGTACTTTCCCCACTGTAGTCATCTGGAAAAACCATCCCAAATAGGACAATGTGCTGTGTAAATGTGTGTAGATTAAAACAGTTAGATTTTTCCCATTTTCTTGCTTATTTTTATTTTCCATCACCAACTTTCCCAGTTTTTATCTCTTAATTATATTAATTTATTTGACCCCAGAAGTCTTGTTTTGCCTGTTACTTATATAACTGGCAAAATGTTAATTGTTATATTTATTTATTTCTCATCATCTTTATAACTTTATACTTTAATATTGTTATTTTAATACCATTTTAGGCAATGGTATTTCAGTCCAGGGCTATGTGTGAAGGAAAACTTTAATAGTCAGTAAGAGATCTGAATGTATAGAAAAGTGAAAAAATACATATAGTGGAGTCCTATTCTTGCTTAAAAGACAAACAAAACAGCAGGATGTCAATAGAAGACAGACTTCCGTGGGAAGTAGTTTAGGGATCTAGTATCTTCTTCAGAGAGATGGGTCAGCCGCACAGGCATCTAGTAGCCACCAAGCTCCAGCTGGCATTTTGACACTTACTTGCAAACACCATAAACATTACAAGGACATTAAACTTTGTCTTTGTTCTCGGAACAGAAGCTCCCAGCCTCACAACTAGATAACTCTTTAACTGGAGCAAAATGGCTGCCGACTATAAAAGCACGTCTCTGAGAAATATCAGAGAACAGCGTGAGGGCCTGTTTACCTGGCAAATTGTCTGAGAGACCTAATGATATTGTGTTAGTGTCACCTAAATTGTTGTTTGCACCTCGGAACGAGACCATAAAGTTTTATGTTGTCTTTTCTTTTTGTATAGATGCCATTTTGTAACCCACCTGAGCCGAGGAATGTCCAGACTGACAAATTCCACAAATGGTGCACAGTTAATTTGTGTGAAAGCGCTGGGGGCATAATGTACGCCCACCACCTCCTGGTAGACATGAGCAGTCTTTGTGGCATTTATTGAGGACGAGGGTTACTAGAAAACACATGTATTACAGTAAGCATGCTGTCTGCTTTACCCTGGGAGAAAATGTATATTTTTCAGTACAGGTGGCCGTACGTTAGGAATTTCACATGGGACATTTTGCTTGTCGTAATTGGCTTGTGAAGCTCGTCGCTTTGAATTACAGTGCTGTGAGTTAATATGACAAATAGCCAATCAGTCTCTGCTATGATCAATGACCTGGTCTAGGCCTCCATTGATGGGATGCAGATCTGTTATTCAACCAGTCTTTTCAGCTGCAGCTCTTGACAACTTGGCTTAATAATAGAAATGTGTCATCACACCCATTCATCTCATGAAAAGGCACCAGGGATTGGCTGTAAATCATCCCAGTTGAACTTTTTTGGCTATCCAAAATTTCTAGTGTAAGGTCAGCATTTTTACATTCATGAAGACAGTCATGGTGTTTGATGTATCAATAATTACAATTATGCAGTGTATCAGTTCATTAAGAATTGTGAACTGAGAGTCCACTGGGGTAGCTCACCTAATAGGGTTGGCCCAAGATTGAAACTTAGGATAGGTGACAAGTTTCTGATCGGTTGGGGTTTGACTGCTGCTAACCCCAACAATCACGAGAAGAAGGGTGTCCAATTCACCATCACTCCATTCAGCTCTGTTGGATTGTCAGATCATAGCCAAGCACTGAACTACCTGTAGAGTTGAATGAAGTGGTGATAAGCATACTCGACCGCTCCTCCATTCTCAGAGGGCACTCGGACACTCCTGCTCAATAGGTCAATAGGAGTCCCAGCGGTCAGACCCCCACTGCTCAGAAATGTGTCACCTAGCTTGTGGATAGGTGATAAGTTTCTCTCTTGGACCAGCCCTTTTGACAACCTTTAATACTTTTGTAGATGTTCTGTACAATGTCATTGAAGGTGAGCAAAAGTGGCATCACATTGTCCGATCTTCAGGCTGATGGATGATTACACAGGCCAGTGCAAACTTGGAATGAGTTTTTTGGCTAAGTTTTGGTCTTGGGTCATTTTCCATGGGGACCAAATGGTATCAAGCAATATTGTAGAAACGTGTGCGCTTATAATTCAGCTTTACACATAATCCTCTTTAGCTTTTTTAACACCTGGGCATCTGTATGATATTCTCTTACACTGATATCTAAGGACTAGTATGTGGATTTTTGATGACCAGAGCGATAATGGCATTGACTTCTACGGGTCATATTTTAGATAAGATCTCCATATTATGGGACACCAGGTTAGTAAGTGTTGGGAGGTATCTCTTCTAAGGTAAAACTGAATTTGGAAAAGTGGTAAAAGTTGTAGGAAAGTATGAAAAAAAGACTAGTCTAAAGGTGGACACTGCCATTAGAAGTTTTTGAAGTGCCATGAAATAATACCTACTAGTTTGTATCGTTATAGAGAGACAGGGTCCCATCTGGGTTTCTCTGGGGTGTTAACCGTCCTTGCTGTACCTGTGTTAGTGTACTTGTTCTCTGTTCGATCCTGCTCTCTGTGTTTATCGGCTAAATAATTCCCTTGTCGGTTACAGCTGGTTCTCCAGAGTAATGGTGACACCAAGGGCATATCTGATCTACTGCAGACATCCATGTTGGTAGATTGAGCCAACAAACCTATTATGATTCTGCCAGATGTTGCAGACCCTGACAAAATGGGAAAATGTGAGTTTTTTCCAGGACTTCTGTTGTAAAGTGAAGGGCCAGAGAATCATAATTTAGAGGGATGAAAGGAAGGAAGGAAGAGGCTGACTGACTGTAAAATTGCAATTACCGACATCCATGTTTTTTTCTTCTTTTTGTTCATACACGTTACAAAATGTCTAGGCTCTGGAGGCGTTATTGTGGCATTATAACATTAGCGCTCCATGTGCTGCTTTAATAGGTTGATATTCTTTTAGTGAGGTCACTTTTTTGTGTCTTTTTTTCAAAAATAACTAGATAATATAAAAGGCGACAGATAGGATTATAGGCATCTGTAGTATTAGGTCCCATAGCCTTATTATGGATCTGTGTTGTATGAATACATAATACGGAGCCCATAGACTGCCCTGGGCCATTAACAAACCCACATGTGTCTCTAATTCCAACGTATGCCGTGTTACCTTGGTGTTCTCCACTAGGAGCCCTAGGGTGAATACATCACATCATGGAAGTATCATACCGGATGCAGATAGGACACAGAGCTAGCGATTTCTGAGAGGGACAAGGTAAAAATAAAATGACACACTACAGATACAAGCAAGGGTCCTTAAATACGGGCAGATTCTCTGCCTGACCAATATATGATAGTCAGTCTGCAGTCGTTATAACTAATGTCGAGAGAACTTAAGGATAAATTCGATTTGCCGCAAAGCCGAATTTCCTTGTGCTTCGTGGGAGCAAATCAATTTAACCTGAAATTGTGCAAAAAACTAAAATAAAAAATCACACTTGCCTGCTCCATTAGCTCGCGACGGGTCCTGCGCCACCATCTTGCTTGAAGATCTCTGCGGATATTGCATGCGCTGTGACGTCACCACGAGCCGTGCGAGATTACGCGCTAGATCTTCAAGCAAGATGGCGGCGGCCGGCCTGTTGTAAGCAAATGGAGCAAATAAGTATGATTTTTTTACAATTTTTACACCGGATTATTGCTGTCAGATGCGACGATCATGCATGACGGGGGTGGGGGGGTGTAATCGCCGCTCCCTGTCATTTTACTCACTACTCCCACAAAATGCGCTTCGTGAGATAGTAATTGATCACAAAGCAATTTTATTTGTAAAATTCGGCGAAGCAGACAAATCTAATTTTACAATACTTCGCTCATCTCTAGGTATAACTTTCATTTTCATTATCTAATGATTGCGAGGGGTGAATTGTTAATGTGATCACTCGTATTCCCTCTGATACAATTTATATTATGTTGGCAGCACATCCACTGTCGGCAGTATATTAGCTCATTGGTGGACTGTTGACAAGGAGCATATATCTTGAGTGAACGCTCCCTCGGATATTCGTTTTGCTGATCATCAGCCCTTGAAAAAGGCCCTTAGGTCACACTCCCGTAGAATCCAGTGTAAATGTAACATTACTATCACAGTCACACAGATTTAGGGGTTTTCTGGGTTCACTATCGTATTTACCAGATATACTCATGTGGTGGCTTACCTCATTTACATCTTTACCAAGCTCTTTATTTTTCAATTTGGACTCTCCTAACCCAGTTTATTTTCCATCCTGTATGAAGCACTTCCTGTTGTTGTATCCAACCAATCCCATGATGCTCTTCTTTTTTGCCACCTCCAGCCATAGTGAAGCGAATGGCGCAACGCAAGACTTTAGGAGAAGTCAGGTGTGACTACGTTTACACTGCCTGGTTATGTCAATCAAAGTGGAGAGGACATGGCAGTTGCAGAGAGAGCAGAGCCTCTAGGAGTAATGGCAATGCCCCCATTGCTCCTAGAGGTTCATTTGCATATATTAAAACTTCATTTTTCCTTACAATTTGGGCACATATGAACATAGGACCAACACAGATGCCTTCAGCTACCAAGCGCACATGTAACAGGTCAGAGAGTTTCATAGGTACAAACCTGCCCTTTAAATCTTTAAAGGTCTTCAACTCACAGCTGGGCATCGTAGACATATCTGAGATAGAGAGAGAATTGCACCCCTTGGCTGAATTGGAAAGATAGCCTTAGGGAGCATCTGGACCGTACCCCCCTTATATGCAACCTTAGGAACTGCTAATCAGCGTTTGAGTGATGTGCCTGCACCCCATGTCGAATGTATGTACACTGACAATAAAGTTATAGCTCTTTATTTACCTCAGAACTTTTCATTTTGCGGCTGCACCATTCCACCACATCACAGCTGGCCCGCCAGAGCATCGTTCCTCTTTTCCTGCCTTGCATCCCACAATAGCTAACACCAAGGTTCCTCAACCTTCACCAGACTGGAGACCCCTTAATTAGGGTTTGCCCTGAGGGGAAGATGGCGTGTACCCTTCTCTTCACACTATGCACGGCCCAGAGAGAGCTAGAGCAAGATCACCATTGTGAGTGCTACCACCTCCATCCTCACCACTGCCACCATTCCTATCCTCTCCACCTCATGCCTCCCCTGTGAGCCGCTGCACACATAATCAGACAGATGGCACGTAGAGTACCCTGCTAATGATTGGTATCAAAGACCTTCAAGTTATGCTTCTGAACTGTATAGTCATATGACTATGTAATCGGATTGTGCAAAACACGGTTTCGTTGAAAACAGTCACATTTTAGGAAGTTCTGGTGCCAATGTCCCTCAGGGCACATTATACCCCAAGGAAGAAGCTACTGTACAGTCCTACAATGCGAATAATATAATACGAAATTACCTAAAGGGGGCACTGTACCAGTTATTTATAGCATGTTTCTGCGACATACACCCCCAAACTGAAATCTTCATCGACTGACTCTTTTGCCCTGTGTGTGGTCTCTGTAAAAATGGGAAATAGCGGTTTAAAAGCCTTTGGGTTTGTAGAACCCGTTGGTTGTTGTAAATTCAATGTGATTCAGCGACTGTAAAGCAGACAGCTACTTCCAGACAGCCAGAACGTCCTCTGACCATCTGCCACCTTAATTAGGAAAAAGGTATCTTCGTTCTTTATTAGAAATGTGAAAAATGCATCGTAGATATCATGAGGGACATAATGGGGTTACGAAAAGTTCACGTCATTTTTATGCCAGTGACCTCTGAGGTAATCTAAGTTAAACTGGGAGCAAGCAGACATCTTTGGTCGTATATAGCATTTGACTGTGTATAAATCAGCAAGACACCATTAACATTTGGGAAACACAACATTATTCTTTGCCGGGCCAGAAGCAGCTCTCTGAAGCAGGCAGCGGTGTAGTATTTATAGGTGTATGAGCGGCCATACGAGGAGGAGGGAGAGGTAGATGTTACAGATTCTATGATCTGAAGGGTTTGAACAATGCCTGAATCACAGACCGATGATGTCTTATGTTCCTTTGTGAGGCCAAATTCACGCACGCAATTTAAATGTCTAAGTACTACATCTAAGGAGTACGTAAGCAATCATAAATGGGACACATCTACGGGTACATCTGCAACATTATATCCTTAGCATAGGCCATCAATGTTTCATCGTTAGTCGTCCCAACTCTGGGACTTTCACAATCAGGTCATTGATGGTCTCCTAAAGGCACTTTGGCGCATCCATCTGAGCGGGTGAACCTGGTACTGCAGATTGTCGCATTCTAGAAATGCCGATGATCTGGGCTTTTGAAGGTTGAATATGCACACTGATCAAACATTGATGGCCTATCCTAAGGATATATACTGTAGTCAAATTGACAATGTAATAAAAATATCGCATAGACTTTGCTTTGAAGACCTGGAAAAAACTCAGGGGGTCATTTATCAAACTGGTGTAAAGTAGAACTGGCTTAGTTGCCCATAGCAACCAATCAGATTCCACCTTTCATTTTCAGCTCCTTTGGAGAAAGAAAGGTGGAATCTGATTGGTTGCTATGGGCAACTAAGCCAGTTCTCCTCTACACCAGTTTCATAAATCTCCCCTAAGTGTCTAAGAGGTTAGGAACATTATATATTACATGCCCATGCTTCCATAGACTCCTATAATTAGGGGCGCATAGGCTGGAAAGTGGAACATTGCTTTCCATATCTACATCCATATAGACTTATCTAAGGTTGTGCTACATAAATTGAAAGCTGTGCATGTAAAATGATCCTCTATGTATAGTAGTCTGTATATGGTGCTAGAAATGTAATGCATATTATATATTCGTTTTTAAATCCTTTCATCACCAAGATGTTAAAGGGACCGTATCTGTAGAACTGCTCTGTGTTTGATTACGCAACCTTTATTTGCCATGCACTTTGAACCTTTATTATGCAGTCCATCCATATACACTCCTATCTAGACATACAGTACATGTAAGCTTAGGAACAATTTTTTTTATTTTTTTTTATATAAGATCCAAATATACATACAGCTCCCTGAAACATTACATTATATACTGAAATATACGGTACTTAAAACTTAACTGTCATGTTTTCTTAAAAAGATCAATTTTAGCAAATGTTACTTGAATAAAGTAATCTTTAGTATATACCACAGTTTTCCTTGAGTTTTTCGGCTCTTTTGAACCCTACAGTATGAAGATCTTTTGAACCCTACAGTATGAAGATCTTCTCTAGATGGCTTCTCTGAGGCCACAACTGCCTTCCCTCACTTCACATGCACACATGCTTTATCCAGCAGCTTCCTACCAGCCAATCAGATTGGATTACTGAGAGACACGCCTTCTCACTCTGAAGCCTAATGCAGGCATGCAGTGCCCCTCTGTCTTCTGTTTACACTCAAGGGAAGACAGAAAAGCCCTAGCAACGGTGTTTTAAGGGACCAATTGAAAAGGATAGGGGATATTAATGACAGATCATTGACAATAATTGACAGACTAACGCAGGTATACATGCCTAGTGCTAATAAACTAGCAAATTAAAAAAATATGACTGTTACACTTTAAAGGACAGAAGGCATTGCTTGTTTCATAGGGGACAATCTAGTTGGGTACACTGGAATGTTCAGTTTTAAGCTTGAGCACAGAACAACTGGCGGTAAATGTAGGAGCTGTGGAACACGTAGAAGGAGAACTCTTCAGTGGGATCACATTCAGGGTGGTCATGTAAAGGAGTTGACCTTTTTATTATAATGCTTTTTCATGTTGTGTTTGCTGTATGGGGTCATGCACACGACCGTATGCCCTCCGAAACATACGGTCCGTGAGCGGGCCATATGTCCCAGAGCGGCATACATCGTGCGCACGGGAGCGCACAGCATCATAGATTACTATGATGCTGTGCGCATCGGGCCGCCCGCAGGGCTTTTGTCCCGCACTCATAATATCATATGAGTGCGGGTCAATAGTCCCGCGGGCGGCCCGATATGCACAGCATCATAGTAACCTATAATGCTGTGCGCTCCCGTGCGCACGATGTATGCCGCTCCGGGACATATGGCCCGCTCACGGACCGCATGTCTCGGAGGGCATACGGTCATGTGCATGAGCCCTATGTCTGAGATATACATTGGTAAATACTCCTGACTGATAGCTCATGACTGGAGTCTTCCAATATTTGCCACTGTAATAGGCACACCATGAGACACGTCTCCTATAGGATCGTATTATAAAAACTATTAATTATTTTTATGAGAAGCCTCGATATTGAACAGCGTAGTCGACTGCACTATTTCATACAGTAAAAAATATGCAAATGCGCACCTTTCCAACATATCTGAAAAGGACATCTTATAGCATACATGGGGTCAACTGGGCCCTGCGGATTGATTTACCACTAGATAAGATGTTGTGAAGCCAAAGTAGTGGTTCCTTCTCACTATTTTTAGACTTTTCTTTCCCTAATTTGAATGTTAGGACAATAATGTTCTATAGTTGTGAATGAATTAATTTTTAATTCCTTGGTGTTCTAAAGTCCGCTATGCACATTCAAGAGTTGCTGGTTGAATGATCGTCCAGTCGACAGCTATTGTATCTCTCCTGAATCTCACATGCATATTAACGTTCATTTCAGCTGAGGGGAGAGGTGAGAAAGCAACTGTCAGAAACTACTGAAAATATTAATTTGACCCAATCCTTCTCTCCCCAACATCATCTGTCGAGGGCAAGTTGGCAACTCCCCATACAAATTAGACTTTGACCAAACCCATTGTCATGGATGTAGTAGGGGAGAACACCAAAAGACAACAAGAAGGAAGGGGAAAGACACTAGGCCTCACCGCTAGGGAAGGAAAAGGGTCACCCCCTATAAAACCCTGCTCCTGGACCTAACTCCTATCCGTATGGGCACCTCTCAATGGTAGAGATGCCCATACACAGGAACCTAGAAAACCCTGGTGACCCTCGGATGCCCTAAATGTAATAACAGGGCAGAGACAACCCTTTCCTTCCCTGTTGAAGGAACCAACATCTCGCTGAGGCCTAGTAAACAACCGGGCGGGGGGGGGGGGGAATACAAAACACAACAAGCTGAACACTTAACTTCTGAGGATGATAGATGAACAGGACTTCAACAAGAACCACACTCCAGCTCTTCCAAAACCAAATGAAGCTATCCAGAGCAAGTAGTGGTGGGTAAAGTCAGACTAAATAGGGAGAGGTAAAGGTCACATGATCCACACCTGAACGGGAGGTGTGGACATACCAGCAACACACAGACAAAGTGAAACCAAAAGAGGCTGTCAGATCACTCATGTGCAGTCAGTCTTTCAGACCTAACACCTGTCACAGGTGTGACACCCATCCCCTTATGAAGGAGGGATAAATTCAGGTCCATCCGGATGATCGTGTCCTTAGAAACCTTTAAGAAAGAGGAGTCCTGGGCAGTTGCACAGTTTGCCAGCCCTTTAACCCCCCCATGACAACATGGCTTTGAAATGCTTTGTTTCAAAACACTATCTTATAACACATTTCTTCACATGACCGCCCTGAGACTGATACTTCTGAAGAGCAGTGCCGGAGGGTGATCATTCATTTTGCCTTCAAGCCTCTCTTGGTCCATCATATTGTCATCTGAACACTGCATGAGAAGACAAATTGAACTTCTATCCTGGTGAAGATCCTTCTGCTGTACTCCCAGAACATGATCTTACATAGTTTTGTTTAGTCTCCGCTAGAGTTTTACTAATGCAATAACCACAAGTAATCTAAATAGCAGACCATGCAAGGAAATCCCAACTGTAATTTGGCAGCAGAACATTTGGGGATATCACTATCTAACAAGAAACATCTACTTAAGCCTAATGTAACTATTACCTCATTAGAAGTGCAACGTTAGCCTGTGCACAAGGCTCATTTTGCTGTAGGTACAGCACCGTGCTCATAACTCATAAATACTTGGAGAGTCCTCGAATTTTTGCTGCAAGTCAAATTTTTTTAGGTTTGTAAAAACATATTGAAAGCTTGTCACGATAAATATGATTTTGTAATTCTCAGCCATCGTATATTGCTTTCCGCTGCAAGAGAGAGATAGAGGACAGAAAGAGGGGAGGGCAGCTCCTGGAAAAGTCTTAAGACAAGAGGCCTCAGAGCCAGCCATATGAATCCACTTACATGTAAATTGCTTGTCTATACGAATTAAGGTGAAGGTTGTGAAAGAGCTGAGTTTTTGTGTTTACCGTAGGATTTTTGACAGTCTCTTTCCTCTTTCAAGTAAATTTGGCCCAAATCCACTAGCAGCGCAGTTTTAAGTAAACCCTTCTTTTGTTACATTAACAAGGTTATATCATCACTGGGGCACATTCCCAGCTGGCTAGTCTAAGGCCTAGTTATTTGGGCAATGGACGATAATTAAAAACTTTGGTGTTAGGGAGAGAACTAGGCTGTTAAAATGTAAAACTCTTCTGTTTACCCAGGATTACAGTTACTGAGGACCTTATGGAAGAAAATGGAAAAGGTGGAAAATAAAAATGTCTTTTTTTTTTTTGTTATTTACAGTTCATGTGTCCTTTGTGAGCTCAACCAGTGTCCAGCAACTGGTGACATCACTGAGAAGAATGGGGACATGTTTTTACTTGCCTCCACTCAACTGATATACTAAAAATTAGGGTCATTTTCTGACTAAATTTGTGAGCCTATGTCCCCCCACTATTCCATTGGTTTCAGCTCTATCCAAGACCTGGAGACACAGAAACCGTTAAGAATGGTTCTTTCATGGCCAAAAGTTTGGTTCTGACGATTTAGTTGCCCAGTTTACTCCCCGTTTACCCCCTAGCTATAATTCTTCTCCAATGCATGTAGGTGATGGTTCCCTTTTTTTTTCTCCATTTTTGAACAAGGTGGTAAGCATGTTTGTGAGAAAAGGTATAGTGTACTCCGAACTTGTGGTTATTTGTCAAACACTGGAAAGCAAAACAGGAAGCTTTTCTGTTCAACAAGATTAGGTCAGCCTCCAAATATGAGGCCTAACTTAGAAGCACTATGTGTACATACAGGTTGGGGCTCCAACAACATAGAGGTACGTTACAAGTCCAACCGAAATGAGTTATGTTGAGGCACAGATTCTAAAATTAAAAAGGTATTTTAGGACCCACTTTATTATTGCATACGTTCCATCTGTTTCTTATTTGGGTTAGACGTACTCGTCCTGCTCTTCATGTCTTATGGCTAGAGAACTCAAGCAGAATCATTGGCAGATTTGTCATAACAAAATTCTCCTTGAAAACATGCTGGCTCATTATAAACGGTGTGGGAGCTGCTCTGTGCCTTAAACGGAACTCCTGTTGACATCACAAGCTGTTCCTGTACATTAGTGCCTAGCAGGCGATGTCACAGAAGGGTATTTATTGCGCGATGAATGTTTCTGAACCAGTAGAGTGTCACACTTTGGGTCAAGGAGATAGATGTCGATTTTATATTTTTCAGACAGCAGCAGGAGGTATGGTTGTCTCCAGACAGTGATAAATATAAGAATATGGGGTGTCTTGTTTCATTTTTGTGAATGTAGGGAAATCTGTTATTTATCGTAGATGCAAATTAGATGCAAATTGCTGCCTGTGGGCCAGATGTGTATCACCAAATAATTTATCGTGGCTCTGAGTTATTGCGAAGGCTCTATAATCAATAGCATCATTTTTTCGAGTTTGATCCACACGTGTGCCAACAGTGGTGATATGATCAAAGACTTTTCAACATGACTTTTATTAACATCATAAAGCCCTTTCTTGTGTGCTTAGAACGAATGGGCATTTCAACACAATTTGGATATTTGTGTTTGCTACCTAAATTATTTCAATTTACCTACAACATTTTGATTCGTTCTCAATATCCCCTTGTCATGATGAAAAACCTTGCTTTTTGCAATTCACATTGTGACTCCCTTGCCTTCATCATGCTCCTCAATTAACACTGTTCCTGACGCTTCAAGGGCACAGCTATAGGAGGTGTAGAGAAGGTAGTCTCAATCAGTGATGTAGCATGGATTGCCAGCACCCGGGGCAAGCCAAGAATACCCCCCCCCCCCCCCCCCCAACCTGTGGCCACGCCCCTTTTTACTGATAATGTTGTAGATATCACCTGCAGTCCTATGTAACACCACAGATAACATGGTGATAACTCTCTGAGTACAGATAGATGGGTGTGAGGTCCCAGAATTCAGAACACGCACAGTGTGACCTGAAGTCTGGGGCCAGGGTGGGCCAAATTCTATATCCACCCTCCCATCACTACAGAACATACAGGGTAATACAGCACACATACCTCTTACATCCAGTGATGTCTACTTTGATGTAGATATTCTCTTTCCTCATCTTCTCCTTTCAGACCTTCAGACCAGACCACAATTTTTCAGCCATTTCTCGTCTCTGCAGTTTGACAAAAAAATCTTAGTTTACTACTTTTCCATCATCCTCCCATCTTCTGGCAAATTATCCTACCATCCCCAATACTGTGCCTGATGTGCTCCCCAATATTATACTGCAGAAACAGATAAACCCCCTGATAATAGTACTACCATGAAGATAGTGCCCTAAATAATTATTGCCACACAGTGCCCTAAAATAACTGTGCCCAGCAAATAGTGCCCCTGACACTAATAGTGTAAACATAACGTCCCCCAAAAATAATTGTGGGAAGCTGATACTGTGCCAAGGTGCCCCCACAGTAATAGTGCTCCTACACTGCCCCCAACATGTCCCCACTGTGCCCCAGAAGTAATAATGCTCCCATAGTGCCCATACTTGTAATAATGTTCCCCCTAGACCCCCAGTAGTAATAAAGCCCACCATAATGCCCCCAATTGAGCTAATGTCCACATAGTGCCCCCATAATGTACCAGTATAAAATGCCCCATATATAGTTCCCCAATAGATGCCCTCAGTTTCCCTCATAATTTGCAAGTATAAATTATCCCTTCTTAGTGCCCCCATAGTACTCCTCTCTCCCCTTCCCCATAGTACCCACCATAATGTGCCCCAGTATAAAATGCCCCTATACAGAGCCCCCCATATAAAATACTCCTTTTTTTTTGGTCTCAGTAGATGCCCCCAATAATTACCAGTAAAAAGTGCTCCCAATAATGTGCCAGTAATATATGCCCCCCAATCATGTGCCAGTAACAAGTGCCCCCCATAGATGGCCCCCCAATCATGTGCCAGTAGCCAGTATTGTACCATATAAAAAAATAAACACTTATACTTACCTCCATGGCAGCGATGCGATGCAGGCCTCTTCCCGCGCTGTACGGCTCAAGCGGCGCGATGATGTCATTTCGCCGCCTGCACCGGCCTCTTATAGGCTTGCAGCCTATTAGAGGAACGGGGAAGGGAGACGCCTCTCCCTCCCCCGCAGCACATCCATCTGTATCGTTGTCCTGAGGACGGAGATACAGATGACTATGGGGATGAGCGCTTCCACAATTGAATCGCTCATCTCTCTGTGACCTGCCCCCCCCGCCTCACACACACACACACTTGTGAGCAGGGCCACGCCACCTGGGGCGATCGCCTAACTTTGCCTAATTGGCGGTGCGGCCCTGCTGGCGCCCCCTAAAATTTTGCGCCCAGGGCAACAGCCCCCCTGTCCCCCACACGCTACGCCACTGGTCTCAATGGTGCCCAGGTGTGGCCAAAGGGTCCTTTGCCTCGTAAGAAGACACTGGTATTATACATGTCACATGGTAGTTAGGCGCCTGATAAAGATTTGCTTTGGTCTCAGTCACTTCAAGGTAGACCATTATCTGTCTTCACGAATGTATTCACATGTATGGTCAGTGCTTTATACACGATCATCTATATAATTTTTTTTCTCCATTATCCCAAAAATGTCTACACACAAACCAAAAAGATAGTCTGGTCCAAATTAAACTCCTCTTAAAGGCAATTTATTTCTAGGACAAACTCATTTAAAAGGATTATCCCATGAATCAATCTTACCAAAAGTCATAATGGGCTGTTCATAGAAGGCTGTACATAGCTGTGTAAAAGTAATCTGCTGTGCTTCTACAATAAAAGTTGCTTGCTTCCCTGTGTCCCCCTTGGTTCTGCTGATAATATGTTCTGCTCAGGGCGGGCTCTTGACAGAATTGTTCTCCTTCCCCCTCTGGCAGCTGGCAGTTTAATTCCCACAGAAGGAGTCTTCTGAGCTATACAGCAATAGTACTGCAGTGGTTCTGATCCTTCATGACAAGCAGGGCAGAAAGTTATTGGGTACCATGCAATGAACAGAGTAACACCATGCAGAGACCTGGCTGTGGAAAAATTGGAAGAATGACTGACTATGGGTGTCCGCCAGTGCTCAGCTCAGTAGGTAGATGTGCATATTGCTTTCCACTTTTAACACCAGATGGTGTCCCATTATGCAAATAAATGCCATAAGTCTTCACTTATGATATTTATTTGTGGTACAACATCTTTCACTTACTGAGATGATGCCCCCCCCCCCCCCCAACAACCCAGAACCTGTTCACGGCACAAATCACAGAGTACCGCTTAGCCTCCACATTGACATTAAAGGGAAGTGGTGGTCTGAAACAATCTGCATTATCCGTTGCCATGCCTTGCTGTGCGGAAATCCACCCACATGTGACACAACAGACATATGACAGAACAGGATGATCCAGTAAATATGTGTAGACCACGTGGAGGGTGTGCGAGGAGACGTGATCAATAACCCATACCGAACTAAAGCAAGTTGTATGCATTTTTCTTTCTAAATGTGAAATCCATCTAAGCAACATGAGATGGATGAACCCTACACAATTCCAAAAGCACCAATTCCAGTAAAGTACATTTTTCGTGGGCTGTAAATTGTGGGTGGAAACATCTGTTAATCTTGCTGGAAAATATGAGATGACAACAATGTTCTGTCTCAATATGTGCAAGAAGATGAATAAGCTAAGAATTGGGGGGTAATGCTAAAATTAGAAAACCGCTGATTATACTAGGGACTTTTAGGCCCCTTTCACACGGGCGAGATTCCGCGCGGATGCGATGCGTGAGGGGAACGCATTGCACCCGCACTGAATACTGACCCATTCATTTCTATGGGGCTGTTCACATGAGCGGTGATTTTCACGCATCACTTATGCGTTGCGTGAAAATCGCAGCATGCTCTATATTCTGCGTTTTTCACGCAACGCAGGTCCTATAGAAGTGAATGGGGTTGCGTGAAAATCGCAAGCATCCGCAAGCAAGTGCGGATGCGGTGCGATTTTCACGCACGGTTGCTAGGAGACGATCGGGATGGAGACCCGATCATTATTATTTTCCCTTATAACATGGTTATAAGGGAAAATAATAGCATTCTGAATACAGAATGCATAGTAAAATAGCGCTGGAGGGGTTAAAAAAAATAAAAAAATTATTTAACTGTCTGTCTCCTTTGTTGAACAGGACCTGTGATGAGCATTAATTACAGGAACAGGACCTGTGATGACGTCACTCCGGTCATCACATGATCCATCACATGATCTTTTACCATGGTGATGGATCATGTGATGGATCATGTGATGACCGGAGTGATGTCACCACAGGTCCTTTTCCTGTAATTAATGCTCACCACAGGTCCTGTTCAACAAAGGAGACAGACGAGAAGCCGGGCTTCGCGATCAAGTGGACTAAGGTGAGTTAAATAATTTGAAAAAATTTTTTAACCCCTCCAGCGCTATTTTACTATGCATTCTGTATTCAGAATGCTATTATTTTCCCTTATAACCATGTTATAAGGGAAAATAATACAATCTACAGAACACCGATCCCAAGCCCGAACTTCTGTGAAGAAGTTCGGGTTTGGGTACCAAACATGCGTGATTTTTCTCACGCGCGTGCAAAACGTTCCCGTAACGCACCCGCACATTTTCCCGCAACGCCCGCGTGAAAGGGGCCTTAGGGTTTGGGAGTGGAGATGGAGATGTGGGACAAAAGAATTTGTAGTCTATGTGGTACAGGTAGCAGATGAGAAGACCTCTGCATCAGTGGCAGATCGCACAGGATGACGGAGGTCTACTGTTGTTAGGGGCGGACTGGGAACTTAAAGTGGCCCTGGAAAAAAAAACTAAAAGTGGCCCCATTTTGTAGGTGGGTTCAAATTAACAGAAGGTGGGGTAACAGAAGTAGGTGGGGTCAACAGTACCATAGTGTAAAATACCATCCCAGCAGAACCAAATAACACAGTGTAGCACAATATACTGCCCCAAAAGCTGTCCCTTTGTGGTGGCCATCAATAGCTACCATCTTCTGTCCTCCTCCTCCAGTTGTCTATGGAGCAGGGGGCGTAGGAAGTGAGCTGAGGCCACAGCAGTTGAATTCAGGAGGACATGTGCGGTTGCTGGCTGGGTACATGAGTACCTGATCCTCACAGCGTTAATTACTGTTGAGAGCTCATTATGTATCCGGTCAGCGTCAGATAGGAGGACATGGGTGGCCCCCTGGGGCATCAAAAAACCAGGAAATTTCCTTGTAGGGTCTATGGTCAATCCGCCCCTGACTGTTGTCACTCAGTCCATTCAGAATATCCATCCAGACAAAATGTGGGAAATGTCTTATTACAGAGAAGTTAGATCATTGATATATTAACACCAGGACAATTTTGGCACTTTAAATTTATTCTACGGTTCAGTATAAGTACAACTATACCATATTTATGTAGTGTTTATGTTTTGTTTTTGTTTTTTTATTTTTCCATTGAAAGGGCTGTGTGGGGGCTTGTTTTTTGTGGTTCGAGTTTTAGTATTTCTTTTTCATCTTTATCATTTTTTATCCAATTTTGTATTTTTTTTTTTGGTAGGCGGTGATTATGGCATTGTGCATTTATTTATTTTTATTTTACACGTTCACCATGTGGAATAAATAATCAGAGATTGGAATATTTTAGATAGTTTTGCATTTGGATTGTTTAGATTTTTTTGTATGATAAATGGGAAAGGCAATCCGTCCGTGTTGCAATGTATTGTACCTTCGCATCATCCTATGGGAATACTAAGATGACAGGCCTAAGGGCCTTCTATATGCCCCTGGCTGACATGACAACAGCTAAGCACCCCACAATATTGTTCCTGGAGGAAGATTGCGATCGGGGGACTGTGGAAGCCACCCCTTCTCTTTCTAACCACTGAGATGCATGAGTGGCTATCGATCACAGCCCTTAAGGGGTCAATGTCTGGGTTTTGAAAAATTATGAGCTGGATAACCTCCATGCATGCAGCGAGGTCAGCTCCTGAGCCCGCTGCATACACTCCCCTCTTGCATCTGACGTACATGTATGTCAGAGTGAGCTAAGGGGTTTCACAAGCTATGTTCTAGTTTTCACCAGTTTTTATTCCTGGAAATTTGTAATCAGAAGATGGCCAATGGTTTTAATCAAGTTTTTATGTTTAACGTTTGAGGGCGGTAAGCTCACCAACCATCTCATATAAGGACAGAATTAAGGGATAGACGGGTTTCTTGTGCCCACTCAATAATGTCGAATAGGTTTTGATTCAACAAAATATTTCCTTGGGGCGTTGTATTGTCTCCAAATGTTTTCTTTTTTTATCTGGACTTTTGGGGCCCACTATAGAATTAGAGCCAGGGCCCACTTGCCCTATGTTTTATCTCGGTCAAAATTGACAGAAGAATGGGCAACACAAGTAGGCAGGGCCAACACAAGAAGGAGATGCCTGCGGTACTATAGTTCAACACAAAATACCACCCCTGCAGAACCAAATACCACATTGCAGCACAAAATATAGTATTCAACTTTATAACTGTCTTGAGGAGAGCATTAGATCATTATGTACCCAGCCGGCGGGCAGGAGGAGGGGATTCGGGAGAGGAAACACATACACACACCTTCCTCCTTAGCATCGCCCACCGGGAAATTTCCCTGCATGGTCTATAGCCAGTCCGCCCCTGTCTCTTCTACTCTGTATAATATAACATTTTAGTAACAGCCTACATGTAACTGTCTAATAGACTTGTCCGTATAGAACTTTATAATCAGTTTTCCCTAAATGTCCTTGAAATGGTCATGGTCACGTGCACTTACAGTTGGGGCCTAGATTGCTCTTTCTATACATGGTTATCTCGTGTCCTTCTTTGCACTATAGAAAATATAGATAAAGCAGTATTGATTTGGAGCTGAATAGTCGCATGTAGTGATTTAATGAGCTTGGTGCTTCTGGCTTTTGTTTGATTATTGACTTTCCTATTTCCTGATAGATAACAATTCTATTATTGTACAAGGTGTTGTGTTTGTTCTTAGAATTTTTTTTAATGATTAGCAAACACCTTTTATGGAGTAGTGACTTGCCTGTATGAGCTGTATTTTTTCATATGAAGGTCTTTATTGTAAATTGTACTTCAAAGTATTAGCCCCTATGTTTGCACTATGGCGGATGCATGTAGTGCCCTGGGTTTCAGCTGAGATAAGCTGTCTATCTTGCATTCCATTCCAGTCTATGTTTTTTAGGTAAAGCACAAATGACCTGAATGTATGTGAGTGAAATATCTAGTAGAATACATAGGTGGTGCAACCCAAGAACATTCTTGGAAGATTTGGGTTTCGGTGGATGTTAATTGTAGATCGTTGACAGAACGGAGAGCATGGTAGAAAGAGGTGTAGGAGGCGTAGGATGGTGGAGAGATTTGTGGGTAAGAGTGAGAAGTGTAAATTGTATTCTGTAGTAAATGGGTAACCAGGGCAAAGACTGGCACAGGGTCAGTGAAGTGGTTGGACAAATAGTAGAGCCTGGCAACTGTATTTAGGATAGATTGGAGAGGGGAAAGTTTAATGATGGAAAGACCAATTAGAAATGAGTTCCAGTAATCAAGACGAGAGTATATGGGGGCAACAATGAGAGTTTTTATTGTTTTTACAGTAAAGACTCCTTTTCCACTTTCCAACAATGGGGGCAATTTCTTAGTTTTTATGAACGCTCGTTCCAGACAGTTGGCCCATCTAAAGGTTCCACCTGAAGAATGAGAAAACCCTCTCAATTTAGGTGAAAGCATTGTGTCACGGCCATGCCCATGACCGTGACTCCTTTACCGCATGCGGTTGCCTGCGGTTTTGTATGGGCGTTCAACCACGGGTGAGGGCTGCTTGTCTGTGGCCTCACTTGTGGTTGCCGCGGGCAACCAGCGTTGTTGTTAGCAGCAGAGCAGCCTGAGCGTCGCTAGGCAGCTTGCTGCCCTGGCATGCGGTCTCACCTGACGTTCCTTTTGTTAGGTGTGTTTGTTGTGTGCACTGTGTTGTAAGTTATTGTGTGCACTTTCCCTTTATGTATGTTTGTTTTCCCTTCTGTGTTACTGGAAGGGTTAACTTCCTTCCCAGTGTGTGTGTGATGTAACTGGGTGTGTCCAATCCTTGGGTGTGGCCACTTGGGCCTATAAAGACCCTTTCTCTTGCAGAGCTCAGTAGGTTGCTTCAGCATGCTTGCTGATAGCAGCCTCCTGTGTTTTACATCCGCCAGTGAGAGCCACCACTGTGGTCATAGTTCATAGTATAGGTTTAAGTTAAAGTTTTATGTATGCCTATGTCTTTATGTGTGTGTTGTAGCAAGTTTGTCTGTTGGGATTTTCATATGTGTTTGTGCAGCATAACGGTTCTGGATCCCTGTCTGTTTAGGGATCCAGTCAGCAGGGCTGTGGCAGGTTGGTGAATGTCTGTTCACCTGCCATTTCCGTATTGCTGTTTCTGTTCCCCTTTTCCCAACAGCTTGGCCATTGAGGCTCCTGCTCCTCCGTGTCAAGGAGGAGTAGGTTGCCTTACCCAGCTCCTAGCTCAGGGATCTGCGGAGGGTAAGATAGGGCTCCGAGGTTCCGGCGCATGGGCCCTCCTACCTTAAAGGTCGGCCCATGCAGGTTAGGAGTTAGGGTCAGGGTAGGGACGCTGTAGGAGGTGACCTGCTCCCTGTCCTGTGGCTTCATGGCCGAGTAGCTACTTAAACACCTGGCACCTCACGGCTGAGGGTTTCCCCCATCCTCAGCCGTGACAGTATGACCACAGAGGCTTCCCGCATGGCGTTCCCTCGAAAGAGGGTAAAGCATGCACCGCTATCTACGGATGGGGTGCATGCGCGTTCTCCGGAGGGAGAGCGTTATGGGGTTTCACCGTTTACGGCGCGGTGAGTGGCATTCCCCGCCATTCCTAGCTCACCGTTGTCCGTGTTGGTGTCTCCTTATTTGTCATTCCCCTCCCCCCCTCCCATTGTTTTTTGTGCCTCACCAACCTTCCCCTTTTGTTGTTGGGAGGGGCTTTGAGGGGTGGGAGTATGCATTCCCTCGAAAGAGGGTGTAGCATGTACCGCCGTCTGTGAAGGGGTACATGCGCGCTCTTCGGAGGGAGAGCGTTCTGGGGGTTTCGCCTCTGATGGCGCGGTGAGTGGCGTTTCCCCGCTATCCCTTCACCGTTGCCTCGTGTGGCGTCCCCCTGATTTTACTACACGTGGTGTGTGTCTGGTATGCGGTATGCATACCTTCGAAAGAGGGTGCAGCATGCAGTGCCATCTGTTTGTGGCCTGCATGCGCGTTCTCCGGAGGGAGAGCGTTCCTGGGGGATCTCCGTTAACGGCACGGTTGGTGGCTCTCCCCGCCACCTTACCTTCCGTGTCCGTGTTGGGGATCCCTCGTCCCTCTCCATGTTCCCATCTCTGGTCGTTTGCTGGCAGCACTCCGTAAGTGGTCCGGCTGCGTGCTGGTTAGGAGTGTCTGCTGGCAGCGACTGGAGTGGGGACGTGAGTGGAGAGTCCCCTCGTCCACTCTCTGTGGTTCCATTTCTTGTCGCTGGTGCGGGCTGCAGGCCTCGTCGGACTGGCTAGTGTGAGCTGGGAGAGGATGCAGCTGACAGTGACCCCCTGGGAACCATGTCCTGAGAGTGGACGTCTCCTTCTCCCATCCCCTTGTGTGAGTTCCTCACCAGTTTCCTTTTTTTTTGGTGGGGGGGCTTTGAGGGGTGGGAGTGTCACGGCCATGCCCATGACCGTGACTCCTTTACCGCATGCGGTTGCCTGCGGTTTTGTATGGGCGTTCAACCACGGGTGAGGGCTGCTTGTCTGTGGCCTCACTTGTGGTTGCCGCGGGCAACCAGTGTTGTTGTTAGCAGCAGAGCAGCCTGAGCGTCGCTAGGCAGCTTGCTGCCCTGGCATGCGGTCTCACCTGACGTTCCTTTTGTTAGGTGTGTTTGTTGTGTGCACTGTGTTGTAGTTTTTGTGTGCACTTTCCCTTTATGTATGTTTGTTTTCCCTTCTGTGTTACTGGAAGGGTTAACTTCCTTCCCAGTGTGTGTGTGATGTCACTGGGTGTGTCCAATCCTTGGGTGTGGCCACTTGGGCCTATAAAGACCCTCTCTCTTGCAGAGCTCAGTAGGTTGCTTCAGCATGCTTGCTGATAGCAGCCTCCTGTGTTTTACATCCGCCAGTGAGAGCCACCACTGTGGTCATAGTTCATAGTATAGGTTTAAGTGAAAGTTTTATGTATGCCTATGTCTTTATGTGTGTGTTGTAGCAAGTTTGTCTGTTGGGATTTTCATATGTGTTTGTGCAGCATAACGGTTCTGGATCCCTGTCTGTTTAGGGATCCAGTCAGCAGGGCTGTGGCAGGTTGGTGAATGTCTGTTCACCTGCCATTTCCGTATTGCTGTTTCTGTTCCCCTTTTCCCAACAGCTTGGCCATTGAGGCTCCTGCTCCTCCGTGTCAAGGAGGAGTAGGTTGCCTTACCCAGCTCCTAGCTCAGGGATCTGCGGAGGGTAAGATAGGGCTCCGAGGTTCCGGCACATGGGCCCTCCTACCTTAAAGGTCGGCCCATGCAGGTTAGGAGTTAGGGTCAGGGTAGGGACGCTGTAGGAGGTGACCTGCTCCCTGTCCTGTGGCTTCATGGCCAAGTAGCTACTTAAACACCTGGCACCTCACGGCTGAGGGTTTCCCCCATCTTTTCCCCCATCCTCAGCCGTGACACATTGTTGATGTGGACACCAAAATCATAGTTTCTGGTCAACTTTCAGAAACCATGAATCTGCATGGGGACGACGGATCACAATAGTTCCATTCCGCAGCTCGTTCTAAAACATAGAACATGTCCTATTCTTGTCCGAAATTGCGGACAAGAATAGGCATTTTCTATTATGGTTGCAGCCATAAACAATAATTTAGAGGTTAAGGCTGTATTACACTGGACGATACTTTGGCCGATAGTCGCTAATGAGTGCTAGCATGAACGCTCATTAGCGATCGTCTTGCAGTGTAATACTGCAGCTTATCTACTCTTGACCTCAGCACAGGTCACAGAGGATGCCTAGAAAACTTTCCCATAGAAGTCAGTGGAGTCAGCTCCTGTCAATTGCCTCTACGGTCCATTTGGCTGCTGTCAAAAGATGGCAAGTCTTAACAAACATATTTAAGTCTAGTCACCAGTGTGGAAACTGCAGGATTTTATAAATTTTTTGAAATATAGATAGAAGTCATTTTCTGATGACACATTCCCTTATGGTAAAATAGTCCCTAAATTATACACATACACATGCATCCACTAGAACAATGAGACTATAATAAGATATTTTGAGTAAGAGATATTTTACTTCCCAATATTTCAAAACTCAGGTAGAATTAAGCTTTAAATGAATCTTCGGGATTTACATATTGACGACCTGTCCTGAGGATAGGACAGCAATATGAGACTGACAGGGGTCCTACCAATATCCCCACGACAAGCTGTTTGAGAAGGCCCCAGCGCTCCCATGAGCCCTGCAGCCTTCTCGCAGCTTAGGGTGGGTTCACATTATGTTTTTTCCATCCGTTTAACGTATACAAAAAACGTATACGTTAAACGGATGCCTCAGACTGATGCCATACAGAGTCATCCGTTCACCATAGCGTTCTTTTGTAAAAATAAAATTTAAAAAAGTACTTTTTTTTTTACCACTGTAAAAAAAAGTATACTTTTTTTACCGCACTGTGCAGGATACAAGAACGTGGTGTGCTGCGTTTTTGTATCCTTTTTTTTGTACTGTATCCGTCAAATGGAGCCATAAAACGTGATGTGAACCCACCCTTAAAGAGCAAAGCACCGTACATTGTATAGCGCTGTGCTTGGTATTACAGCTCAGGCCCATTCACTTGAATGGGACTGAGCTGCATCTGGTCCATGTGACCGATGAACGTGAAGTCACATGGCCTACAAAGATACCTAAGCGCTCACAGCGCACCGCGGCCTCTTCCTACACCTGGTCGGCGGCGTTCCTGGGAGTCGGAGGATAGCTCATTAATATGTAAATCTCACAGAATCCCCTTAACTCTATCCTCACAACCATATGACACCTCTTTGGACAGTTTTTAAAGCTCTTAAAGGGATTGTTCAGAACAAGAAAAAAAAAAAAATTTGCTTCGTTCCAAAAACAGTGCCACACCTATCCATAAATTGTGTGTGGTACTGCAGATAAAGCCCCATGCACACGACCGTGCCGTTTTTTTGCGGACCGCAAACAGCGGATCCGCAAAAAACGGAAGCCGCCCATGTTGCCTTCCGCAATTTGCGGAACGAAACAGGCGTCGGCAATGTAAATGCCTATTCTTGTCCGCAAAGCGCGGACAAGAATAGGACATGTTATATTTTTATCGGATAATTTTTTATTCAGTGTAATTTCCTGTGAAATTTTGGGGAAAATATTTGGTAATCACGCTAAGTGCACCCAATCTGCGCTGGATATCTGCAGCAAGTTTCAGTGTCTCCAATGTGTGAATTCACTTCTTCACGGTATATGGGTGTGTTTAATAAAATTCTGTCTGTTTCCCCAAAAGACATAATAATACAGACCATTCCCCTTATTTATGATTCTCGAGTAATACGCAGCCGCTGCCAAGATCTGACTTGTCCTGCATCTTGCTTGCATAAAGGGTGAGACACTAAATTAGATCCGACTGCAAGCACCGCTGTCCTCTTCTGCTAAAATTCTCTAGCATGGAGCGATCCAACTGCTGTTCTCAGAAAGCCAGATTGGATGAAATGCTGGGAGTTGGCCACCATCCTTCGATTTACACTAAATCGTTATTTACTCCTATTTGCTTTTTTGTTCTGCTTTATGTTTTGCATTTCTGCTCTGCAGCCATGCTTGGGAAATGGATGCCTTACGTTGCAGACAAGCTGTATTTTTTATTTTATTTTTTTGCAGAAGTTGGACCCCTGTCAGTTTGATATCCATGACCTACCCTGAGGATAGGTCATCAATATGAGAATACCAGATAATCCCTTTAAGGCCTCATGCACACGACCGTATGTATTTTGCGGTCCGCAAAAACGGATCCTCAAAATATACGGATGACTTCTGTGTGCATTCTATGTTTTGCGGAATGGAACAGCTGGCCCCTAATAGAACAGTACTATCCTATTTTTTTGCTGAACGGAAATACGGAAACGGAATGTACACAGAGTACCTTCTGTTTTTTTTTTTTTGAGGACCCATTGAAATTAATGGTCCCGTATACAGTCCGCAAAAAAAATGGAATGGACACGGAATGAAAATACGTTTGTGTGCATGAGGCCTAAGGGTGTAATACATTGGCCACTAGGGGCACCATTAAACTGGTACCTCTGTGCCTAATAAATGATTGTATCTTTGCATTATACACAACTTATATGGACACAAATATTAAGGTTACATTCACATCCACTCTAAAGACTTCATAGCAGACGAACAGCCCACCAGAGTTCACCATATGCGGCCTAGTTGAGTAGGCAGCCCATTGACTACTTATTATTTTACGCACTTAGATAGCGCTACTATATTCCACAGCACTTTACAGACATTACCATCACGCTGTTCCCAATGGGGATCACAATCTAAGTTCACTATCAGTAAGTCTTCGGAGTGTAGAAAAAACTCGGAGTACATGGAGGAAACCCACATAAACACGGGGAGAACATACAAACTCCATGCAGATGTTTTCGTTGGTCGGATTCTAAACCTAGGACCCCAGCCCTGTGAGGCATCGATGCTAACCACTGAGTCACTGTGCTGCCTATAAAGAGATCCATTAGGAATTTGACGGTTTTCAGGCATAAACGCTGGGTTTTGTCCAGCTGAAGCCCAGCGCACATGGTGGAAACTGGCCAGATCCCATTATATTGAATGGGCCTCAGAGGTGAACGGCAGTATCCAGCTAGGCTGGACATGTTGAACTCAGACAGTCTGTTCCTCTGCTGGATACCTTTACCGCAGATGTGAAACTAGCCTGAGTGACGTAAATTTGTTATTTCGTAAATATTTGATGCGTCTGATAAGTGTGTGATTAGGCTATATACAGTTGAAGAACATATTGTTGCATTTTTAGCCCTTGTTGCCTTTGATGTCCTTGTTTCTAAACCACTTAAAATGAAAAAGCTCAGTTCCTTTGGTATCTAAAACCGGGATGATTGTAATGATGAACACAGATGTATCAATTGAATGCTTCCATCTCCAAATCACTTAACAATGTCATTATTATAAAGACTTGGTCAAACTGGAAACATCTGTGTGGATGTGCGTCATCCGTTATTAATAGTCCTATATTCTTTCCAATATCTGTAGACCATATCTGTGGATTGCTGCACCCAGAGTTCATTTTTTTCTTCTGGTAATAACCATGAAGGTAAAATATAACGCTCATCATTCACCTGAAATTCCTGAAGCTCTTTTAAGAATAGAAGATTGTATCACTGTTCCTCTACAGACAGCTGGTTCTCATAGACATGTGTCTGGGTCAACAGTTGTCTGTTATTGTGTCATCAGTTGAATTATATGATGTCACCGCGAGCACGGCTGGGCACATTTAAAAAAATTAAAATAAATTGCCAGCACTGGTCCTTTGAACTGCAGCAAGGTAGACATTGGGATACATGTGACATATGTAGGACACAATCACATAGATTCCTTAAAGGGGTCTGCCCATGTCAGATATTGCTGATACGTCATCAATCTCAGATAGATCTGGGTCCCTATACCTAAGTATATGGCATGAGACCACTGAGATCAGTGGTTGGCTGCAGCAGTCACATATCCTATATGAATAGGGCCCACTGCAGTCATGCAGTGCCGGAAACAGCAGTGGATTAAGTGGTGAATATACATTTTTTAAAAATTATTTTAACATATTTTAGGGACTTTGGAGAGCTTTTGAAATACGTTGGAAAAGTGCTTTAATGGACCACTGTATTGATAAGCATAATCCCTTTCAGAGTAGCCTCTCCATTTGATGCATAGGCTTGTGGATATGCTTCTGATAAGACATGACTGCATAAGTCCATCATATTTGACCTGGCGTATTATACCTTAACCTTGTGTGTTTTACACTTCCCAGAAATCCTCAGAACAAATTTCTGGTTTGTAAAATGTGCAAAAAAAATAATAAAAAATTGTTTGTGATTGAATCCATGACCCCTTGAAAAGATCCCAAAGCATCATTTGATCTTGACACTACTTTACTGCCAATTGCTTCCCGACCTCCGGTAGCTTAGAAGAAGCAGAACTCAAAGATGGCGTCTGCCCCTGAGGTTACTTTTGCTGAAACAATTGTTGCTTGAGCACGTCCTTCGTGTTTTCTTTGGTCACACATTCTGTTTGAGCAGATAAAACAGCAAAATTCTGCACCCAAAGTAAGCAATTTGACTGGAAACAGACTAAAAAAAAAATATTGCAAGGGCAAGGAAGGCGAGCAGCTGAGGCCCTATTGACACGTCTGAAAACAGATGTGAGCTGCAAGCAAATTCTCTTCCCTGTAATTCATATTTGATCACAGTGTACAAAGTATTTAAAGATTACACATAAAATCTAAAGCCTGGGCAAGAGCTTTATATTTGCCAGCTGAGTTACAAGAACCAGAGATGCCACCTCTTACAGAGGTGAAAACCAGGCAGGATGTGGATAGTCAATGCCAGGCACGGTGTGAAATACGCTCCTATCTTATTATTCTCCTTCGTTGAACTTTCCCCACGTTTATTATTCTCATTTTATTTGCCGTTTTCATTGATTTATACATTTTTACTTTTCGAGTATCCAGTTTTCACGGTCTCCCACCTGGTGAGCAGCAGATTGCTGGGGTTTCAGCTACTAAATCCCGACCAATCAGCCACTATTTCCATGGAAAAGATTTGGCCAGCCAAATAGTAATTTTTACCTGCAGAGGAAGTGTAGTATTACATGGGGCTAGTCTAATGATCGACCATCCACGTAATTCAACAGTGTGGGTCTGCTAAAGCCATTGGAGAAACTAAAATCTAAGACATCAATATGCCCTCCTAGGGCATAAGGAAAGCTGTTGTCTTAGTGAGGAAAGCCCTTTAACGGTGATGCTGTTCGCACAATGCACACAAAAAATAACACAATCCAGTTCTCTAGATGATAAAATAGAGATTTTATTCCTTTTTTAAAGAGGTTCTCTACCTAAATTGATTTATTTCTTTTCAGAAAAGTATGGTTAATTAGACAGTAAGGGAGACATTGGGTCCCAACTGGACAACCAATCTAGAGTAGAAAGCAGTGGAAAAGATGGTTGTCCATCCATTTGAAAAGGCGCCATGTAATAGTACAGTTCCCCACAATGACCTTTGACCATACCTTACTAATTCCAGTGATAACAGCCTAGAACTTTTAGTAGTCACATCCATTTCCGTTTTGTCTTGAGCAGGGTCAGACTGGTGCACTAGAGTGAAGAGAATACTCTGGTGGGCCCAGTCTACGAAGCCATGGTTCAGGAGAAAAAAATCCTATTTAAAGCTAATCACTTGCCACTAGTGTCTATATTTTTGATTTAAAATCTATTGGCCTTGAGCCCCGAGAATAATTTCCTCTGGTGGGCCCAAAGAACTCCCAACGACACTGGTTTTCAGGATAGGTTGGCCAATTGGATCATTATAAGCCATTATACACCATCACCTTATTAAATGTAACTCTCAGCATCATTAGTATGTGATAAACTTCCAGGCCCGTTTCAGGTCTTAAATTTGCTTTCCACTGCTCCCTTCTGAGGTCAGGCAGTCCAGAATTTGGCTTCTGTTACTGTAAAGAATCCTTTCCTATATAATGATAGAAGTGCCAAAACTATTTCAATAAAAATTATTGTTCAAAAAAGAAGAAGTGCCATTCCCCCAAAGATGAACGATGAAATGATGGGTATTAAAACTCTCTGGCATTTAGGCGCACTGCTTGGATAAAATTGACCCTTTAATTGGAGTAGGATTGGGTGGAGGAGAGGGGTTTACCGAACCAGATCTTTGCCCCGGTGGTCCTCTGTCATAGACAAGGTAAGATACAGAACATGTAGTAGTTAAATGCTGCATTGCCTTTGTAATAAAAAATAATTGTGGTAGAGAACATAGATTTGTGCAAGAGGTACAGAAATATAGAAGAATATAATGATCTCCTATATACAGAGGTCAGCAAGATTGTGAGATTTGCCAGCCGCCTGTGGGAGCGGGTAATTACGGGCTCACTGCTGGTAAGAGCATGGATTTTCACAGAACTTTATACACTCAAAGTGAGAAAGACAAGGAGTGCTTCATAGTGATTACGGAAAAGTTGTATTTGGCATGGGTTACAGATGTACCAGCAGACTGTCAGTAATCTCCCTGCACATGAAAGATGAAAGAATCCAGGGTTATTTGTGTTTTGTATTAGTGGTAGGCCGGTGGTACACCACACCATTAAGATTTGAGCGTTCTTGTAAATTGTGTCTAAACAGAAAACCTCTCCTCACAGACCGGCCCTTAATTCCCTATGAAAACTCTTAGCCCACTCAAGGCTTAGCCCTGATGAGGTGAGCATTTCCACGTCTCAGCCCACTCAGGGACGTTTTGCACATCTGAATTTTAAGCGTGCTTCACCCGTACACAGAATTCGGAAAATTATCTCCTCTTCCCATGTGGTTTGTTCTATTCATCCCAGCTGTGTTTGGATAATGTGCATTTCTCAGACTTGATGAAGAGAGTCAGCACAAAGTATGTTCGAGGCTGATTGCCGGTTCTGTTTTGCTTCTCGGCCAGTTCCACAGCAAAGATCTTCTGATTACGCCATGCGACATTTCAGTGTTTTTGTTCTATTTCTGTTGCATTCTGTGTAACATAACGGTGTGATTGGACTCTGCTGAAGTTACACCTACCCTACGAGCAAATGTTCCATGTCAGGCAGAGCCTATGTTCCTTAGGTATCGCTTGCTGAATTGAAAGCACGGGACTGGAGGTTAGGGAATTGCATAGATAGCAATTCCCAAGCATCTTAGATATTGCTTGCTGAATTGAAAGAACAGGACAGAATGTTAGAGAACTGTATAGATAGCAATTCCTCAATGTACTTATATTTTCAGATTTGCTCCCGTTAAATGGGATAGAAGAGCTGAGCGGTGGAATGCAGGCTGTAATCCTGGGGCACAGCCTATGCAGAACATCATCTGCCAAAAGCCCCACATCCAGTGGTTTCTCCACTATTAGGTCTAAAAATTTACGTTTCCAGCAGTAATGAAATTGCCACATCTTGTGTGGGTCAGGGCATGCTGGGAAATGTAGTGCTGCAGCAGCCGACGAGACACACAAGCTGGAGAGTACTAATTCAGACTGAAACAGTGGTTCAGAGAAATAAATGTAAAAAAATAAATTTCCCCTTACTGGGTAACCATATTGCATTTACCAGTTAGTAGAAAAAGATTTTACACCGTAAAATGCATAAAGAAAATGGAGTAGACAACTGCCTTATCTCTTTAAAGAAAATGATGCAGTGCCCATACAGCAGCCATGGTGTGGTAGAAGGAGAGGAGTGTGGCTAACATGATTGGGGAGTTTGCACCAAAGTATTAAACATAGTGCATCTTTTGCTGTCTCATCTATAGTAAAAAATTAGCATATAAGGGGTCATTTGTATTAGTTGTATTTCGTTGTGCTGCAATCTGCGACTTTTCACCGCTCACGCCAGGTCTACAGGAGTGGACATGGCGAGGAAGTGGACAAGCTCTTCTCTGTAATGCTAATGTAATGATAAAGCCAAACTGACTGCCAGCAAACGTGGTGTACCAGACACACTTTGCGCCAACCGTCACACTCTGAACACCCTTAAGGGGTGGGGTACTCTTCACCCGCTTCCAGCAGGAAGGGGGACTTTGGCAGATCACCTGACACTGCTGAGGTCACACCCAATCTCCACCCTCAGACCAGGGAAGCACAGGTGAGGGCTGAGAGTGTGCAGTGGAAGGAACCTCTCACCACATAGCTAAGTCAGGAGACATGACAACAGAGGTTTCCTGGCAACAGCAGACGCTAGGGGTTCTGGCGTCCCGTGACCCCTGACCACTGTCGGTGCTGGCAATGATGGTGTCCCGTCTCCCAGCAGTACCAAGATCCGGAGTGGATCTCACATAGTGCACAAACCTTTACTAGCGCCACCCTCCGGGGGCAACACCCCACCCCTTGTGGCCAGAGAGGAGTGAGGGATGTCCCGCCGGAGGGCTGGGGACCACCTGGGAGAATGAGAGACACGTCTCTGCGTGTGACATGCTTCCGGTGAGACTGTGTCTGTCTCCCTGGCTGCCTGACAGTCTCATTTACCATTTTCTACGCCTATTTCAGCCGTAAAAAAAGGTCTAAATGTAAGACAGCTCAGAAGCGGTCTTACATTTAGAAGCGGCAGTGGATCTTCCAAAGTCATGAAGAGGCCAACGCCTCTTCATAACTCTGGCGGATCCACCGCCAGCTTAGGGGTTTATTATGACTGGCATCTAAAACGCCGATCTTAATAAATGAATTTATTAGAAATAATAAATAGTATTAATAAAACAAATAAACATTTGTTCTGTGTCTACAGATCTCATGCAGACCTACCTGTCTCCATGGTAACCGACTACAGACAAACTCTGTGTAGTCTGATCCTGCAGTCATGTCACCATCCTGCCACCATCCGTCTCATACTTCTTACTAACTTACAAAACGTTAGTAAGGCTGCATTCACTGCATGCAATGGTTTTGCTGAAACCCAAAATTTATGCTGGAAAGCTGCCAGATCCCACTATAGTTGGTAGGGATCCGTCAGTGCTAGATCCGGTGAACTCCGGTAGGATGTTCTCTGCCAGAACAGCCTGCTGGAACCATTCGCCGGAGATGAAGTGGACAGGTGGAAGAAAACATGACTGTAGGATCAGACTACATACGATTTATTTGTAGTCTGTTACCAGTGGAAAACCATAGGTTTAAAAGCAAAGTTCCATAATTTTTAATTTTTTTAAATCTGGAGCTTTACCTTCCCTGTAAATATTAATTCATGTGTTTCCTTTAAGATCTCTTGAATTTTATGATGGACTACTGCAGACATTGTGTTGTAGCCACTATTTTCTTCAAATGAAGTTACTGTTAGGTGCTTAGTGTCACTACTAGCGTTACAACCAGAGTTTTGTCAGTAGATGACGGAAAGCTGAAAGATGTGTTTTTTCCCTGTAATGTTAGACCAGGCACATAGACCAAATGAAGGTGTTTCCTCGCTTGTCTCCATTCTACTGCAAACATGTTAGCTGTCACTTGTTCCTGCAGATTATTTACATTTAGCACTGTGGTGGGAGCCTGCACTGTGTCATGCCTCTCATATTTGAATAACCATTCACGACTAGCCTTTGCCATCTTGACAAATTAAGTTGGTTTCCTATGTCATTCATGGATTAAGGGTCTTTTAACAAGTGGAACAGTGTGTTGGCGGCTGTGTGTTACTTGTTTTGGGTTAATGTGGTTCCTTGTCCATCTCTGTGTTGTGGTTCATGTACATCAGACCGGAAGTTTCACATGCAGCATACGAAAAACATTATTCTGTATATATACATAGAAATTGTAATACATCATGTCCATAGGCAGATAGCTAGCTGTATGGATGGAAAGAAGGATAGATAGTGCATTCAGAAACTCTTCAGACTCTACAGTTTTCTCCTATCTGCGCACAGGATCTTTGGAGCTCAGCCAGAGTGACTGTTGGGTTCTTTGTCACCTGGCTGACCTTCTCTCCCGATTACTTAGTTTGGTGCAGCAGCCAGCTCTAGGAAGAGCCCAGGTTGTTCCAAACAAACAAAAATAAAAGGAAAAAAAGAATTATGGAGACCACTGTGCTCTTAGGAACTTTCAGTGCAGCAGAAATTGTGTACTCTTCTCCAGATCTGTAACATCACACAAACCTGTCTCTGTGCTCTACAGGCAGTTTTTCCTCCTCATGGCTTGGTTTTTACTCTGATATGCATTGCCAGCTGTTAGACCTTATATAGACAGGGGTGTATCTTTCCAAATCATGTCCAATCAAATTAATTTACCACAGTTGGACTCCATTCAATGTGTAGAAACATCTCAAAGATGCTAAAGAGAAATGGAAGGCCCTCAGAGCTAAATTTCAAGTGTCATAGCAAATGGTCTGGATACTTATGTCCATTTGAAATTTTAGTATTTCCCTTGCAAATTTATTAAAAACATTTCTAAAATTCTGTTTTCTCTTTGTCAATATGGGGTACTGAGTGCAGATTAATGGGAGGAAAACTTTATTTTTCTTTATTTAGCGCCAGACATCAAAATGTGGGGGGAAAAAAGGGTCTGAATACTTTCCACATCCACTGTAGATAGATAGATAGTATGGCCGGCTTAACGCTTTGTACCTTACAAGGGTAAGATAATATGTAGAGACAATAAGGATAGTTTATTAATACATAATATATGGGATAAAGATTGACAATCATATTTGAGGATTGACATTTTTGGAATTGACATTTTGATAGTGGATTTGTGCTGAGTCACCTGCTGTGGCAGTCCACACTGCTTGGACAATTTAAACACTTCATCTTAAGTGTGGAAATTCAACATATTGATTCCCATTGGTGATTATAATTTATGTTATGTTTTATATTTATCTTAAATGGTTTTATGACTAGTACATGTATTAATAAATTGATTTAATCTAATTTTATTAAGTCCAAGTGTTTGAGTGCTCACCCACTACCTTTTTATTTATTAAGGATAGTTTATACCTTGTCATTGTGAGACATTTAGGAAGAGACTTAAAGGGTTGTTGGTTCCTCATAATGGGGAGGAGACCTGTAGCAAGGTACTGTAAAGACCATTCGTAACTTTAGATGGTCAGGAGACATGTAGGAAGAGGCAGTAAGGATGGCTTATACCTTGTGACCTTGTAATGGTTAGGAGACTGTACATTGCAGCACATTAACAGGCAGCGACTTGTTTGACAACTTCTTGTGGTCTTGTATAAATGGAAAAATGGTTTCATCAACTATTCGTAGTCATGCCACATTCTGGCCTACGATTAAATCAAGCAAACATCTCATTAAAATAAAAATCCTCTTCAGTTCTGAGAGCCATCTACCGCTTAATACTATCATACATCTGAGCCTGAATTATCTGCTGTAAAATACAGAAGTAGCACATCTAGTCTACG
The DNA here is from genome assembly GCF_905171765.1 of Bufo bufo. Classification (NCBI taxonomy): domain Eukaryota; kingdom Metazoa; phylum Chordata; class Amphibia; order Anura; family Bufonidae; genus Bufo; species Bufo bufo. Next base: position 41,564,517 of record NC_053397.1, on the reverse strand, counting down.
TTCTTCAGGAAGAACTCTGGACACATTTTATATTTTTGCTTTGGTATAGTATGTAAAGTACATCAGGTTAAGGTAGTGCAGATACTGTAGTTCCCTAACTGGGGGCTTTATTGCAGAATTATCAGCTCCATTCAGAGCTGCTGTTACTTCACGTGGATGATGCTTTGACCACCCAAATCCTACAGCGTCTGTTATGTGGATCTGAAGTCACTTCTTCTTTGCATGCCTGTGAGACTCATAGGCATGACAGCCATTCAAGCCCTCCTGAACAGAAGCTGCTCGTATTCAGTATCTTTCCATTATGGCTTATAGAAGGGATTTCCAAGTGGGGCTCACCCCCATGATGTCCATAGCCTCAGTAGGGTACATGGACAGGTTTTGTCTTCATGAGAGAATCCCTTCAAGTTTAAAGTGTTGAAGGCTTATGAGTATTATTGTTCTTGTACTTGCTATGCTTTGTTCATAGTTCAAGCACTATACTAGTGTCTGCCACTTGGAGGACAGTGAATACCCAAGATGGTTGTTCATATAAGTATGTTGAGTAATGCCCAAGGGAGGGCTCCTTAAGTCTTTGCTGAGGTGTGCTCGGTGATCATGAATAGGCAGAAAGGCAGAGATAGGTCGTCATCCTGAATATTTACTGACAATACTCAGGTAGAAGAAGAGGTACTGGTTCATGTCTACATCCCTAAATGTAATAGGCACTGAGTGCTTGCACAATGGTAAGAGTTGGATCCATTCGATGGTCATCTTTGGATTGTGTGTGCCAGGCACCAGCTATTGTGCAATTTTGTCAAGTCGTGTCATCGGGAACTATGCCAAGAACAGGGAGTATGAACTATCAGTGAAATTGGCATTTTCCATTGATGATCCCCTTGTCTGCGTTCTTTAGAGTTTTAGTAGTATGCAGGTTTGTAGTCCTCCAGTTAAAATAGAAAGATGCGACAATGATTGTAGTCCTCCATCTAAAATAGGAACATGCTACAATGGTGGTAGTCCTCCAGATAAAATAGAAACATGTGACAATGGTTGTAGTCCTTCAGCTAAAATAGAAACATGCTACAATGGTTTGGGAGAAGTTGTCAAATGTTATTTGGGTATCCTGTTAAAAACTGACCTTTGGAGGACTTCTGACTTTTATGAATTACATGGGCATCTAATTGGTAAGTGGTTCTTCCAAACATAATAGCTGACCTTTGGGAACTAGCCATGATTACTTAGAACTTGCAAACTAAAAGAATTTTCAGAAGTGTACAGCCTCTTAAATTTTAAAAGGCTTATTTGGTCCTTTTTACAGGTGCCTCTTTCTCTTGCCTTCTCTTGCTTTCTCTTGATATTTGGTTTATGGTTCTCCTGCAACACTCCACTTTATTCTGCTCAAATACTATTGAAACCCTACATGTTTTAATACCAAAGCAAAGGAAGAAAGTGGCATAACTGTCTTCTGCCTCGTACTGCGGGTGGTTGAAATATATGCATGGGTAGCGTACACGATGCCATGAAGAACAGAGATGGCTGCCCAGTTCTGAAGGACAGGATTTTTCAATGTTTCTAAACCAGACCCCTACTCAAGTAATCTGCCGCAATCTGCCCCAGAAAAAAGCTTAATTTAGACGTATTTCTGTTTAGTAAATGGCCCCCTATGTGCTCTGTGATGTGAGCTATAGTTATGTTAAACTGTATAGCCCCTTTAACACAACTTATCTTAATTTGCTTTCAAAAGGTAGATTTGAATTTTTAGCATATTTGCAAGGATTCTCTTATTCTCCCTGCCTGATTTCATTTTTGTAGGTCTTGGACTATGCAAATTTTATGGTAAAGGAGTAATCGTAGAATTCTAGTCTCCGATCACGCACAGACTGTAGCCTCACCCACACTCCAGTGACTTGAAATTTCAGTCTAGTAAATTGATCTCAATTCAGAATAAATTATCTTCAAATAAAACCTCATACTGTAATACCCTGTGACAAGTCAGCCTTGCAAACTCAGTAATAACGTAAAAAATATGGCATTTTTTTTATAAACTGCACATTCCAGATAAACTCTTTACGTGGAAGAAAGTTATGCTTCTTAAACTTTTGGGGGCTGCTATTCATCTGACTTTACTTGTGTACTCGAATGTTGAGTATAATTGGCAGAAAAGTATTAATGTCGACGTAGCCTTGTGACTTACGGTACTTGTCACTGGTAACTTACTGTCAGTTTCTGGTTCTTCAAGATTTTTGGTTTTCTTTGAAATGCTTTATGTGTACAAGCGACTTTTTTGTATAAGGTAATATCATTGTTTTACCTTTATAATAGGTCTTTATCCATTGTTATACCTCTGTAAATGTGTCCAAACTGCATACAACACTATAAGGGCTTGTTCACATCAGTTCTCCTCAATGCTACTGATTCCATCGTTGCGTTCAGTTATAGGGGCAAAGTGTCGGAAACATCAGATGACAAATCTCATGGAATATATTGTGGTCCATCAGTTTTCTGTCATGATGTCCTGCATTTTTGTTGTAATCTGTGATGTAGGACCCCAACGAAGCACACATGCAGATATGACTGAGTAGATATCCCTTCCTGGGGCAATGTATGCAAAATATACCTTGCATTTTAACCAGTGCTGAAAAAAAAAGAGGTAACATTTCACGTTCCTTCACTGCATCCAGTGGGGTCCACAATCTAAATTTCCTATGTCACATATACTATGGCCAATTTCATAGGAAGGTAATGAACCTATCAGTATGTTTTTGGGCTGGAGATCCCAAAGAACACCAACATAAAACACAGAACAAGACAAGAGCGCCTCATGGGCAGGATTGTGTAGACGCAAGTGACTGGATAAATATACACTTGGCAGTTTTCTGCACTTCAGAATGTCTCAGTGGGGTCCTTTGCTGCAGATCTTGCTCGGTGGACCAGATTACAGCTAGAACAAGCATGCACAGAACGATGCTGGACAAGATGGATCTATTTCTGGTGCTACTCCCCAAAAATATCCAGAGAGGAGTTTTTAGGCCATCGAGTGTTTTGACCTGAGTTCTTTGGGTTTTTATCTGAGGAAAGAATTGCTCCAAAATGCCAAATTGCATTATAAGCCTAAAACAAATAAAGTTTTTTGGCCTCAGTGTAGAAAACTCTATAGATATTTTTGGGGCAGTGCCAGAAAGATATTGGTCTCTTTCTCCATTGTTGTGCATGTTTATACCAGCTCCAATCTGATCCACCAAGCAGGGGACCATCTGATCCTCTGACCAGGATTTATAGTTTCTTCAATGGATTAGAACCAATGACTTGCAGAGCAATAGCACTAATCCCTGACCCAGCGTTTCCAATAAATCTCAGATCCTAACACATCCTAACTTCTGTCTGTCACATCTAGTTAGTAGATTGAAGTGGTGTGGTCACCAAGTAATTCTGTCTCTGATATGTTGCATTTTATAATGTATTCTTCAGTTATCAGTATTTTAGTATTATGTCACTTTGCATACAGAGATGTACGGCTGTTGGTATCTAAGAATGAGGCAGATGTGATGTAGCACAATGCAAAGGATCCAAAAAGACAGTGGTGATCTCTGTTATTTAGTGAATTCTGCAGTTGCAAAGGCATAGATCTGCTTGTGGTTAAGACATACTTGGCACACGCTAGATGTAACTGGGGTCTCTGCCATGTCAAGAGAGTCTTTCAGTCAAACCAGTGACCCATATTGCACTGAACAAACACATACGTTTTTAATCGAGAGCTATAGTTTAATAAAGCACTTCCCAGCCCTAGTGAAAGAAAAGTATGTGCTTGTTGCTTATTTGGCCCCACAGCCAAAGTTAACTCAAATAGACTTTCTTAAGTCATTGAGTCTGTATACAGTATGTCTTAAAGGTCTTAGCATTTTGATCTTGGCATGGAAGCATGAATAACAGAGAGATAGTGTGGCATAAAAGTAAATCACACTTAGACAGGCAAGAGAACACAAAGTCCTCTGGGCCCATAAGTACAAGGGAATTCATAATCTAGTGCTGGGTCCAAGCTGCCATATTACCATGCTTACTTCAGACTCTAATGTAAATTCAGGCTCCAAACCAGACTCCAAAATTATTTTAGACTCCCACCAAACTCCAAAGTAAATTCATACCCTAAACTAAACTCTAAAATAAATTCAGACCTTAGACTAAACTCCCCAAAAAAATTCAGACCTTAGATTGAACTTTAAAATAAATTGAGATCTTAAACCAAACGGCAAAATACATTTAGACCCCAAACCAGAGTACGAAATCCAGACGCCAGGCCAGAGCTGCAGATTTTCAGATATTAGCCCAGACTGTCCAGTTACGTATTGCTCCATGCTCCCATAGCATGCAGTCCTCATCACTTCTGAATGCCACCACACTCAACATCCTGACATTGGGTACAAGGAAGGAAGTGCCTGTTTGTCAGTGTCAGGAGATCTTGTTTATTAGGGACTCTCTTCTCTAGCTCATGGAGAGATCCCCATGATGCCCATGTACCTTAATAATATGGTCAAGAGTTCTGTTACTCCCCTGTCCAGACTCGGGCATTGGCACTCACAGCAGACCTGACTGTATGTATTCTACAGTAGGTGTCATGGCTCTCCCCAGTGACATCAGATTTCCACAGCAACTGGCGTCGGGCCTGAAGATGACATCACAAAGTGGCCTATCTGACTCCTGGACCTCACCTAATTATAGGTATCACTCCACTGTATTTCTATTTGTGTTTCTTATCTTATTCCCACTCTTAGAATTCTTTCAGGCACTTCTTATTGACCTTGACTTGCTCTAAGTTCATTCTCTATCACTTCTGCTGACCTCTTGATGCTGATTTCTGCCTGGTTCTTGTTTATGCCTAGGTTAGTCTGAGACTAGTCCAGAAGTTGCAAGCTGACAGACCATTATTGTTTGGAAAGAAGATAGCCGTGTTCATGATAATTTTATGATAATTGGACAAAAGATCTTTAATTCAAAGAAATATTGTTCATGAACGAAAGTTCTTTCTTTGAAAGAATGTTCCCAGAAGGTTCTTTGGTCCATCGCCTGGTTTCATTGAATGTGTGGGCAGTTTGATTAACTGTACCGTCTAATATGGACTACAGTGTGTACGGCCATGTCTGCAAAATTAATGTCCACCAGATGTTTGTTTGTTCAGCTGCTGTTCAACCATCAACCCACCTTGAGTGGGTCCACCATTAACCTTAGCGTAATAGGTTCCTTTAAGACCAGAAGCCATGACGTTGCAAACAGATCTCTAACCTTTATACATCGACAAGGGAACTGGAGAATTGTGTATTTTCTAGTCTTCAGAAAAGACTTCATTCTTGGTAGACCAGCATCTCCATGTCCTGAGCTACACATAAAGGGTTTTGTTTCGAGGCTGCACACTACATAAGTGCCACAGATGTTTCATCGCTTTCAGTTTTTGTTTTATGTCTGTTTACTCCTTGCGTAAAAAAATAAATATAGACCCTTGTTCCTCATTTATAGGAGAGAGCAAATGACATTTCATCCTCCATAGAACACGAGAAGCCAAATCTACTTGATGAAATTATTACCAGACTTATGAAGACATTTTTAGTAAAGATGTAAAGACGCTAGGCTGTTTAAAGTAGTATTTACAGTGTAAAACACATGTGGGAAGTGTTTGCTTTATATTACTCTTCTTGATTACTAGTAAAAAGTTATTTTAAACTCGCTTTAAGAGGCAGAAATTGGCTGCAAAATGTGTTTGACAAATGTAAGACCCTTAGATCCAACAATGTTATTCAATTGATCTTAAATGAAAATGGTTGCCAATATACAAATCAAGTCTGCATGAAAAAAGAAACACTCCGCAGCATTCACAGCTCTAACTGTGGCGGGACATAGCGAACGCGAGGATGAAAAATGAGACCGCCGCCACAGGCTTCTTTATATTCTAATAATAATACGGTCATATAGCGGTAATAACTGTCCCTCTAAATGAGCTCTTTAAAGCTGTTATGAAGAATATTTTTCCCCTCTGTAGAAAATGATGTTCTAATTGTCACGTGTTTCAATGTTATTATTGTTGGATGTGGATTTAAGTGACCGTGTTCCAAGCTATGCAAGTATAACTATAGAGTTGGGTTTGTCGTCAAGAAAGCAGACGTCATTCTGCATTTGTCTTTTAATGTGATGAAAACAGGCCAGAAGATTCATTATTATTGAATCCCTAAAGGGTTTACGTCATCCAAGACAATCTCTTTCATATAAGAGAAGCTGAGGAATTGTGCTGCTGGCTGATAGTTTCTTCCACAGTGGCCTCTGCAGGTGAGATGTAGTATTACATGGCGACCAAATAGATGAACAATGGCCCATATAATGTAGGGATGCCTGGAGTCCATGTCATGAGGGACCCTGATGATAAATATAAAGGTTCCTGCACTTGGCTATATTATGGCTATAGTTTGTGCATAGCCATAATAGAGCTGCGTAGATGTCCATGTGGCCTTTACTATACCTCTCTGTCTACCTCCACTTTCATGCACAGCCATCGGAGGGGTTTTCTATTGCATTCCTTACAGATCCTTCAGAAAAGGCATGTACAGAACATTGCTTCTATGGGAGATTATCTCTGTGAATGCTGAGTCTGACGATGCCTGTAGGGCAATGTATGGTGGCCAGGTGACTCCGTACAGCCTTTGTGCACTGCCATACGCAGAGCGCTCTGCCATGTGCATGAACTCTTAGGAAGAGGTAAGGAAAATATGTTTTCAAGGTGGGCTTTTCAGTTATCTGTAGTCTTCTAGTAAGATGAATTGTGCATTACAAGCGCCTGGGTTGGAATTAGTGGAGTTCAGGACTATGAAATGGTAATGAGAACACCCGGGCACTGGCGGACGCTGGCTGTTTTATGTCTGTCAGCAGCCCCTCGCATACGTTTACTACCAGCTCCATTACCAACATGAGTGACAAGGAAATCCGCAGACAACGATCTGTGTAGGTCAACGTCATAAACGCAGCACCACAACCTGTACATGTTCTGAGAAATTGCAAGTAGCTTTATGAATGACTGACTTCTCCTTAAAGGAGGTTTTCCAGTTTGCATCAACATCCTTTAAAATACCCATTTTGGAAGTTAGCTGTGATTTTGTGATGTATTTGTTTTAACTTTATTGCTCCTATCTCCCGTTCTGGGTTGTGGTCACATGACCATGTCCATGCAGCTCTTTCTTATTTCCTGTGATTTTACGTCAATGGGTGGGGCAGTGATAGAGGAGTGTCTATGTAACTAGCTGGGTGGGAGGAGCTATAAACTAGCGGAGGGGTGTTAGGGGCGGAGCTGGGGGTGTGGCAGAGAAAGGAGAAGTGCATCATGGGTTTGGTTGGATACCACAACAGGAAGTGCTACATGCAGGATGGAAAGAAACCAGAGGGATTGGTTTACATGGTGAGAGTCCAAATTGGGAAGATGTGCATGAGGTAAGCAACTACATGAGCGTTTAGTAATCTTGGAAAACCCCTTTAAAGTTGCTTGCTGAAAGGGTTTATCATTTTGAGATTATTATGCTCCTACCCTAGTGATGGTATTTCCTGTAGATAACGATACAGGCTACACAACACGATATAGGTCACAAAACAACTGCGATTACAGGTTCCTAATGATACTTTAGGAAGAAATTCTTGTTCATACAATAATAGATTTTTAAGCTTGGGGGCAACTCAACGAGTTTCAGGGTATGTCACATATCTGGTGTATACAGGTGCAGGAATGTCACATTTTAAACTGCACAATTTTCGGTATGCTGTCCGTATAGCATTAGTAATGCATTGCAGTGTTGCATGCATACTCATGGTGTATTTCTGGCTGGCTATCTGTCTGTCTGTCTTGTTTAAATGTCCCTTATGGTATAAAATAATAAATCAAGTCAAAGCTTCCCTCACCGATCCACCACTCTTCCCGTTCCACCGCTTCATGTTCCTCCACAGGTCTGTTCCCCCTCGACAAGTAGGAAATGTCTGCTCATTTTAGCACTGGCTGCTGCGGTGACCCGCTCGGCTGCTGCGGTGACCCGCTCGGCTGCTGCGGTGACCCGCTCAGCTGCCACTCCCATTCTGACACTTTACGGTCCCACGTAAATGTAACTCATGGTTACGTCAGGTTGACCAACAACGGGATTGCAGCTGTGATTGGTAGCCGACATCCGCACTCCAGTTGGACAGGGCTCAGAGAAACCTCTTATCTTGGCTGTTTAACCCCTTAAATGCTGCCATCTGTGCTGTTCATGGAATCTAAGAAGTGTACACAAAAGGAAAGCTTCCATTTTTTCCTCTCATCGAGCACAGCATGGTGATCATTTTACAGCTACCACCGTCTATACATTTAATGTAGATGTCTTCAAGGTTTTAAAGTTAAAAAGTTGTACCAAATCATATATATATATATATATATATGCGTCTTAGAGGGACAGTGCCATCATAATTTGTAGCACATGGCAGTAGTCTATATGTAAATATATTTTCTATGTTGTTTTTTTCATAAAAAAGGGTAGATGGCATATTTTACTTCCTTTAACGTCCTCCTTTTGGGCTCATGCACACGACTGTGGTTTGCGTCTGCATCCGATCTTCATTTTCTGCAGGTCAGATGCGGACCCATTCACTTCAATGGGGTTGCAAACCATGTGGACAGCACTCCGTGTGCGGCCCCTGTTCTATTAGGGGCCGGCCATTCCATTCTGCAAAATGCGGAATGCACACGGCCGATATCTGTGTACAGCCGACAGTCGTATGCATAAGCCCTTAAAGGGGTTGTCCGGGCTTTTAATATTGATGGCTTATCCTCAGGATATGTCATCGATATCCGATCCGCGTGGGGCCCGACACCCGGCACTCCGCCAATCAGCTGTATCATGGAAAGGCGCGTGTACGTGCTCTCTCCCGTCTTCATTCCTGTTCACTGCTGTTGTCTATGGCAATGCAGCGGTTAGCAGGAAGAGTAAAGGGAGACGGCATGTGCGCACTGCGCGCACCGTCTCCTCTTACAGCTGATCGGCGGGGGTGCCAGATGTCGAAACCCCGCCAATCTGACATTGATGACCTATCCTGGGGATAGGTAATCAATATTAAAAGCTCGGACAACCCCTTTAAGGAGTGAGTAACTCAATTAGAGCATCACACATTACACTGATAAGTGCAATGCTCATCTGGGGACATCTATATCTAGGCCTATCATGAGAACAATACAGCTGTCTTACTGTTATCCCAATTCAACACCTAATATTATCATGAAGTTTACCTTACAGATAACATCACAGCAGCAGTAAACTGACAATAGATTCCCTGTATAAGGTGTTTTCTCTCTGTGGTGACTGCTACAGAAGGACTATATTTTGTATTTAAAGGGTCTCTACCACCAGAATTTCTGTTATGTAGCTGACTGATACTAGCGATGTGCTGATGTCAGCACTACATAACAGTGTTCTTTTTACATTTGTCCCTGCGGCTGTTCTCCTAAAAAAAACAGTTTTACAATATGCTAATGAGCCTCTAGGTGGGCGTTAATTCAGCACCTAGAGGCTCCATCTACTAGCTATTTATCACGCCCCGCTCCTCCGTCTGCCCGCCCCGCTCCTCTTGATTGATGTCACGGTTCGCAGCATCGCTGACGAAATCCCGCGCCTGCACTGTCCACTTCTGTTTTTCGGCGCAGGAGCAGTGAGTGAATTATGTGCTCCTGGTGCCGGATTCCTCACTGCGCCTGCGCCGACTACTTTACAGTGAGAAAGCCGGCACCAGGAGCACATAATTCACTCACTGCGCCTGCGCCGAATACAGAAGAGGACGGCGCAGGATTTTGTCCTCAATGCTGCGAACTCTGACATCAATCAAGAGGAGCGGGGTGGGCTAGACGGAAGAGCCGGGCGGGATAAATGGTTAGTAGATGGAGCCTCTAGGTGCTGAATCAACGCCCACATAGCACCTAGAGGTTCCTTATCATATTATAAAAGTTTTTTTAGGGGAGGGGGGGGGACAGTCAGTGTCAGTCAGCTACATAACAGAAATTCTGATGGTAGAAACCCTTTAATTTCAATGGTATAGAATTTCAGAAATGAAATAGAAAAATAGCCAAACATTCAAAAAAATATAATTTTCTATGAATTTTGACTCAGTAATACTGAGTTTAAAAATACCCCTTTTTTGCCAGGTGTCACTTTAAGTACTTGGAAAACACAGCTTATGAATATCCTTATAAAACATGGTGATTAATAATTTCTATGTTGCATTAATTGAAGCGGACAGTCAGACCAATAAATACCAGTAATTGCAATTTTATAAAAAAATAATTCGGGTTCTGTCAGAGAACGCTATAAACCTATTGTCCACCAGCTGAGTGGTTACAATGGGTCGCTTATTGCATCTAAAGATGTGCTGAAACCTGGTGAACTATACATTTTTAGCTGTAATTTTTGTAGGATCAAGAACTTGGCCAGCAGTCCCTGCAGCTGCTAAGCTGTCAAAAGAAGCTTTTCTACAATCCTGATGCCAAGCGACTTGTATGAATGATCAGGCAAAGTCTTTATCCTGGGCTTCAGTTCATAGATGAATGGACTCTTGTTTAGCCACTGACGATTAAATGGTGATGTACGGAATATCACTCACAAAAGGTCTCAATAAGGTGGCCTTCTGGGGTAGTCGGCTTAGTTCAAAAAGAGAGACTTTGTAAAGCACAGTAAATTGTTCTTCTTTTCAACTCCCCCCCCCCCCCCCCCCCCCTCCGGCCCGTTGACAATAAAGAGATAGCTTCAAGTTGTAGAATAGTATAAAAGGAAATATTTCAGGTCCCTATGACTATGTGTTGTATGTTTTTCCAAGTTCAGGGGTGATTTTTTAGCAATTTATTAAGTTGCGCTGCCTCCGTTTATTCATAGTCAGATGCAAGAGGATTTGTCATCTCCAGTGATCAGGAGATTAAAGATCTTTTCTGAAAGAGAGGGATGGAGTTAAGTAAGAAAGAGGTCTTAGAGGTTGTCCGAGTTCCAATTTTTTGAGGGGAAAACTACAGGCAGTCAAATGATAGAAAAAAAAAATTTAAACTCATGGAGCTTTTCTGGAGCCCCCCTCCAATCCAACGCCGCTGCTCCATCCTCTCTGCCGGTCTGCAGTAGTGATGTAATGTTTTGGCTTCAGCAGTGGCGTCCAGTGTACGTCACAAAATTGCTGAGACCAGTGATTGGCTGCAGCGGTTATGTACAGTATATGAGACATCACCACTGTAGACAAAATATTATGTCTCAGGTGCAGCCCAGCAGAGAGGGTGGAGTGGCACCACTGAAGGTAAATAGACATATTTTTTCATTATTTTAACCTATGGAAATGTGTACAAATCTGAGTCTCACTTCCTTTCTGGGATTTGTGTCCCCATCCATCCCTTAGTTGAACTTGATGGACTTATGTCTTTTTTCAACTGTATTAACTATGTAACCGCCCACCAAAAAGGGAAAAAAAAAAAAACATTTGAAGCTGACTTTGGGGCCAATCATTTGCCATAATTTGGTCTATTTGTTTGAAACCTACTGACTTTATTGATGATATGTTGGTTGGACACGAGAATAACTTCTTCTGGTGGGTGAAGGAACCCTAGTCAGACACTGTGTCTCCCAGCAGATTACCCCTGAAAATTTTAACTCTGACTACCCCTTTAAAGGAATCAAGGACAACATATTTAATATGAAAATCAATGTGGTGATCAGCTGATCAATTTTGGTCATACTGATTTTGCAAAGGGAACATGTGGCCGGTCATATTTGCAGCTGTTTGCAGAGAAATGTCATGTATGACCAATCAGCTGTAATCTATAGTGGAAGTTGGCAGCAAGTGTTTGTCCTACAGTGCCTCCACAGGAGAAATGAAGTATTACAAGGTTCCTATTGACATTTATGGGCTGTCTTATAAAGGCATTGACAAGTTAGGTGCACTAAAGGAAGAAAGTATTCCTTTTCAATAATGGGGTTTTCTGGTACTTTAATATTGAATGCATAGATTCACTTCAATTGTAGCAGTGCTGCAGTAACCAGATCAGACCACTACATAATGGACTATGCTGATCGGTGGAGGGCAGGGCTGTTGGACCCCCAATGATCATATAGTGATGGCCTATGGACAACCCCTTTAACTCAGAGTGCTTTAATATAGTATTTCAAAATGGGTTTTCAAACCAGACAACCCGTTTAATGGCTCAATAACCTTAATATTCATGGCAGAATTTATCATTAGGTACAGTGGGCATTTACCCACAGTATACTTTGTAAAGGTGGCCCTTTTTAAGCACCTAACTATTGTGGTTAAAATTATTTAGTGAGAAACAAAGTACTGTAGTTCTCATTCCTAGGTTGTGTCTGGTTTTACAGCTTAGCTCCATACATTTTTTACCAAAATGACACTGGGCACTTAAGGTGGAAAACATTTGAAAGGGTCTGTAGGATAGGCCATCCATATAGGTTAAGAGGAATCCCCACCAATCATGCCTTCATGGCTTATCCTAAGGCCCCTTTCAAATGGGGGTGAGAATTCCGCACGGGTGCAATGCGTGAGGTGAACGCATTGCACCCGCACTGAATCCGGACCCATTCACTTCAATGGGGCTGTTCAGATGAGCGGTGAATTTCATGCATCACTTGTGCATCACTTTCACGCAACGCAGGCCCCATAGAAATGAATGGGGATGCGTGAAAATCGCAAGCATCCGCAAGCAAGTGCGGATGCAATGCGATTTTCATGCATGGTTGCTAAGGAGACAAGGGATGAGTTACCCGGGGCCCCATTTACTTTATTATTTTCCATGATAACATGGTTATAATGGAAAATAATATCATTCTTTAATTCAGAATGCTAAGTAAAAGGTCCATTGTGGGGTTAAAAATAAAAAAAATGTGTAACTCACCTAATCCACTTGATCGCGCAGCCGGGCTTGTCTTCTTTCTTCTTCTTCTTGCAGGACCTGGCTGGAAAAGGACCTTCGGTGACATCATCGCGCTCACCACGTGGTGAGCACAGTGACGTCAGCGCAGGTCCTGCTGAATGAAGACAGAAGAACCTTAGATTACATTTATAAAAAAAATTTAACCCCACAATAGACCTTTTACTTAGCATTCTGAATTAAAGAATGCTATTATTTTCCCTTATAACCATGTTACAATGGAAAATAAGAAAATATACAGAACACCGATCCCAAGCCCAAACTTCAGTGAAGAAGTTTGGGTCTGGGTACCACAGTCAGTTTTTTATCACGCACGTGCAAGACGCATTGCACCTGAGCGATAAAAACTGAACATTTGAACGCAATCGCAGTCATAACTGACTGCAATTGCGTGCCTACTCGCACGATTTTCCCTGATCGCAGATGCAACGCATCCAGACCTAATCTGGACACGCTCGTCTGCAAGGGGCCTAAAGGAGGCCATACACATTAGATGGTTGAACAACAGTCAAACAAATTATCATTTCGCAGACATGACCATACATATTTTAGTCCATATTGACCATTACAGTCATTCAGACTGGTCATATATGTTGAACAAAATCGGGCGATGGACAAAAGATCTTTCGTATGACTATCATATAAAAATGTCACACAACCTTTTTTTTTTTTTCAGATAATGATGGTCTGTCAACAGTTGGGCAAAACGATAGCTCATTGTCACATTACACCCAATGGACAATCGTTTTGGTTGAAAGTATCTATTTTGATCAACCCTAGACTAAAGTGTATGGTCACCTTCAGTATAGGCCATCTTCCAAAAGTCCTAGAAAACCCCTTTAACCCAAGCATGGATGACCGCTGTGTTAAAATGTTTAGAAATTGCCATTATTACATCAGACGGAAGAACTGAATGATGTATTATAGAAGGTCCATAGCTGTGCATGTAAAGTAAGTAGTGTTGAGCGAACTTGTGTTTTAAGTTCGGCGTCTAAAGTTCTGGTTCGGATTATCGAAGAATCGCGTTATGGATTCCGCTACCACGGACCATAACAGAATTTAGAATCCATAACTCGATTCTTCGATAACCCGAACCCGAACTTTAGATGCCGAACTTAAAACACAAGTTCACTCAACACTAAAAGTAAGCAGTGGACACTGTTATTCTATAGTGTGACACTGAAAATGTAGAAGTATCGGCAGGAATGGTACTAAAGTGAATCATAAAAATTGCAAATACCATCATTTCCTTTGATCTTTTCTATATCCAGAGATGTAAAAATTAACAGAGGCTCATTTACCATACCCTGCCATTTACGTTTTTGTTTTACTATACATTTTATGACTAGACAGCAAAATATCTGTCCATATAGTGCATTAAGTTAAATGCATTTAATCTTTACAGGCATTCCAAACAGTAGACATCCCACACCCGCCATAGACAATTTATGCCTCCTTCCCTGGTTTTGGTCATTTGAAGGTTTTATTACTCCTAAATGATGGCATCTCTTTTCATCTAAGTGGTCAGTGATATTCCCATGAATTTGCGCAACTGTATCTAAAGCACGTAATCAAGTCTGTTATCAGCTAACATGATGAAGAAGGCATAATATGGAATTCATTGTGTGGCTGCTTCGGTGAACTTCTATTTTTGATAGCAGTTCCCCAACATTTTTCTGTTGCCTAATTTTCTCCATTAAGTTGAAGTTGATTCCAGGTCTGTCACTGATGGAGGACTCCTACCAATTATACATTGTTGGCCTGTCCTAGTAATATATTTCTTTCCTGCCACAATTAGTGATAGCATGTTGCTCGGATTTTTGGGACTCCCAAAAATTTTGGGGAATGTTTAATATAAAAAAATAAACCTACTTCATCCTCCACCATTCAAGCTCCACTCTGGTGCTCCTGGTGGTCTATGCTTTTGGTACTGCAGTGAAGAAGGGACCAAATTTTCCATGTAACTGCTTCATCCAGCCAATGTCCTCAGTGGTCATGTGAGGTATTCGAGAACGTAATCAATGCAGAGACTGATGATGCCCAACTAGACTACCTTAGGTATAGACAGCATGGACCATTGGTTGTACTGTAGCACCTGGGGATTGAGCAGGTGAGCAAGCTTTCTTTTTTATTTTATAACATTCCTGGCCTTCCCCACAATTTTTTGAAGACCTGAAAATGTCCTTTAACTTATTGATTGTGGGAGAAAGATTGCTGAGATCTCCACCAGCTGCTACGACAAAGAAGATACGGCACTTTTGGCATTTTTCTCAGCACAGCACAAGTTTCGACCATGGAGCTCAGTTCCAGTACACGCACAGCAGCACTCTTGACAAGGGACAAACAATGCAATTGGAACCACCTTGCTTTATTATCATTGTGTCCCCTTCTCTTTAGCGACTGGTTGGAGGTTTGATCATTGAGATCCTACCAATCAGTAAGTAGTGCCATAATATATTATGGTGTACAATTCCCTAACCTTAGGACAGTTCCTTTGTTTTTCATCTTTCCTTCCCTCAGATGTTCTGCACAGATATGTCATTTTTGGAATTCTACAATTTCTCCATTGCCCGAACATAAGAAGCACATTCCGTTACAATTATGGGGAATCTGGGTTTCATTATTTTCATTATAATTCAATGTTTCCTCACAGTATCCAGCTGTAGAAGTCATGGGCATTACCAAGCAGTCTTCAGCTACTTCAGTGGTCCTTAAAAAGTTCGTACTATGAAACAAAGGTCTCCACTAGAGATAAGCAAATTTTTTAAAAATTTGATTCGCCGATTCGGCAATTTAAAAAAAAAAAAATCGGTTTGATCCAAATATATTTGCGGTGAATTTCGTTAAAAAAACTGCTATTTCCTGGCTGCAGAGAGCATTTATAGCGGTGTTGAGCACTGTGCCTTGCAGTAACACGCATAGGGAGTCTGCTTTGGTAGTGAAATAATACTGTGAGTCCGTATGACATGCAAATGACAGGCGTCGCTCTTAGAATCACTGCACAACTCACTTATTTGGGCACTCACAGGGCCAAAACTGACCAAATAACTCAAGTATAAACTCAGCCTTACAGGTCGATGTTAGCGCACTCATTTTACACCATCCTCAGCTTATTCCACATAGATGTCTACGGAACCTGTTCTATTAAACGCTTATACAAGTAGAGCCCCCCCCCAACAGAGTAATGAGGGTGTCAGTAGTAAGCTTGTGTTGACATCACTGATTACTTTGCCCTTCCTCTGATCCGTCAGAACAATAACCTCCAAAAAACGGATACTGCCTGTTGATCATCCGCCTTCACTTGGTCAGCATTTGGTCAGTAATCCATCAGTATTGCTAATGCCAAAAAAACAGGAGTGGATCTAAAACAGAGATGACCAAGTCAACCATTCAAGAACCGCTGGGTTGCTGGTCAAGACACCACCGCTAGCTGACACTGGGAGCTCAGGCCACTCGAAGTGGCCCCTGCTGCCAAGGCCCCTTACTCTGCTGCGACCTGTGCCTGCGCAAGAAACATTTAGGCCTCTGCCACTCCCCTGTGCAGGGCCTGGCACTTCTCTGTCTGACATACTGTTAGATCAAATAAATAAATAAAGAGGAAATTAAAACTCTCCAAAAAAAAATCTGTAATTTTCTCACTTCAGCACACAATGGCTAATAAGCCCCTTTTTTTTTTTTTACCACTAATACACACCAAGAAGGGCTGTAATTTTCTCACTTCACTACACAGCGCCACAAACTTTTTTGTGCCACTTAATACACACCAAAAAGGGCTTTAGAACATATAACTGCACTGCTGAACAGCAAATAGGCCCTTATTTTCTTCCACTTATACACGACACAAAAGACTTTAGAACATATAACTGCACCGCTGGCCGGCAAATATATTTTTTCTTTTTCCACTAATACACGCCACAAAAGGCTTTAAACATAACTGCACTGCTTACTGGCAAATATATTTTTTCTTTTTCCACTAATACACGCTGCAAAAGGCTTTAAAACATAACTGCACCACTGAACTGCAAATATATTTTTTCTTTTTCCATAAATACACGCCACAAAAGGCTTTAGAACAGATAACTGCACCGCTGATCGGCAAATATGTTTTTTCTTTTTCAACTAATACACGACAAAAGGGCTTTAGAACATATGAATGCACCGCTGAACGGCAAATATATTTTACTTTTGCCACTAATACTCAACAAAAAGGGCAGTAATTTTAGCACTTCACCACACAACAGCTAATAAGCCCTTCTTTTTTTTTACCACTAATACACACCAAAAAGGGCTGTCATTTTCTCACTTCACCACACAACGGCAAATGTTTTTTGTGCCACTTAATACATGCCAAAAAGGGCTTTAGAACATATAACTGCACCGCTAAACGGCAAATAGGCCCTTATTTTTTTCCACTTATACACGACACAAAAGACTTTAGAACATATAACTGCACCGCTGGCCGGCAAATACTGTATAATTTTTTCTTTTTCCACTAATACACACCACAAAAGGCTTTAGAACAGATAACTGCACCGCTGAACGGCAAATATATTTTTTCTATTTCTACTAATACACGCAGCAAAAGGCTTTAAAACATAACTTCACCGCTGAACGGCAAATATATTTTTTCTTTTTCCACTAATACATGCCACAAAAGGCTTTAGAACAGATAACTGTACCGCTGATCAGCAAATATATTTTGTCTTTTTCAACTAATACACGACAAAAAGGGCTTTAGAACATATGAATGCACTGCTGAACCGCAAATATATTTTACTTTTGCCACTTATACACAACAAAAAGGGCTGTAATTTTAGCACTTCACCGCACACCGCTAAAAAGCCCTTTTTTCCCACTAATACAAGCCAAAAAATGCTTTAGAACATATATTTGCACCGCACAAGGGCAAATAAGACGTATAAATATTTCCTTGTAATAAACCCTGTTAATGGCTATATCACACAGCACTTGCACCCAAATAGCAAGAACGGTCTGCTGGAAATACAGAGCTATGTAATGGCAATTTGGATCCCCAGTCAGTACAGCAAGGTGTAATAGGATTGTAACCTCCCTGACTGAACCCTGTTCTACATAAATGCTGTGGATTGATTCCTCCCTATCCTTTCCCTACACCTTGAATAATCTTTCCCTGCACTTGAAAAAATTTTTTTTAGCACAATTACGTTTTTTTCTAACACTGTCCCTAGCGCCTGCTGACATCTCATTGGTAAATGGCAGAATCTAAGATGGCTGCCGCTATTTATAAGGCTGTGACATCTCAGGGCTGATTGGCTGCATGCATGGCATTATGGGTGATCCCGCCTTCCCAGAGTTCCTTTCTCCATGTCCTCACACTTGCAGCAGCCATTTTAGGAAAAAATTTGATTCGTTAGCACGAAGCGTGAGGAAATTCAGATTCGGTGCAAATCAAATTTTTCCTGAAATTCGGATCAAATTCCACTTCATCAGCTTTGATTCGCTCATCTCAGGTCTCCACCCTTGTCCATGGACTGTCCCCGATATTGCTGCTCAGACACATTCACTTGAACAGACATATTTTCCTGATTTCATACAATCCCTTTAGGGAGTTTCGACCTTAAAGCTTTTTTCAGGAATTTGTAAGGGAATATTCAAAGAGCAATTCCCTACCACAAAGCCACTACTCTCTTTTTAGCTGCAGGAATTAGTGGATGCCGCAACGAAAATTTGCTATATATTTTCAAGGATCCTGCAGATTGTTAAAGGGAACCTGTCACCGGCATTTTGGCTATAGAACTGAGGACATGGGTTGTTAGATGGCCACTAGTACATCCGCAATATCCAGTCCCCATAGCTCTGTGTGCTTTTATTGTGTAAAAAAAACTATTTGATACATAAGAGTCATATCTTACTTGTGTGACCAGAGAAGAGTCATATTTTCAAGCTCTGACTCATCTCAGGTTAATTTGCATATGTGTCAAACCGGATTTTATACTCAATAAAAGCACACAGAGCTTTATATGGGTATTGCGGATGTGCTAGTGGCCATCTAGAATCCCACGTCTTTAGCTCTATACCTAACATCCTGGTGACAGGTTCCCTTTAAATCCTCAGTGTTCTCATTATGTCGCACACATTTTGTGGATTTTTAATGCAGATTTAAACCTTTGCAATGCAATGTAACAGATTTGGCCTCAGGTTTGCACTGGCCCACTGAGCTGAGAATTCTTGAGTCACCATCTTCCTTTTTGTGGTCACAAATGCCGTTATGAATTCACTGGCGGCACCCCACACCCAGCGTCCGATGCGTAGCGGCAGTGCAGCACAGCCAGCCGCACAATTGCAAAAAAGATGGTCATTGTGCAGGGAGGGGGATAGCAAGTTGAAAAAGGATAAGACATCTTCCAAATCGCATCCTGCATTGGCCTGTCTTTTCCCACCATGGGCTCCGCCCCCTGTACACCTACCTGTACACTTGTCATCTTGTGGACGAAGCGATATTCAGCATCCCCACCGCCCACCTGAGTCGTGCAGCTCTCTGCAGAGTGTAGCAGCAGGATTTCAGTCGCTGAGGTAGGCTTTGAGTTTCTGTCTGCCACAGTCTGAAAGGCAAACAGTTACAGTAGCACTTGTCAGTCCTACACTCGCTAGTAGAAGTCACAAACTGGAGAAAATAAAGAGGCCACCGCAAGGAAGCAAGCAGCTTCTCCACCATAAACTGCAACTCCCAGCATGCACTGACATATGTTACTGTGGGTGCAGGAGTAACATGCAAGTTTGCTTCAGATCTTGTAAATTTTCCATAATATATTACTACAATACCAGATTATTAGATGCCTAAATGGGATTTCACTCTATTTTAGTGTATTCTGATCCTTAGTAGTGGTTGGATGACATCAATCATATCTTCATATTCATAACGATGACATCAGTATAATCTTAATATTGCACTGCAGTAGCGTTCACACTTCTGTAATGGCTTCCACTGTACGACACATTCTAACTAGTCCCATTGACCATCAGATTTTCTTTGGAGCTCCTGGATTTTTGGACACCAGGAATTGTCAGAACCATTGAAACCCTAATGAAATGAAACCTAAGGACGAAGAGAGCCTAAAGCTTTTCATGAGCATACATTAAAATCACTGGACCACCCTCGTAACAGCTGAGCATGCTGAGACCCCCTCAGAGAAACCTCTTGGTAGGTCCTGTCTTGTAGAGTGATTAGAGTTCCCACCTTAACTATTTCTCATGAATGAAGACATCTAAGTTATACTCCACGTGATTATTCCCACTGCCTAATATACCTAATCCCAACCAGTTTAATAGAAATCACGTCATTCCAGTTTTATCCTCATGGAATAAAGCAAAAATCGGCAAAGAAATAAACCGGCCAAATCCTGCCGAAAGCCAAGAAGAGTTTTGAGCTGAATATCATCCTTTTTTTAAAATAATCTAAATGTAGTTTTCATTAACACTTCTGGCTGTATGGAGCTTTGGCTGAAGCCCATACGTGTAAACATGGCTGACTTTTTCCTTCTTTTATCTCTTGTCATGGTTATTAATGTGAGAGCAGAAATCATAAGTGAACTAGGTGAGGATGTCACAGTTTTATGATGATTAATGGTTGTGCGAATCCAGTTTCTCCCCAGACCGCCGCTCACATGTGTACATCTCGTGTAAACATGCATATGGAAGATATAATAGATGTGTCAAACAAAACAAAGCTAGTTATAAAGTAGAAGTAACCTTTAAATCTCTGCAGGAGTCAACATATAAACATGTTAAATCAGTGCAGTAGAGCTCCATAAACACAACGTATGTCATTACTGCCCCAACACTCGAGGCTTTTACATGAAGGCTATTGCTATTACTTTATAAATCTTCAATGGTTTTTGAGCATGTACATCAGGGGTGTTCACTATGACTCTCGAATTGTTGCAAAACTGCAACTCCCAGCATGCTTCTGGGGCACAATGGGAGTTTTTTCTTGCAACCAGTGTATGCCAAGCTTCACACTCCAAACACAACCACCCAAAACTGACTCGGAATCTACAACTATAGCTACAGTTTCTTGCTGTTTTTTGATAAATAGGGGCCTCAGATTGGTAGAACATAATATACAATTTTTAAGCATTCCTAAGTTGCTGTGTAAGTAGCCTATATATTTAATACATTAATTGTACTATATTAAGAATATATAATATTTTTATTTTGAGGCGGGAGTTGAAGTCGGTACATTTCTACCTTTTCCGACTCCACCCAGAACTGACTGCGACTACAACTCCCAACTCCACAGCCCTGCTTGCAATAGCTACAGGTTGAAGACCACTGCCTTGACATATGTAGGCATCTATAGAGAAGATGAGAGGACCTATTAAAGAGCCTTTGTCAACATGATCAACCCAGATAAACCAGGGTTAGTGAGCTGGCAGTAGTGCTTGGAGCACCACCCCTAGGAATGCATGGATTTGCTAATGTGCTGTGGCTTATATTTGGTTGTCTGCACTCATTGGTGGAAGCGGACCCTCTGCAGGAGGGAGAGTGTACTGTATGGGGACAAGAGAATGCTTACCTTGCAATCCTCCTAGCAGCTCCTCCAATATCTGTGAAGCTGCCGGAAATGTCAATTCCACCCGGAAGAGAAGGTGCTGGCGGCTTTACGGGCAGCAGAGTAGTGCAGCTGCTGAGAGCTTAGCAAAGTAAGTAATCTCTTGTGTCTGTACAGATCTCCCCTCCCCTTCTGAAGCAGCTCCGCTACCACCAATGAGTGGAGGCAACCAAATATAAGCCATGGAGCATTAGCAAAATGCATACTAGTGCAATAAATGCCTTAATCCAGTCCAAGACGGGCCAGCTCCACAGGAGGATTGTATTGCACATGTCAATGCTAGTCTAAAGAGAGGGGAGGGGGAAGTGTGAGCAGGATCACAGACAGACTGCTGCAGCTACATGGGCTAACATATAAACTTCCTTTCTGTGCTTTATTCACATTCATACAGGTCAGTACCTCTCTGTAATATCCTCTATGATCCTGGAGCTAGTTCTTAATGAGTAATAGAAGGTTAGGAAGCACATTCTCCTCTAATTTTAGCGTGCAAAGGATGGCATCTAGTCACCACCCACCATATCTGAGAGAACTGCAGATGAGACATTCACTATGCACAAATAAAATGCTAGGAAAATGCCAGATATCAGTGATATGATGGCCAGAAATAGTGTACACACACTGTACTGTTGTTTAATGCAATCATTGTCCTGATTATCGGTCTGTGTAAAAGGACCTTTAGTGAATACCCTGAAGTATAGTATGCGTGGGAATGGAGTTACTTATTGCAGTTATTTTAGAACATTAGCATCTTTTTCTGACTCTCAGGAACGAGGTTTACCCTTTATGTAATTGTCCTTGGGGTGAATAGAACTCAAGTCAACTCAGTGATCAATTTATGTTCCTCTGAAAGC